>NC_092872.1:198650696-198964030 GCF_028372415.1 Notamacropus eugenii | reverse complement strand
AAAGAAGAACTCATCCCCCTAGAAGAACCCCCCCCCCAAAAGTCCTCCTTTAATTTTCCTATTTCTGTTGAGCTATTATCATTCTTTCAGTCACCAAGGTTTGCAGCATTGGAGGCAATCTTTGATTTTCACTTTTCCTTAGTCCCATAACCTATTAGCTGTTAGGTCTTGCTAATTCTACCCCCACAAAATATCTCACATCCATGTTCTTGTTCCTCCTCATACAACCACCAAGCAAGACCCTCATCATGTCTTATCTGGACTCTTGCAAAAGCCTCCTATTTGGTTTCCCTGCCTCTAGCCACTGCTTTCTTCATCCTCTACCCAGCTGCCAAATTGAAATTCCTAAAACTCATGTCTGATCTTGTCAGTCTCCTGCTAAAGAAATTTTTGTGGCTCACTGTTGTATTCCTATAAACTCTTTTTTCTGGTTTAGAAAGCCCTTCACTGGCTGGCTCTAACCCATCTCAAGTTGATTTCACATTATTCTCTCTCACACATTCTTATGTTTTTAAAGAATTTTATTTTTTTATTCTGAAATCAACCCACATCAATAACATTTTCATATACGTAGTAGAAGCAAAAACAGAATTCAGTCAGTTAATTGATAACCCTCTATTAAGTGCCTGCTATGTGTTAGGTACCGAAGCTAGGTGGGGTGGTGGATAGAGTGCCAGGCCTGGAGACAGGAAGATGAGTCTTCCTGGGTTCAAATCCGGCCTCAGATACTTACTAGCTGTGTGACCCTGGGCAAGTCACTTCACCCAGTTTGCTTCAGGTTCCTCATCTGTAAAATGAACTGGAGAAAGAAATGGAGAGTCAAACACAGCTAGAAAACAACTCAACAACATGTGCCGTACACTGTGAAAAGTGTGGGGGAATATAAAGAAAGGCCAAAGACAGTTCCCAAGGAGCTCACAGTATAATGGAGACCATACACACACACACACACACACACGCATGCACATATGTATATATACACATATATATACATATGCATATATAAATATGTGAATATATATGTATATATATATATATATATATATATATATATATATATATATATATATATATATATATATATATATATATATATATATATATAAAACTATGTACAAACAAGCTTCCTGCAGGATGAAAAGTAAATCAACAGAGGGAAGACATTAGGATCAAGAACCAGATCAAGAAAGGTGTCAAGTCCTGAAATAAATGCATAAAGGGAATATTACTTTTGATATTGACAATACTAAAGTTAATTTTCCTGTCAAAGGCTTCCTACAGGAAGTGGGATTCTAGTTGAGACTTGAAGGAAGTCAGGAAAGTCAGGAAGCAGAGATGAGGCGGAAGAGCATGCCATGTATAGGGGCCAGTCAGCAAAGATGCCCAGAATTTCCTGTGCCAGGAACATTGAGGAGGTCAGAGTCACTGGGCTGCGGAGGATGGATCTGTGTGGGAGGATATAAAGTGTAAGAAGAATGAGAAAGGGCGAGGAGAGAAAGGGGGATTAAGAAGGGCTTTCAGTGCCAGATAGAGGATTCTATTTTTGATCCTGGAGCCCATAGGATACACCACTGAAGTTTATTGTTCAGGGCGGTGATGGGGAGACCTATACTTTAGAAATATCACCTTGGAATCTGAATGAAGGATAGACTGCAGGTGGGATTTGGGTCAGGAGGACCAACCGTCTAGCCAGTTGTATTGGTCATACTGTCCAGTTTCCAAGACACTGTCACATACATTATACTGTAGTGAACAGGAAATAGAATAATGAGACAGGTGTCTTCTGGTGTCCCTCTCCTTAATGATACACCCACTTTAATGACAGGACATTTCAGAAAAGAACTGAAAAAGGGCTGTGTACAAATTTTCTCTACAATTTTTGTCCCAACCTCCTTTACCAGTTTTCTTCGCTTTGTGCAGGCTCTTTCCATAGTCCAGGCAGGAGGACTTTATCTTTGAAATAACTCTGTCTGATGAAGATCAGTAGTTCCCCCAGCTTCTGGAACTCTCCACGCTGATGCTGAGCCATTCTGATTGGTGAAGACATCCACACAAGACCACCAATCCCACCATATCTAGCTGGCATCAAACCATGCTTCCCGTCCCATGCAGCTGTAATCCACCAAGAAACAGATCTTGGTGAGTGTATCCTGCACCACCCCACCCCCATCAGTAAAGTGGTAATGTTAGGTGAGAGAAGAGGGAATATCCAACGAGTGTTACAAAGGTAAAAATCAAACCTTGGGGACAGATTGAGCATTATTATCCCTATGTTACAGATGGGGAAAAGAAGGCTGAGCCAGATTAAGTGACTCCTTGGTTGTATAGCTAGGCGTTTACTGAAACTTACTTAGCTACTGATACTAGTATCAGATACTAGTATTATTTTAATTTGAATGACCAGTGAAAATGTATTTGTTGGTCCTGAGAACATAGATAAAAAGATAACATTCTTGCCCTCAAGGAACTTACATTATAAGAGGGAGAGGTCACACAGATAGTGAGTTTTGGTCTATGGAGTCACAGGGCACGGTGAGTGAAGTCACTGGGCAGGAGATTGTCACACCCTTTCTAGAAGCAATGGTAGGATGGTTTTGGTTACTGTACCCAGAACTAGCCTGAAACTGGAGAACAGAGCAATGTTGGGGGTGGGGTGGTGCAGGATACACTCACCAAGATCTTTTTCTTGGTGGATTACAGCTGCATGGGATGGGAAGCATGGTTTGATGCCAGCTAGATATGGTGGGATTGGTGGTCTTGTGTTGATGTCTTCACCAATCAGAATGGCTCAGCATCAGCATGGAGAGTTCCAGAAGCTGGGGGAACTACTGATGTTCATCAGACAGAGTTATTTCAAAGAGAAGCCATTACAAATTCAACTAATTTCCCTGAAGGCCATTATTTCCTTGCCTTGGAGAGGAGGGGGAGAAAGCACTTCTATACAGCTGGTGCAAGATTAATGAGATAATGGGTAAGTCAGTGCTTTGAAGACTATAGAGGACTATGCAGATGGGAGGAATTATTATTAATAAATGTCTTTGGAACTGGATTTTCCTGCAAATGAAATGAGGGCCCTTCTGGTGAGATGGTACCTACTCTATTGAAAGCTCCTGGAGGGCAAGGACTGTGTCATTTGCCATCTTTGTGTTCCCTTGGATCCAGCCCGAAGCCTCAGAGGTGGTCACAACTTACTTTGTACTTACTTTGTAAATGCCTGTTGCACGGAACCGATGAACCACGTAGCTAGAGGTGGGCCCTATTGTTTTGGAAGCTAAAGAGACTGTCTCTGTGGCCTTTCTTAAAAGCAGCTGCTTGTTTTGAGCAGGTGCAAACTTTTTTTCCCTTCCCCTCCTTGTTATGAGAATGCAGACTTCACTTCATTCACATGCAGCTCATCAATTGAGTGGAATGTATCACAGATGCCACTGAACTGCACACTCCAAGATTTATAGAAAGCCACTCCTTCGGGCTGGTTTCCATTCACAAGTTGCTGTTCTAGCAGGTTTTATGTTGTTTCTTCCGGTGTAGGCTGGAGTTTTGCATCTGATTTCATTTGGACAGAAACATCTTTTTCTTGCTATGAAATGCCAGGATCTGGAAAGAGGAAATCTGTGGTGTTGACTTGGAAGTTTGTGTGACTTTTAAAAAAGAGTTAGTTTCTCCATACTGGATGAACAAGGAAGTTCATGTGATAATATGGGTACACAAAACAAATGACCATGTTTCTGACCAGCCAGTGGGATGGATGGATGGGTAGTTGGGTTGGATAGTGGTGGCAGGGAGTGGTGTGATGGTGTCAGCGATGGTAGTGGTGGCAGTATGTCTAAGAGGCTGGTGGGTATGTGTGTTGGGAAGGCATTATACACATTACACACAACGTTCATTACTCTGATGTTCATCAGATAGTTATTTCAAAGATAAACCATTACAAATTCTGGAAAACACTTAAGAGATAATTGAACCCAATACCCTTTAATTTACAGATGAGGAAACTGAAGCCCAGGGAAGTTAAATAATTTTCCCAAGCTCACAGGATCAGTTAGTAGCAGTTTAGAGCCCAGGTCTCTTACCTTCCAGTCTAGTGCTCTTGCCATTATACCATACTGATTTACCCTCTTCTATATGGCTACTAGGGCCTGTGCCAAGGGGAGACAGGCCCTGCTGCAGCCGAGACAAGAGAATCTCTTAACCTCTAAGCATGGGTGTTGTGAAGTTCAAATGAGATCATTCATTTAAAGCACTTTTGCAAACTTTAAAGTGTTATATAAATACCAGTTATTATTATATGAGTAATATTATATTGATTGCATTAGCACTATTAATTATTAACAATATATTAATTGCAACAATATAATCAACTGCACATTAATTATATATTAAACACATTTGGATGATTAATTATATATATATTCACTATATAATAGTATCTCAATTACATTAATATAATTAAGTATGTATTAATTATTAGCTTCCAGTGATGACTTCATTCCTTGAGCTTTCCTGTTGATCTGAAGCAATATTTGTAGAACAAAGTGTGTGCTTGCATGCTGATGTGCCAGTAAATGTTTAATGTTGGGACTCTCCAAAAAATGTACATACACAAACATTTTTAAGTTTAATCTGCATTACTCACACTTTTAAAAGTCTAGACCATTAGCCAAATAATAAATCAAGCCCTGATTTATAGCGATTGCTAGTTTCTGAGCAGAAATGCTCATACTGAAAATTTCACAATTGGCTCTCAAGGTGGTTAGAGCTGGCTTTGGGAGCACACCCCTTCCTCTAAGGTTCCTGACTAACAGAACCACACCTAGAATTTTTTTTTAATTATTATTTTTGTTTCCTAGGGCAGATAGAGTTGGAATGGACAGGAGTTGTTGCAGAGTACAGGATGACTGTGGGTGTAGTCTCATCTGGAGAGGGAGGCAAATTTGGCCCTGGGTCCCTGGGACAGATCTACTATAGTGACAGGATCCTAGGACTTCTGACCTGGGGTCATTTGTACTGCACACAGGGGGTCAGTGGAGGACTACCCCATGGGGAGAAAGTACATCCTTTTGAGAAGGAAGCATACCCTTTCCCCAGATGCCAGCATCCTGGGACAAAGTCCTATTCACTGCATCCAAGTTACAGCTCTGCTCCTTAGCAAAGAGGCTTATCTGGAAAGTACTTTCTCTAGTACTCCAGGTGAATCCTTGGACTTCAAGTTATAGGTAAATTGCCCAGATAGCAATGACTTCTGAAATTTGCTCAATTCCAGCTGTGGTAATTCACAAAGCAATGTAAACAACTACTCATGTTGTCTTACAGTAACATGCTGGGTCCTCATGACCTGACTAGGACATCTCTTGGACATTTGCCCAAGACATCTGGTCTCCTTAAGCAGGACCTACTCTAGACAAAATAATGCAAAGGAGACTGTGTTTCATTCTGCTCTCACCAGCCTTTTTTTCTTTTTCCTGAATGTGTGTATCCTCCTCCTCTGTGTAGGCCCCCATCAAAACCTGTTCTCAGGAAAGGCTCTGATTACTGAATTTATATTATCTCATGGGAAATATGCCAGAGTTTTAGAAAAAGCATTGGACTGGGAGTTAGAAGTGGGTCTTGGTCTTGGCTTGGCCACTGTGTGACATTGGAGAAGTCACTGTCTCTTGGATTCGTCTGGATTTTTAATATTCTTTTTTTTTTTTCCTATGAAAGGCTTCTTTTGGTGTGAAATTGGATGCAGAATAATAACATAGGCTATTTCTCAGGAAGTGGAAGGAAACAATGAAGAAGAAAGTTGCCAGAAGTATTCCTTTCTTATATTCTTTGGAACTCTAGGGATAGGCTGCTCCAAGGAGAAGGTGGAAGGAAGGGAGCAAGAGGCAGAAAAGGGGCCAGATCCCTGCCCCCTTCTGAATCAATTATGTATACTTCATGACTTGTTCATCTATTTCTGGATCGCTCTGTCTAGAATCAAATCCACTGCATTAGGATTCCAAATCCTGAGTAGAGCCTGGGAAGTGGAAATATTTTTTGCCAAACTGTCTGATGAGCTCAAATAATTAAATATGGAGAGTCAATCAGTTATTCAGCAAGCACTTTTGAGCACCTTTTCTGTCAGTAGCACTGTTAGAGGTAGCTGGGTGGGGAGGGGATGGTGCTGAAGTAGACATGATTCTGGTCTAGATAGGGAGACAAGACTGTCACACAAAATAGTACTAGGAGCTGAATAATACAATTCAAGTGAGAGTCAGGAGTATTCTGGTCACTGTTTAATAGCTAGCTCTGGGTGGGGTGGGTGGAAGTATGTAAGACACTCTTTTCAGTTTATTCTACATTATTAAAATTTTATCCATCGCTTTCTTAAGTCTAGACAAACAACAAAATAATAAATTAGCCCTTGATTTGTAACATTTGTCAATTTCCAAGGTGTAAATTTTCACACTGAAAATTGGTTCTGCACAGTTGTTGAAGCTGGCACCATCCAGTAAACCCCTGCCTACAGGAATAGTAGTAGTAGTAGTAGTAGTAGTAGTAGTAGTAGTAGTAGTAGTAGTAGTAGTAGCACCAGCAGCAGGGGTAGTAATAGAAGTTAGTAGTAAAAGTAGTAGTATAGCAGTAGTAGTAATAATAGTAGAAGCAGTAGTAGTGGTGATAGTGGTAGTGGTAATAGAAGTAGACAGTAATGGAAATAGTAGTGGTAATAATAATAGTAGTAGTAGAAGTAGTAGTAGTAGTGGTAGTAGTAAAAGTAGTAGTGGTAGTAGTAGTAGTAGTGACAGTAGTATTCGTAATAGTAGTAGTGGTGGTGGTAGTAATAGTGGTAATAAAACTGGTAGTAGTAGTAGTAGTGGTGGTGGTAGTAGTAGTAGTAGAAGTAGTCATAGTCATAGTAGTAGTAGTAGTAGTAGAATGGACCTTAGAAATCATCTAGTTCATCTTCTTCATTCTTTAGAGGAGGAAATTAAAGCCCACAGAGGGGGAGGAGATATGTCCAAAGTCACAGAGGTAATAAGTAGCAAAGCTAGGGTTCAAATCCAGATCCCTCTGATTCCAAATTCAGTTTTCCTTCCATGGTGCTCTTTTTTCATGACTTAATATTCTTTCATGTAGATTATCTCTTCATCAAAGACAGGACTCTGCTTTGGTGACTGAATGCCTCTCATCAGAGACTATGGCAGTGAGGTCCCTCCCCACTTTGTTCCTCCCCCCCCAAATGGGGCTTTACTTTCCTCTTTAAATTTAAATCAGCCAAAGGATTTCTGAGTTTTTTATTCCGTTCTCCTCACTCGATTGTGTTCTCTGACCTTGGAAGAGTAATTTTCAGGATGGTTGCTAATGGGCCTTTAAAAAGATGACAATAAAATAGTCCAGAATTCAGACAAAATAATTTTTTTTAAAGAAAGAACAAGATGTATGATGTGGCCTCTTCTTCCAGCACTTTATTACGAAATAGCCATTATGATAGCCTCAAATCTTTCCCCACTCCCCAGATGAACTTTTTCTGCATCGATGTTGGCACTGAATCTATATTTAAAAATATCTTCCCACTTGTACAAAAATCACATTTCCTCACTGGGGTAATGTAATGGCCGGCATCTAACCTCTTGTTTTTATGTTCCTCCCACTGTGAAGAATTGAACGTGAGAAACAGAGAGCCAATGACTGCCTTGCCCCAGTCAATCCAGCGCACTGAAAGGGTATGGCTGAAAGATATACTTAAATATTAAAATACACTTGTGCTGTAAATAACATTTGCTTTCCTCCTGCTCTAAAGGCCTCCCTGGCCCCTTGATCACTACACACCCTGATGGTCTTTCGTAACTCCTGGCACGGTGATTCATCTGCAGTTCTTTGCCTGTTGGCCCTAAGGGATGGAAATGAATAATTGGGTCCTACAAGCGCTTACCTGGGAATGAGTAATGATTTAGCCAGGAGACTTGTACTTTCTGCTCTAGTGGTTATCAAAATGATATTTGGTCAGCAGGCAGCTTTACCTGGGAAAACCAACCCCTTTGGGGTCTTTAGCCAGGGTTTGGTGGGCCACAGTTCAAACAAATGTCCAGAGAGAGGTAGGAGGGAGCAGGATACCTAGATTCCTGTGTGGTCTGTGCCCTGGGCAAGAGACCAGATCACAGAACTAAGCCTAGCTGGAAAATTGGGTTATGAGACAGGGGTGCACCTTGAAGCATCTGGGGCCTGGGGTGCTCTACATTTCTAGAAAAAAATTTTGCAAAACAACTTTTTTAGGTCTTGAAGTCAACCTCATGTTCTTTAGCAAGCAGTTTGTCTCCTGGGGGTCCAATGTCCCTGGAACTACTTGTTTTGGTGGACTAAGGGAGGGAAAGCATCCTGTCATCCCTGGTGCGTGTGCTGTCTTGGATCCAGAAGTTGGTGCTGAAGCTGCAAACATCAGTTCCTTGAGCAGGGATCTAAATACAGCTTTTCCAAACTAATAGAGCCTATGCTTTGGAGGGTGGGTTTAGTGGGAGAGAAGTGGATGGGGATGGGGCAGACACACATGCAGCACACACATGCACACACACATGCACACACAGACAGGGAGACAGAGAAACAGAAATAGACAGACAAAAAGACAGAGACAGAGACAAAGACACACAGAGAAGCAGAGACACACAGATGCAGATACAGACACACAGTGAGAAGAGATAGTGACAGACAACAGAACCTTCAACTTCTTTTGACCTTTTGAAGACCACAAGATGGGTAATCTTGTCCATTCTGCCTCTATAAACTCAGTTGCTTTTATCAGGAGACCTTCTGTTTGCCCTTGGAGTGTGTGTATTTATTCCTAACTTTATAGGTTTTCTCCTAGTCTGCCTAGGCTCTCTGGTAACGTGGTGAGTGGGGAGAAGGGAGGACACAGAGATGGAGACACAGAGACAGAAACTTTCTCCTTCCCTCATGAGGATTTCCTCTCTGGAAATCCACTGTTCCTGAGTCTGGAGACTTGGAGTGCTCTGCTACTCAGCTGGCTGGCTCCACGCTAGCTTGCTGTTTTTCTGTGTGACCTATGAGACATGACTTGATCTTCAACCAATCACAATCTATTTCCTAGTTGATGTCATCTATCCTTATTCAATGATCCAAAGTCCCTGAATCAGATTGATTAAAAATCTATTCATACATTCTCTACTTTTAAGTGACTTAAAAATTGCTTAGATTATTGAGATATCTGGGCCTTCTGGGATTATTTGGGGTTGGGGTGGATCCCATATGCATATACATGCATGTATCAATTATGTATTGAATCCCTACTATACCTAAGACACTGTCCTAGGTGTTATAGGGGATTCAAAGACCTATGGTCTCAGGGATCCTTTTTCCTCTGCTTCAGATCACAGTTGCTTTACCCCTTTTCATCTGTGTTATTCTTTTCCAGGTCTTCCTATAAATCTTCTCTAGAAGATCTCTGCCTGAGGTGCTAAAGACCTTTCTCTGGCCCTATTAATATTTCAGGTTTACCAGTGCAACACACAGGCTGTCCATCAATCTTGTTATATCACCAACCTGCCCAACTCCTTTTCTCATCACATAAGTCCTTCATGATGGCTTTTATGCCAGCTAATCCTACTTTTAAAAAAATCATTATTAACGGCCATTGTGTGGCATCATACAGCTCCGTCAGGTTTTAAATTGAAGAGTGGGTGCAGATCTGCATTGTTAAAAGGACTTTGCTCACTGGGAGTTCCCTATACCAATAAAACCACAGATTCTACCTAAAAATAAGAACAATAATAATAAGTGACATTTATAAAATCCTTTAAGGTTTAAAAAGGCTTTTTCATACAGTCTGTCCCCAAAGTCTTAGTCTTCAATAGCTCAAAACTGCATTAAAGCTTTTGCAACACCCTGTCATTTGATTCTTATAACAATTTAGGGTGGTAGATTGAACAAGTATTAATTAGCGTTCCCATTTTACAGACGAGGAAACTGAAACTCAGATGAATGACCTTTACTAAACATGCAAAACTGAAATTCAGACCCAGGTCTCTGCCTCCAAAGCCCACTACTTCCTCCCTCAGACCAAACTGCCACTGTCCCAAATCTGAATTTCCCATCCCTAAACTCGATATCTGTATGATTTTTTTTACCGTCTTGCTAATGAACTCTACAGTTTCTGCTTCTTGTCTGATTAGTAATGCTAGAGAATTAACCAAGCAAGGATAATTCATTAGTCTGAGCCAGGTTCTGGTCAAGTGCATTGTTTTTCATTAGTTGCTGGGAGTGCTCTGATCTCGCCTCCAGCTCTTTTCTCGGGCACTTGGATGCGATTTATTTTGTGCAGATGTTTTTTGCTGCTGCAGTTGTTTTTCTTCCAGTGAAAAATGGCCCTGCAGAGTCACATTAGAAAGTAATTCCAGTGGGGTGGGTGCATATGTAGACCTTTTCAAGGTGAGTTTTACATCCGCTTTAAATTAAGCAACATAAAACACCATGAGCTTCGAAGATCCAGCAGTGGTGAATGTGGTGGATGGGTGAGTTTTAAGACATGCATGCTCCCCAGCCACTGGCTGAAGACTTCATTGGAAGGTTGGAAGGGATCAGCCCTTGTTTCAACCCATCCTTTTCCCTGCCTGACATGGAGATCCTGTAGCAGAGTTCTGACACTGTTGTAGGTAACAGCAGCAGCAGCAGCAACAAAAATTTGTATTGTGTTTTAAGGTCTGCAAAGAGTTTTCCTTAGGTTAAGAGATAGCTGAGCTCTGGGAATCCCTCAGGTTGACTTCCTCCCCATCACAGGAGTATCGGGAAATGCTAGAGTCAGACATGGAGAGAATGAGTTTCATTGGCTTTATCTGGTTCCAATGGACCTCTGGGTTCCTTGGGACTGGTGCTTTTGAACTCTGTCAAAGTGCTGGTTTCTCAGTCTTCTGAATTAGCAATCAGGATTGTGGTAGAGTGGGAAAAAGCACATGGACATCAGAAAGCAAAGACAATCCCTTCACCTACTAGCTGTGTTAATATGAACTAGTTGCTACCTCTCTGGGCCTCAGTTTCCTCATATATAAAATGGGGATATTAATACTTACCTATGATGAGCCAGGGTCTTAGCCACCCCAACCCCATGCTATGTAATTTGTACTAGTTCTTTTCCTTAAAGCAAAAGAAACTGTTCTCAAGAGTTGATTGGCTCAAGGGGCTAAGGTTCAAGCTTCCTAGCTATTGATACAGCTTTCTGGTGGCTACAGGCAATGTTGATGTGACTTCTTAGTTACCTAAGAGTAGAAAAAAGAAGGTGGAATATTGGGCTCTTCAGAAATCCCAAGACTGAGGGTATCATCACACTCTGTCCTATGGGCCAGAGATGCCTTGTCTATCCAGCTGAGTTCTCTATACTCATTGAGTATCCTTTCTATGCTATGGCTAAAATAAATCTTTTATTTTTATTTTTAAAAAAATTTTTATTTTACTATTAAATGACCTATACATCTCTCACTTCTTTCCAATATTGGACCTAAACTCCTTGGCAACCAACCTGAGTCAGGGTTAAATGCGATGATTTGTGGAAAAGGATAAAATTATCATATAAATATAATCTAATATCGCTTCAGTTGTGGCTTATATGGTGGGTAGGTAACACAGTTACTTAGCTAGAACATAGTATTAATGAGACTGAGATCATTAGTTTGATTCCTGATGAACCAGGCGTCTTTACTCTATTTTATGGCTAGAGATTGTATCCTTCTCACTTACCAACAGCCCCAAAGTCTCCAGCTGCCTCTAAACTCAAACCACTTAGCTCACTCCTAATCAGTAGGCCATTAGGCAAAGGTGAGTTGTTGGGAATGAGAGAATATGGATGATTCACTGCATAGCCATCCTCACTACAGATGAAAAACTAGTCTACAATGTGCCTTAGTGACTGAATGCTAGTCACAATCATCTCTGTATCAGAAAACATAACATGGTAAGGTTCTTTAGTTCTTCTTTGCGTCAACGTCGTAGGTTAGATTATATGCCCTTCCTATGGCTATCACATCCCAAGGTTTTCAATTGCTTGTGAGGATGCTGGCCAGTGCTTGAACCCTCTGAATAAGCAAGAGCATGGGTGACTTGGAATAACATACACTCAAATTAACTTTCCATACTTTTTCTGTCCCAGAAGCCTTGGTAGTGATGTATAATGAAAGCAAGAGGGTACCCACTGACCTAGGTGTCAGAATATTTAGGGTCCAGTCTTGACTCTGTCACTAACTAGCTGTGTGGCTTTGAGGAATTTATTTCTCTCCCTGGTCTTAAGCTTCTTTACCTGTCAAGTGAAGGGCTTGGACCAAATGATTTTTTAAGGTTCCTTCCAGTTCTCACATTCTGTAATTGCAACATTTTTTTTCTCTCCATGGCTTAACATATGCTATGGTTACATAAAACATGGTTGCCCTGGGGACTTCAAAGGATGAGGATGCTGAGAATCTGTTTCATCTCAAGCTAGTGAGTGAATGCCTCCTGAAAGAAGTGAGAGGGTGATGAAGGGGGAGGGATTAAAAGGACCATCTATATTTGGCAAGAATGGATGGCACAGGGCAGGTTGAGTAACCATCTGAGGACCCTCATATCTATATCATGGGTTGAAATTGGGGCTCGGTGAGTTTGACCTCTCAGTCTAGCTTAAATGATGAAAAATAATCAGTTGGTAAACAGTAAATCCAGAATCATATGACAGGCCAACAGTATCATTTGAAAGACATTGGCTAGTATTCCAGTACTCCAGGGCCTGAAATTCCATATTTTAAGGTCCATTTACCGTGGTTTTCAGCACTCTCCCCTTTTTTGAAATTACTCTGTAACAGTTGTTTGTATAGACTTATGTTTAGGTTGTTTGTCTTATCCCCCTTCTTTTTTTTGGACTTTATACCCCTAGCACCTAGGACAGTTCCTTGCATATAGTAGAATTTAATAAATATTTTTTAAATTGGATTCCTTTGGATAAAATACTGACCCTTCTTCAAGAAAAGAGCAGTTAGCTGGTGCAGTAGGGGATTGGAGTCAGGAAATTCCGAGTTCAAATCCAGCATCAGACAGTTACTAGATGTATGACCTTGAACAAGTCACTTAACCCTGTTTACCTCAGTTCTTTATCTGTAAAATGAGATAGAGAAGGAAATGGTAATATTTCCATTCCATTTCCACTCTAATATCTGTGCCAATGAAAACCACAAATGGGATCATGAAGAGTTGACATGACTGAAATGACTGAACAACAAACCTTCAAACAGTTGCTATTAAAATGCAAACATTCCTGAGCAGCTGCAGCATGGCATGAGAGAGAGAGAGAGAGAGAGAGAGAGAGAGAGAGAGAGAGAGACAGACAGACAGACAGACAGAGAGAGAGAGAGAGAGCGTTGGACCCCTAATCAGGAAGATCTGAGTTCAAATCCTTCCTCTGACCTATATTGACTTTGTGATCCAGGGCTAGTCAATCAGCCTCTTAGTACACTGAGGCAGTGTTTCTTAAACTGTGGATTATGACCCCAGAAGGGGTCATGAAAAATTTGGCCAGTGAAAGGTTTCTGAACTTTCTTCCTGATTCTAAGTCCAGCACTCTATCCACTGTGCCTCCTGGCTGCCAGTACATAGTGAATTAGCCTTCAGGTCAGGTAGATATAGTTTCAAATCCTTTCTGTGATTCATACTGGCCAGATGGTCCTGGGCAAGTCACCCTCTTTCAGCCTCAGCTTCTTCTTTTGTAAACCAGGGATAAGCCCTAGGTAACTCTCTAAGACTATTATTTGGCATTGGTAGAAGTTTCTCAGTGGAAATTCTGTACATCAGTAAAATCACATACAGTTAAAAAAAAAATTTGCACTCATTCTCAAGCAACTTTGATACATACCATCAGTAAGCTAAGAGTCCAGGTAAATTATAAACAAATATTCTCCTCTGTGCCTTGTAACTAGAAAGACAAAGGGTTAGAGGTGAGTGATTTGCTCAGGGTCAAATGCAGACTTGATAGACACAAATGCAGATAGATTCACACACACATGCGCGCACACACACACACACACACACACACACACACACACACACACACACACACAGAGCTGTGATTTCTGCTCCCTCCTAATGATTTCATATCTTTCCTCTAAATTCCCTGGGCAACCCCCTGGAGGGAACACAGTAATTCTCAGAACTGTCACTAGCTGGTTCTATGTATCAAGGTCATTCACAAAAATAGTATGACAATGATTATCTTCTAAGTAGTTTACCTCTGTCTGGATGAATTAAATGGATTGTCTTGGGCTATATGTGGCTGTGCCTTGACACCTGCCAGAAGTGGAGCTAACAGTAACAGTCCTTCCTCTTACTAGTACCTAGCCCTTCACAAAATACACACACACACACACACACACACACACACACACACACACTCACACACACGCATAAATGCATGAATACATTCACAATGCATACTCACATATATACACAATCATAAACACACATATTTATTTATGCACTAACACACATACTCACATATACACATGTACCCTTTCCTCCCTATGCTGATGACTCTGAAATAATGGTACCTCCTTCCAACGTCATTGTCAGGATAATTATTAATATTCACCAGGCTTTCCTAATGGAAAAAAAGAGCCACCTCCCAACATTACTGAATATGAATATGTCATCCTTAGTCTAATTATAAGATACTAAGTAGTACAGGCCAAACTTCCATCCAGTTAGAAGTCATCTGTATCTAAAAGCAGTGAAGATGCTGAATGTGTGCCAAGGCTGGAATGCTTGAAAAGTCAATCATGGATTTAGAAAGGCTGATCAAATCTCTTCGAAGCTTCAAGACCAAGAAGATGTCCAAACTTGGCTGATAATTGCTTTGAGAAGAAAGGCTCTCCCCCTGCATGTAAGCAAGAATGACCTAACCTCAAATCTGCTCTGCCCAAGATAGACTGCTATTGAAGATCACTGCTGAAAATTCCCTGAGATGACTTTGGAGGTCCCTTTTAGCTCTGAGTTTGTGTTTCTGTTATCTGCATTCCATAGATGTGGAAACTGACAATACATGAAGACATCTCAGAGGTAGTCGTGTATCAGTACCCTTCTCTGCCATCTTAGGACCTAGACAACTATATTAAATCTTTCAATAAACCTCATGTGGATACACAGGTTATACACTGGACTCTGCTTTCACTTTTTAGTTGTATGATGGTGAATGCTTACCACATAACCACCCATTTAGAGAGCATTTGCTGCTAAATGTTGGGAAAAAGGAAGAAGAGACTGGTCATTTCTCCAGCATTGGTCCTTTGAAATGATCACCTCAAATCGAGAAGAGCATTCACTACACAAAGCTGTCTCCCATGGTTTGAATATGAGTACACAAAGGGATGAGAATCCCAAACTCTTAACTTAAAATGCTCTTGTCACACTCCTAATCTAGGAGTCCTAATCTAGGACTCAGTCTACTACAATACACTATTGCTTGCACCTTGAATGTGAGGATGAAAAAAAAAGAGGAAAAAGAAGATGTTATCTAGATCATAGAAAGAAAAAGTTATATTAGTGGCCAACAGTCAAATTAGTGCATCCAACAATAATGGATACATTATAATTAATTAGGGAGGGCTGACCAGAGCTTTGCTGTAGGGGGTTGAATTTAGAGGATTTAGGATTCTGATAGCACTTAACAGTCTTTGTGTAAGGTAAAAATGATAGATTATAGTATCTAGTTAGCAAGAATAATTAAGTAAAATATAAGACTACTAGATGGTAAGGTAGAGTGAATTCTTCCCTTACCTCCTTCCACCAACCTCATGGCAACCCCTCTAGCAGCTACTGATATCCAAGGGTCTTTGTTTCTCCTTCCCCCTACTATGGGGTGCTGTCCCATCTTTCTATCTCAGCTGAAGGCATACTTTATGCTACTTGTCCCAGATATAGTCTGTGATACTTGCCCCAACCACATACATTCCTAGTTACAGATATGGATGTCCAACAGCCTTTCTTTAAGGCATGTGCTAAAAACTAGTGAGGCAAGCAGGAGAAAAGGATCATATATGGAATTATATGATATTATATCGTATCATATTGAATTGTATTATATTGTATCTTATCACGTTGTATCAAATCTCATTTTATCATATTACATTACATCACATTACATTGTATTGCATTATATTATGTCATTATACTATATTATATTAATCATATTATAGCATATCATATTATATTTGGACATATATAAGTAGTATAAGCCAAGGATTAGAGAACCAGAGCACCATTCTCTTTTTTCTATTTCACCTACTGCTTTTAGAATACTTTGAAATTTCCCATCATTCACCTCGACTCCTCTCTCTGACATTTCAGAAACAACTCCAAAATTTACTGCTTCTGTTCAGCAACAATCTGGTGGATAGCATAAATAAGACTGAGTCATTTTTTAAAAATCAGCTTTTTTTCCCCTTGGCAAAGCAGTCTCATTTGTATTATTTATTGTAATAAGTGTCATTTTTTAAAGCATGTGTACCCAGAAGCCTAAGCACTGGGCATGCTTTTATAAATCAAAATAATAAATACATTTTCCCCCCTAGTGGCTTGTCTTTACCTGTAAGCCAAGAATGATTGTAGCAGACCAGAACTGCGCTCCGGCTAAAGGCAAAAGGACCCCAGTGTGTGCACACTGAGCTTGGAAGGCTCCCTAAAGGTTAAATCTTAATGATATTGAGATCCATTTTAAGGCATTTTCAAACAGAATCATAGTCATGCAATCACGCTTACTGTACCCACAGGCTGATTTGGGCTCAGCCCACAGGGCTTGAGATTAGCTTCAGGAGCCCCCTTTTCTAAAATGATGGACTTGCCTACCTTCCATGCCTGTCCATGTGGAAGCATTTCTCAGAAAGGTTCCAGTTAATCAGAGGCTGGAGCATGAAATCACGCCGGGCCAAGAAAACTCAACAGAGGCAGCCCCAGCTCGTTATGAGCATGCTTTGTTATGGATTGAATTTATGGGGTTCTTTCCAAATGTCTTGGTCTGCAAAGCTGGAAAGTAAAAGTGATCCTTCTTTCACTTCCTTTCTTTTCTTTATGGAAGACTTCTCCCCCCATGGTCATAAGGACAAGATGGATTTCACATCTGTTCCCCCAGCCCCAAACTTGGCATGATGCAGAAGGCAACGTGATCTTGTTGTTTGACTAATTCAGGCTTTTTTTTTTTTTACTGTACAGTGAAAATAAGTTGTGTGTTTTCCCTTGTGCTGTTATGTGAGCTTGTGGATGTTTCCTGTTTAGGACTGGAGGGAACTTGGAGTGAACTTTGGGGTATTTCAGTCACCTTTTGTCAAAACTTGTTTCTAGAAGCAGAATTCATCACACATACATGACTGAAGTCAGCAGGAAGCCCGCCCGCAGAAGCTTTAGAGTTTCCCCTTGGAATCTCAATTGCTTGAGCATTCTTCTTCTTTCTTCTTCTCCTCCTCCTCCTCCTCCTCCTCCTCCTCCTCCTCTTCCTCTTCCTCCTACCTTTTCTTCCTCTTCCTCCTCTGCTTCCTTCTCCTCCTCCTTCTTCTTCTTCCTTCTCCTTCTCTTCCTTCTCTTTCTTCTAATTGATCTTCTTGTTCTTTTTTTTAATATTTATTTAAGTTTTCAACATTTATTTCCACAAAATTTTGAGTTCCAAATTTTCTCTCCATTTCTCCCCTCCCCCCACCCCAAAACCCCAAGCATTCTAATTACCCCTATCACCAATCTGCCCTCCCTTCTAACATCCCTCCCTTCCCTTATCCCCATCTTCTCTTTTGTCCTGTAGGGCAAGATAAATTTCTATACCCCATTACTTGTATTTCTTATTTCCTAGTTGTATGCAAGAACAATACTCAACAGTTGTTCCTAAAAGTTTGAGATCCAACTTTTCTTCCTCCCTCCCTCCCCACCTATCCCCGTTGAGAAGGCAAGAAATTCAATATAGGCCAAATCTGTGTAGTTTTGCAAATGACTTCCATAACAGTCATGTTGTGTAAGACTAACTATAATTCCCTCCATCCTATCCTGCCCCCCGTTTCTTCTATTCTCTCTTTTGACCCTGTCCTTCCCCAAGAGTGTTGACTTCTAATTGCTCCCTCCTCCCATTGCCCTCCCTTTCATCATCCCCCCCACTCTGCTTATCCCCTTCTCCCCCACTTTCCTGTATTGTAAGACAGGTTTTCATACCAATATGAGTGTGCATTTTATTCCTTTCTTTAGTCGAATGTGATGAGAGTAAGCTTCAAGTTTTTTCTCTCACCTCCCCCCTTTTTCCCTCCACTGAAAAGTCTTTAACTTGCCTCTTTTATGAAAGATAATTTGCCCCATTCCATTCTCCCTTTTTCCTCCCAATATATTTCTCTCTCACCCCTTAATTTAATTTTTTAAAGATATGATCCCATCCTATTCAACTCAATTTGTGCTCTCTCTCTCTCTCTCTCTCTCTCTCTCTCTCTCTGTGTGTGTGTGTGTGTGTGTGTGTGTGTGTGTAATCCCACCAACTACCCAGATACTGAAAAAAGTTTCAAGAATCACAAATATTGTCTTTCCATGTAGGAATGTAAAGAGTTCAACTTTAGTAAGTCCCTTATGATTTCTCTTTACTTTTTACTTTTTCATGCTTCTCTTGATTCTTGTTTTTGAAAGTCAAATTTTTTTTTCAGCTCTGGTCTTTTCATTAAGAATTCTTGAAAGTCCTCTATTTCATTGAAAGACCATTTTCCCCCCTGAAGTATTATACTCAGTTTTGCTGGGTAGGTGATTCTTGGTTTTAATTCTAGTTCCTTTGACTTCTGGAATATCATATTCCACGCCCTTCAATCCCTTAATGTAGAAGCTGCTAGATCTTGTGTTATCCTGATTGTATTTCCACAATACTTGAATTGCTTCTTTCTAGCTGCTTGCAATATTTTCTCCTTGACCTGGGAACTCTGGAATTTGGCCACAATGTTCCTAGGAGTTTCCTTTTTTGGATCTCTTTCAGGAGGAGATTGATGGATTCTTTCAATATTTATTTTGCTCCTTGGTTCTAGAATGTCAGAGCAGTTTTCCTTGATAATTTCATGAAAGATGATTTCTAGGATCTTTTTTTGATCGTGGCTTTCAGATAGTCCCATAATTTTTAAATTGTCTCTCCTGGATCTATTTTTTAGGTCAGTTGCTTTTCCAATGAGATGTTTCACATTATCTTCCATTTTTTCATTCTTTTGGTTTTGTTTTGTGATTTCTTGGTTTCTCATAAAGTCATTAGCCTCCATCTGTTCCATTCCAATTTTGAAAGAACTATTTTCTTCAGTGAGCTTTTGAACCTCCTTTTCCATTTGGCTAATTCTGCTTTTTGAAGCATTCTTCTCCTCATTGGTTTTTTGAACCTCTTTTGCCAATTGAGTTAGCCTATTTTTCAAGGTGTTATTTTCTTCAGCATTTTTTGGGGTCTCCTTTAGCAAGTTGTTGACTTGCTTTTCATGATTTTCTTGCATCTTTCTCATTTCTCTTCCCATTTTTTCCTCCACCTCTCTTACTTGATTTTCAAAATCCTTTTTGAGCTCTTCCATGGCCTGAGACCATTGAGTATTTATTTTAGATGTTTGGGATACAGAAGTCTTGACTTTTATGCCTTTCCCTGATGGTAAGCATTGTTCTTCCTCATCTGAAAGGATGGAAGAAGATATCTGTTCACCAAGAAAGTAACCTTCTATAGTCTTATTTTTTTCCCTTTTTTGGGCATTTTCTCAACCAGTTACTTGACTTTTGGGTCCTTTGTCAAGAGTAGGGTATAGTCTGGGAATCTGTAAGATCTCAATTCCTCCAAGGTGGCACAATCAAGCATGTACACTGGTCTGGGATTTTTGTTCCCAGAATCTTAGCAGTTTCCTCTCCACAGCCACCTGGCCTCCAGTTTTACCAAGACAGCTGAGGTTCAGATAAGCTGGATGAGCAGGATGGCCATTTAGTGTGAGATAAAGATTAGCTGCCACAGGGCCTCTACACAGGTCTGAGGTAATATTCAGCTCCTCAGTGACCCTAGGGTTTTTACGCTCCAACGATGGATGCGGATGCTGTAGGGGCTGCTGTGGGAACTGCTACCACCTGCCGATGTGGCCTCTGCAGCTACTGCCTAAGGCCAGAGCTATGGAAAGGCCCTTCTCCCTTCCTGGCCAGCTGAAAAAACCCTGTCACTGACCTTTGGCGCCTGTGGGTTGAGGGATCCGTGAATGCTGCTACTGTGACTGGGGATTCCGGCCCCAAGGTGTCCTCTTCCCAGAGCCAAGCCCCGGCCAAGGCTGGGCTGGGCTGGGCTCTGCTCTGCATCCAGTGCAACAGACGTTTCCCGCTGGCCTTTCAGGTCACCCTGGACTGGAAATATCCTCCACTCCATTGTTCTCCACTTCTGCTGCTCCAGAATTTTTTGAGAGTCCCTCTCTACAGGTATTTTGTGGGCTGTGTGGGGAGAGCCTGCATATGTGTGTCTTTCTACTCCACCATCTTTGCTCTGCCCCCCTTGTTCTTTTTCTCCTCCTCCTCCTTCTCCTCCTCCTCCTCTTCTTCTCCTTCTTCTCCTCCTCCTTCTCCTTCTTCTCCTCCTTTTCCTCCTCCTCCTTCTGCTTCTCCTTCTCTTCCTCTTTCTCCTCCTCCTCCTCCTCCTTCTTTCTCTTTCTCTTCTCCTTCTCCTCCTTTTCCTCTTCCTCTTCTTCCTTCTCTTCCTTTTTGTTTATTTTCTGTTGGTATTACATGTCCCAATCTGCCCTTAGACCCTACCTTTGTTGTGAATACTTCACTTACACAAGACAATGGGTAGAATGTAAGTTGACAGGCCTTTTGTAATAATGGGAAAAATATTAAAATATTGGTCTTGGACTCAGAAAATCTGAGTTTGAATCTGTACTGTTGCATTTTATTAAGCTGCTTGGGCAAGTCTCAGTTTCCCTATCTGCTAAATGGGAATTGTTATAGTATACCACCTTATTTCATAGGGTTATTGTGGATAAGGCTTTTTAAAAAAATAAGCCTTGAAATGCTATCTAAATATGAAGTGTTCTTTTAATTTTTTTATTGTGAACTTATCAAACCAAAAACATAAACATTTCAATGTACAAAAAAGAAGAAAGAGGCTTGTTGTATAAGAAACTCTGAATTCTGTTATATACACTTTAAGTAGCATATATATGTGTGTGTGTGTGTGTGTATGTATGTGTGTATGTATGTGTATATGTGTATAACTTTGTTGTTCAGTTGTTTCAGTCATGTCTGACTCTTTGTGACCCCATTTGGGGTTTTCTTGACAAAGGTACTGGAGTGGTTTGCCATTTCTTTCTATAGCTAATTTTACGGATGAGGAAATTGAGGCAAACAAGGTTAAGTGACTTGCCCAGAGCCATATAGTTAATAAGTCTCTGAGGCCAGATTTTAAACTCAAGAAGATGAGTCTTCTTGACTCCAGGCCTAGCACTTTATCCGCTGCAACATTTAGTTGCCCAAATAACATATATGTATGTCTGAGTTTATATGTACATATATGTACACATATTAAATTTAACAATGTCATAACAAAACTGCTTGATTTGTATCAGGCAGTTTTTGTTTTCTTCTGTATATTTAAAAATGGTTTTGTTGATTGGGTTAATCTTTACCTATCTATACCTGCCACCCTTACCCAACAAGTGAAGCCTTCCTCATAACAATATGAGTAGTTCAGTTAAAAAAAACCCCAAACAAACAAAATGACCATATTTGAGATTCTGCCTCCCTTATTTCTCTGTCAATAATGGAGGATACGTTTTCATAACCAGTCTCCTTGCTTTGATCAGGGTTCTGAGTTCTATTTCTTCACATTATTCTTGTTGCCATTTTGTAAATTGCTTTCTTGGTTCTGCTCATTTTACTCTGCATCAGTTCATATAATACTACCTTTATTTCTTTGAATCTGTTGGTCAGTCAACAAGCATTTACCAAGTGCTTACTATGTGTCAGGCTCTGCTCTAAGTGCTGAGGACACAAAGAAAGGTCAAAAAACCAATCCCTCCTCTCCAGGAGCTCATAATCTAATGGGAGAGATAACATAGTCATCATTTCTTATACCCTAATGGTATTCCATCACATTTATATGTCAAAATCTGTCCAGCCATTTCCCAATTTTTGTACCTCTTTTATTTCCAGTTCTTTGTTTCTACTAAAAGTGCTGTTATAAATATTTATGTATGCGAGTTGACAGGTTTCAGTTTTGTTTTGTTTTCCCCTGGAGAATTATGGTAGGACTAAGAACATCTCAGATATCTAGTGTTTTATTGAGGTGAAATGGTATAACGGGAAGAGCTTTGGATTTGGAGATAGGAGGTTGGCTTTGAGTGTGGGATCTGCCACTTACTCATAGCTTACTAATAGTTTGAATGAATGGTAACTTTTCTGGCCACCAATTTTCTCATTCTAAAATGAGGATAATAATGACCATACTGCTTACCTCAGAGGGTGTTGTGAGGATGTAAGAAGCTAAATAAATATAAACTGTTAATAACAACAATCCTTCAAGGGATCTGTGATTTTATCAGTCAATATTCCTTCACTTCATTGGTGTAGATAGCAACCCCTCCATACTTTTTCATCCAGGATGATTCTTGTCAATAGTCTTGTGAAATATCTTCCACCTAGGACCCCTGTAACAGGCTGGAAGCTTTATCAAGGACTCTCAATCTTTGTGTAGCATGGATTTCTTTAGCAGTCTGTGGATCGCTTTCCAGAATAATATTTTTCTTTTAAAATCTGTAATTGAAGGAAACACTCAATTTCAGTTAAAATAATCATCAGCATTTATATTATACTTTAAAGGTTTGTAAAGTGCTTTACAAATCCTTCCCATTATCCTCACAACAACCCTGAGTGGTAGTTGCTAGTATTATCCCCATTTTATAGATGAGGAAACTGAAGAAAAAAGAAGTTAAATGAGATGGCTAGCAAATATCTTAGGCTAGATTTGAATTTAGGTCTTCCTGACTCAAGGTCCAGTGCTCTATCCACTGATACCTGGCTAACTAGTTAGAGGTTAGTAAAAATAAATATGTAATTTTAGAGATGTAAATTTTTTTCATCCTAGTTTGTAGACCCACTAAAATTTATCTACAGATCCCTTAGGGGGTACTTGGACCTCAGGTTAAGAACCTTCCTCTAATTCTTTTTACATTTGGAGGAAATCAGTGGAAAGCTCAGGCTGTTTTTATCTCATGCTCTCATTACTCATGACTGGTCCACCTCCTTTTCTGTTGCTACAGCTCCTAATTGTTATCTCTTACATCAGTTCTTGCATTTAGGACATCATTGGAAATATGCCACACCCTACTTATACTCATCTATGAGTCAGTCAGCATAATGCTGATTCTTCAGAAAGTTGTGCTACTTCAAGAATTATAAATGTCATATAATGTCATCAAGAGAACATTTGTGATTAAAAAACAATGCAGAACAAAATAAAACAACAAAAAAGGGTCATTGTATAGGGAGTAGCTTGGGTTCATTAGGGACACTGCACAATTGTCCAAATGCAATCAAACCTGGGATAAGTGACATAGGACATGGGACTGTGAAGATTCAGGTGAAGTTAAACAAGGGAGAGACAAAACAGCAAGTGGCATGAAGATAGCCTACCTCTTGGTAGCTAGATGGCACAGTAGATAGTGTGCTGGACTTGGAGTCAGGAAAACCCAACTGAAAATCTGACCTCAGATATTTACTAGCTATGTGACCCTGGGCAAGTCATTTAACCTCTGGTTGCCTCAGTTTTCTCAGCTATCAAATGGGGATAATAACAGCCCCTATTTCTCATGGCTGTTGTGAAGATCAAATGAGACAGTATTTGTAAAGTACTTGGCACATAGTAGACACTAAATAATTCCTTCCTTCTTCCCTCCCTCTCTCCTTCCTTCCTTCCTTCCTTCCTTCCTTCCTTCCTTCCTTCCTTCCTTCCTTCCTTCCTCCCCAGCATTTTCCTATGAGAAGATAGTAAGGCCACATACTTTTGGAGTCAGGTGGGGAATCTATATAGAAGGAAGAGCAATGCCCAGAGCAGAGTGATTGGCAGCCAGTGCCACTGAGCAGGGTATAAGAGACTAGACCTGTAAGAATGAGCATTAGTCTAGCAGGATCCAGACAGGAGCCCCAGCACCCAGTCAAACTACAGGGCTCCATGAGTGGCTAAGGTCTTCTCCTTTTTGAAGCCCCTGGAGAGGGAGGTTTGAATCAAGCACCTGAACTGTGTCTTTGGAGCTCCCAGGTTTTAGGTTTGCCCACTGAAACTTGATCTTGGATGGGGAAAAAAATTACATGTTTATTTTCACTAACTTCTATTTGAAATTTGGTATTTCCTTCAGTTATTTAAAACCATTATTCTAAGAGGAGTCCAAAGGCTTTCCAAAGGAGTCTGTAATGCAACAAAGGTTAAGACCCTCAGTTGTAGACAAAGGAGGATAGTGTGTAGATAAAAGCCAGGGGCATGCTGGGACTAGCTCTGACCATCTCTTCAGAGCTGATGATTAAAATTTCAGTGTGAGCATTTATAGCTTAGAAATGGGAGTCCCTATACAAATCAGGGGTTAATTTATTGTTTTGTTGATGGTCTAGCCTTGAGAAAGTGTTAAAAGTGTATATACATGTCTACATCCATATCTTTGTCTACTGTATCTACTCATATATCTGGGGCAGCTAGGTGGCATAATGGATAGAGTGCTGAGCCTAGAGTCAGGGAGACTCATCCTCCTGAATTAAAATCTAGCCTCAGATACTTACTGGTTGTGTGACCCTGGGCAAGTCACTTAACCCTGTTCTGTCATCTGTAAAATGAGCTGGAGAAGGAAATGGCAAATCGCTCCAGTATTTCTGCCAAGAAAACCCCAAATAGGGTCATAAAGAGTCAGACATTACTGAGCAACAACAATGTGTATATAAATATATGTGTTTGTATGTGTGCATATACACACATGTATGTACATATCTGTCATATATACACACATATATGTTGCTCGAGAAACATAACGGGTTTAGCAGGAATTCAGCAGAAGGGAATAAAGTCATCGCCAGACTGGAGACCTAGTAATTAGAGACTGATAATAATTAAAATATAATAACTGGCACATATATGATACATTTATTATTTAATATATTATATAATGCATTTATATATAATAATATATTATGTATACATTTAATATATAATACATTTAAATATAATTTAACATATTATACACAAATATTATATCACTTATTATCCTATATAGTATATATTCCTATATTTATTATACTACATATTATATATTCCTATATTTATTATATATATTATATTTTCTATATTTATTATACTATATATTATATATTCCTATATTTATTAATTACATATGATATATTCCTGTATTTATCATAGATATTGTATATGATAGATATTATATATTCCTATATTTAATATGCTATAGTATATATATATTCCTATATATGGTTTGCAGAACATCTGAGCTCCATTACCTCGTTTGAACCACACAACTCCCTTGATCTCCTTGCCGCACATTGAAGGCCATTCTTCTTTTTACTTCTCTGACTGGGTTCCTCTCTGATGGACGTGCTCCCCGCCTCTGCAAGGCAGTCAGTTTCTCCAATATTCCACGCTCTTCCTTTCCTCCCTACCTTTGGTCAGTCAGTTAATAAGCATTATTAAGCTCCCGCTGTTGTGTGAGTGCTGAGGGTACAGAAGGAGGCAAAAGATGGTCTTAGCTCTCAAGTCTAGTGGGAGAGGCACCATGAGAACCAGTCTGTTCAGATAAGAGACATACAGGATAACCTGGAGATAATTAATGAAGGGAAGGCACCAGAATGAAAGGGAATTCAGGAAAAGCTTCCTTTTGAAGATTGGATTCTAGCTGGGAACTGAAGGAAACCAGGAAAGCCACAAGGCAGAGTATTCCGGGCATGTTTTTAGTGCCTTTGGGACTGGCATGCTCTATGACCTAAGGCCTAACCAGTCAGCCAGGTATAACTCCTATTTCATCTCTATCAAAGAGTCATACATCAAGGGGCTTTCTCAGTTAAATGACTTACCAAAGGTCACACAGATTAGTAAGCAGGAGAGCCAGTGACTGAATTTGGATCTGTGACTCTAGGCTCTTTCTACTTTACCACACTACCTCTCTTCATGAAATAAGTGCTGGATAAATTCAGGTTTTATCTCTTACAATTCCTGACCCGCAGTGGTCTTCATTGTCAGAGTCCTCTTCTAGGATGTCTGGAGAGAAAGAGTTAACTTGGCTTGCAAAGGTTGAAGAAGTGAGCAGGGATAGCTCAGCCCTGGTTGGCCAAGACTATTAGGGTGGTGCTCAATCCAAGGATGTCTGGTTTAGGGGCTAAGAACCCAGTCTTAATCTGAGACCAACACCGTCATAGACCCAACCCACTCTCCCCACCTTCAAAGGAGAATGTGGGAGAGAGGAGAGCAGATTCCTCCTCCCACCCGCTTCCCTGCCTGACTTTCTCCAAGATGAGGAACCCTATGACCTGAATCAATTCCAAGGCTAGGGGAGGCTTTGTAATCACTTGGCCTCGGCAGGTGTGTGTGTTTGCTTAGGGGGCAAGGGGAGGGAAGGACCCAATCAATCCACTTAGTCCTGTATCAGTTACTAGGGATACAAATACAAATTGTGTGTGGAGGTAGGGATTCAGGTTCCAGAGTGGAAGGACTCAGACTCACCCAAGCAAGAATGAAGGAGGTGTAGATGAATTGAGTATTAGCTCCAGGAAACCCCAGTAGCTGCTTTCCAGGGCCCTTCCCACCCTACGGTCATTCTTCAACATCCTTTCCCTAGCCCTGATGCAAGTTTCTTGGTCCCTAACTTGAGGTGGGGTCCCAGCTTACAGGTCTCCTAACCCTTTATCTGATTTCCAGGCTGTACTTTATGCCTTGTTTCATTCAGATCTCACAAGCACCTTGTAAGATAGGGTAGGGCAAGGATTATTATCCTCACTTTACAGATGGGGAAACTGAGGACCAGACAGATCATTTCTCATTCAGTTCTCTTGACTCCAAGTCTAGAACATTTTCAATCATACCTATGCTGTTTTTCTAAGGACATCAAGGGCAGATGGTGTGACTTGGCAAAAGACTGAGATCGAGAGGATAAAGTGAGAGGAGTATTAGGCAGGACACCAGAGAAAAGATGAGATGTTGTGAAAGCAATGCTGTAAGGAAGGGAGTGAGCCAGATTCAGAGGAAGTCAAAATAAGGAATGGGATATACTCCTGAATTTCAGGCCATCCAACACCTTGCCTTGAAGTAGGCTTCTAGTAAGGGAAAGGAACTCGGGGGGCATGTTTTGCCCATAGCAAAGGAGCTATCAAGTGTCAGATGACTCGAGTTTCCTTCTTCCCATGGTGCCACTCTTACCCATTTTGTTCTTGCCCCATTACATCTGGAGCATTAGGTCATGGGCTCTCTTTTTTTTAAATGTAAGAACAGATGTGAAGATTAGGACCTGTAATCCTCCTTCCTTTTACAGGAAAGCCAGGATGTGGCTTGGCTGTAATGGGTTTTTGATATCTCAAGGCAATCCTTCTCACATGACAGGGGAAAACTTGGTTCGCAGCCTGCCCTTTTGCAAACCAAGTTACATTTCAGAAAACGCCTGCACAGGGACTCCACGTTGTACACATCTGGGTTCTAATGGGAAAGCATGTGTCAAAGCAAAATGAGTTTCATCCCCTGCTTCCTGGAGAAACCTGGTGTGTTCACCATGGAGAGAATGTTTGCTTCAGTGAAATAAAAAAAATCATGTGCACGTATGTCACAGTATTGTAATAACTCAATTAACTAATGGGGTAACAAATAAACTGGTGACAAGGGAAAACTCAGATGGTTGTCTTCACTAAATTCCGGGAAATAGAAGCTTTCTTTTGACATTGGGGCTTAGAGAGGGGGGAAACTCAGCGGTTGAGGAATGGCAGGGCAGGGAACCTCGTTCAAAAGCCTAATGGTGAAAACTCTAGTATGCCAGCCAGCAGAGTCCCGGTGGAATCTTCTTTTCCTTTCAAAGGAGCTGTTCGTGATACTCCAGAAAACTGTCCTCTTTGTCAGGTTAAACGCTGAACCCTGCGTAAAGTCTGCAAACAGGGAATAGCCATAAGCAAATGCATTCATTAGGGACCTGTTTGCCATTCTGTTGTGAAGGCAAATGGTAAGTTAGCTCAAGTAATGGGCTGTACCTTCTAGAGAACTGTAATTCTGTGAAAATGTCGACTGGAACCGGTCCTGGAAAATGCACCTGATGGATTTTGGGTAAAAAGAAAAAATGTTAGAAATGAAAGCAACAATCTATTTTAAATCCCCTATTTTACAGACGGCCAAATTGAGGTTGTGAGAGGTGGCTGAAGTAGCAGCCAAAGATCAGACACTGGACTTAGAGTCAGAAAATCTTGGTTTTGAATCCCACCTCCTTGTTTACTAGCTATGCCGCCATGGACAAATCACTTAACTTCTTAACTTTTAACTTAACCTCATGACTTCTCTTAGCCTCAGTTTCTTTATCTATAAAATGGGAATATGTCTTGTGATAATAGGTGCCATTGTATATAGTGTGCTGGACCTGGAGTCAGGAAGACTCATCTTCCTGAGTTCAAATCTGATCCAGACACTACCTAATTATGTGATCCTGGGCAAGTCATTTTTTTCTTTGTCTCAATTTCTTCATCTGTAAAAGGAGCTAGAGAATGAAATGGGAAACCACTCATATATTTCTGCCAAGAAAATCCCTAATGGGGTTGTGAAGAGTCAGACAGGACTGAAAAACAACTGAACAAAGTGCTATATGATTGTGAAGATTGTACAGCTCTTTAGCGGTGGGACTAGGATTATAATCCAGGTCTCATGTGTCAGGCCAACGGTCTAGTGATCTTTGTAGAATTCCGTGCTGGATGATTCACATGTACTTGTGAAGTAGAAGAATGCTGTAACACCTTGGATGTTGGGTGCTTCTGTGGAAGGTAGAAAGTTGGCTGATTTTTCCTGCTCCCCCTTCCTTGCTGGATAGGGGCAGAACCCAGTCCTTTCCAGGCTTTTGGAAGTGATCTCTTTGGCTTCCTCCACCCATTCCTGACTATGCCCATTCTCTGGAGATTCAATCAGCCAAACTGTCACAGCTCCCTTTTTAGCCTGGGGATATCATGACGGCCCTCAAGTTTTCATTGGGACCTTCCTCTGCTATTTATATCAGATGGAAATCACAGTCACAATAGCTCAGAGCCCCCATTAGGGAAATTCCCAAGTGGCCCACACTGCAGTTTGGCTCTCTGCCCTAATCTAAAGTTTTGCCTTTCTTTCGCTAACCTTTGGTGTCTCATTATCTGAGGCAAAGTTGGGATAAAGAATATTTTGGTAAAAGACAAATGTAGAATATATTAGTGTATATTATTTGACAGCCATGGGGAGAGGAAATTGGGGAAAGGGCAGACTTTTTGGAACTTCCCTCAGTCCTTGAAGAGGTGAGTTTAACAAAAGCTTTAGCCCCATTTCTCTATTCCAAGATGCTGGCAAAGACCTAGTGACCCACTTTGATCTCTCTCTTTTCTGCTATAGCTTCTGCCTCTTTGTGACTCCTTTTCTGGTTTCTTCTATTGGCGGTCACCCTTGTACTGCCACGTTTTCCATTTCAACTCATTAACTCAAGTTTATCTACCCTAGGGGTAAGCAACTTTCGGTCTTGAGGTCCTCAGGTACAGCCCTTTGACTGAATCCAAACTTCACAGAACAAATCTACTTAATAAAAGGATTTGTTCTGTAAAACTTGGACTCAGTCAAAAGGCTATGCCCAATGACCCAAGAACCTAGAAGGCCACACGTGACCTCAAGACCACAGGTTCTCCACCCTTCTTCCCAGTCAGCCTCTTGAAGACTGTGTCTCTATCTTTTAAAACTCCCTGGCATGACTAAAATCTCCCTTCAGAATTAAAAATCAAGAAAGTCCCAATCATGGTCATCACTGTGAGGGAATGATTGTCTCTCTAAACTACAAATCCTAGAATATGAGTCAGTTCTCAAATTCCTATTACAGTATTATCTCTTACAGTAGGAAGCAACAGCTATAGGCAGTCAAACCAAATAAATAATTATAGATGGAAACAGATGTGTAAATAGGTTCCAATGAATGAATTTATTGCCATTTCCCTGGTTATAGAACAGCACAGAAGTTCAATCTTTTGCTGTGAGTTGAAGGGGAAAGGTGAAACAATTACCAGAATAATTCAAGAGGGACAAAAAAAATCTGATATTGAGAAAAAGGAAATTTTGAGGTTGAATATGAGTCAATTCAACTCAATAAGTATTTATTAACCCTTCCAGATAAAACTCATTTCCTTTTTGATTGCGTTATTTGACCTCTGTTGAGGAGAGTCCTGTACTAGATGCTGGAGAAGGTATAGAGATTATAGATTATATTGTTTTCTTAGAATTTACAGTGTCGCCCAGAGGACTGATAGATATACTTCTTCAAGAATTCCAGGTTTTTGCTTGGCTCCACCTCTGTCAATGCAGGTACTAACTCCTAGCTTAGCCTTTCAGAGTTTAGTGGGGCTGAACAATTCTGTAGGCAACAGCAATATATAATTATCAAGTTGAATTTGCAAGGGTACAAATTTGCAGAGATGCAAGGGTGTTTCAACATTACAATAAGATTCATAGTTAAACATATAAACAACAAAACCACTTGATCATATCAAGAGGTGCAGAAAAATCCTTTGACAAGATTCAGCACTTATTTAAATTGAAAATGCTAAAAATATATGATCAAGGGAACTGGCTGGCATGATCATTGATAATCAGTGATGCTGGAAAGATCCTGGGGGATGGGACAGGTGTAACAGAGCTAGAGAAAGGCTGATGCCTGGATTTTCAAAGAAGATAAGAGAATGGAGTCTGCCAGTATAGGCTAGTGAGCTTGACTTGGATCCCTGGTAAATGAGTAAGCATCTGGAAAGGAAAATGGTAATCTCAAAGAACTAGCATGGCTTTATCAAGAACAAACTAATCTCATTTCCCTTTTTGTGACAAGGTTATAAGAACAGAATGTCCTATATGACATGAGTAAATAGGTTAATATATGACATCGAATGAGATATTTGCTTGCATAGTGGACAGAGCACCTGGCCTTGAGTCAAGGAGACTTGAGTACAAATCCAACTTCAGACACTTACTAGCTATATGACTGGTTTGAATTAGCTTTTCTGGGTGTACATGCTATTTAGAGTATTCCTATGGCTCCCTGTACCATTGTTTCACTTGGTCAGGGTTTCAGTTAATCAATTAAAAATCTTAGACATCTATTCCTGTTTAGTCCATGGAAAATGTGCATATTGACTTAAGGAATGGTAGACTTTGAAGGGATTTTTAAAAGATTTATTTAGTTCACCTTCTCTACATTCATTTAGCTTCATATTTCAGTCCCTGCATCAAACCAGTCCGTAAGTGAAGTGAAAAGTCAGACAGGGATAAGAGAGATAAGAGAGAGAGTGAGAGAGAGAGAGAGAGAGAGAGAGAGAGAGAGAGAGAGAGAGAGAGAGAGAGAGAGAGCATGTGTGTATATGTTTTGGAAAAAGACAAAAAAGGCTTTTTAACATACCAGGACATATTTCAGTCCCTGCTTTCAGTGACACTGGCCCCTGGAGACTGTCTGAATCAAAACTTGGTTGGATGATGCAAAAGTAGAAGGAGAATAAAATGTTCTCTCCCCTCAGTTTTTAATTTGTTTGTTTTGGAGGGGAGGCAGTTAGGTTAGGTGACTTACCCAGGATCATACAACTAACTAGTTAAGTGTCTGAGGCCAGATTTGAACTCAGGTTCCCCTTACTCCAGGGCTGGTGCTCTATTCATTGCTCTATCTGCCTCTTCCCCTCAGTTTTTAAGAGGGCTAGTTAGCATTTGGCCCATCACTGTTGAACCAGATTTTAAAAGAAACATTTAGATCTTCCAATTGCCCAGAAGGTTTGGCAGAAGTATATTAGATGGGGTTATGTCTTCTTCAATATAGAGCATGAAGGATGGAGAGGCCTATTCGTCTTTATAATACCTAAGCAAAACAACCATCACATGGATCCTGGTTACGACACTTACTAGCCATATGACCATGGACAATTCACTTTAAGTCTCTAAGTCTCTTAATCTGTAAAATGAGCATAATATTTGTGATGTTAACTCACATAGGGTTGTTGGGAAGAAAGTGCTTTTGAAAAACTTGACAGTGCTATATATAAGTGAGTTCTTATTCTTTATTTCCAGTAGCACTTTGTAGGCAGCTAGGGGGCCCAGTGGATAGATAGCGTGGTGTCTGGGAGTCAGGAAGACTTACCTTCCCAAGTTCAAAAATGGCCTCAGATACTTACTATCCATGTGATCCTAAGCAAGTTACTTAACCCTGTTTGCCTCAATTTTCTCATCTGTAAAATGAGCTGGAGAAGGAATTGACAAATCACTCCTGCATCTTAGCCAAGAAAATCCCAAACAGGATCACAGAGAGCTGGATGTGACTGAAAAACCACTGATCAACAACAAAGCACTCTATATACACCTCTCTTATTCTGTTGTATATTGCTATGTGTGCATGTCATATCTTCCCATTAGACTATCAGCTTCAGGAGTATAGAGACAGTATCATATTTATCTTTGTGGTGTCTAGTGCAGAGCCTTGTACATAATAGGCATTTGAAAATATTTAATGAACCTCGAATGAAAATCTAACCCACCATTCACATAGTCTGATTCCCATGAGAAGCCTTTGGCAGATTTCTAAGGAACAGCTCTAAGCTAAGTGCTATGCACTTACCTTTTCCCCCAGTTTTTAAAACTATTATATTTATTTAATATTTTATTTTATCCCAATTGTATATAAAAACAATTTTAATATTCATTTTTAAAAATTTTGAGTTCCAAATTCTTTCCCTTTCTCTTTCCTCTCCCTTCTCATTGAGAAGGTAAGCAATTTGATATAGGTTAAACACGCACAGTCATGAGAAATATTAGTCATGTTATGAAAGAAAACACAGATCAGAAAAAAAAGAACAATCCAAGAACAATTAAGTAAAAAAAAAGCATGCTTTAATCTGCAGACTCCATCACTTTTTTTCTCTGGAGATGGATAGCATTTTTCATCATGAATCCTTTGGAATTGTCTTGAATCACTGTATTGCTGAGAAGAGCTAAATTATTCATGGAAGATCAACGTACAATATTGCTGTTACTATGTATAATGTTCTCCTGGTTCTGCTCATTTCACTTTGCATTAGTTTGTGTCTTTCCAGGTTTTTCTGAGAGTATCCTACTTATCATTTCTTATAGCACAATAATATTCCATCACAATCATATACCACAATTTATTTGACTATTGTGCAATTGATGGACATTCCCTCAATTTCCAATTCTTTGCCCTCACAAAAAGAATGCTATAAATGTTTGTATATATAAATCCCTTTCCTTTTTCTTTGATCTCTTTGAGATATAGATCTAGTAGCAGGTTGAAGGGTATACATGGTTTTGTAGCCCTTGGGCATAGTTCTAAATTGTTCTCCAGAATGGTTGACCCAGTTTCCAGCTCCCCCAACAGGGCATCAGTATCTGAATTATTTTTTTAAAAAATTTCATTTTATTCTATTTTTATTAATTTAGTTATTTATTTTTAGTTTTCAACATTCAGTTCCATAAGATTTTGAGATCTAAATTTTCTTCTCCTACCTTCCCTCCCCAAGACAGCTTGCAGTCTGATATAGACTCTACTGAATTACCTTTTAATCTCTTTTTCTGACCCCAGCTTGACTGATGACTCAGAATAGGAGTTCCTAACCTAGGGTCCATGAGATTTGTTTTTAAAAAAGGTTTTGATTACTATGTATGGGGTAATTAAAATGGCACAGTAAAGAGAGTGCTGACTTTGAAATCAGGATAGAAATAAGTTTAAGTCCTGCCTCAGACATTTATTAGCTGACTCTGAGCAAGTTACTTAAGCATTCTGTGAGTCATTTTCCACATCTGTAAAAGGAACAAATGATACTTTCTCCCAGGGTTGTTATGAGGATCAAATGAGATAAGACATGTAAAATGCTTTCCACATCTTGAAGGAGGATGTAAATGCTAGCTATTATTCTTATTTAAATAGAACTAGTTTTTGTTTTTGTTTTTGTAATCTTAAGTATTTTATTTTAGGTATTTAAAAACTTTATGTTGGGAATGAGTCCATAGGCTTCATTAGAATGTGGAAAGGATCCATGACTCAAAAAGGGTTAAGAACTTCTGACCTAAAGTAGAATTCTCTGTGCAGTAACTGATCTCTTTAGCCATCTAGTTCCTCCCTTTTCTGACGTCCATTTCCACCCTTTCTACAGCTCCCTTACTTACTCGCCTTGGCTTGAATGTGAGATAATACCCTACAAATAGGACATCAATAACTATTAACAAATTCAGTAATTGAGGTCCCATTTACCCCAGTTTCCATGATCCTCTTTTGGATTGGACCTTCTCTTTAGCAGCATTTACTGAATGGATGCAAAAGTATTGGGACTGTCCATTCAGAAACTGGAGTGATGAATATATGTCAGTGTTTACACTGGATGTGAAAGAGGAAGGAAATGACTTATGGGGCTGCAGAATATGGAAAGGAAGGAAGCAGTTAAAGGGTCGATTATCCCCTGGAGGTCTATGTTGCTCCTATTAACACTAATGGGAATTATATATATGCTCCAGCTTGAAAGCCTCCTCTGCCTCTGACTTTGGTAAATTGTTTCTGCTTTGCCAAAAGGGTTTCTGTGGAGATTTCCAGGTTTCCTGATCTCTGCCTTGGGGAGACCCGATTCTTAGAGAGCCAAGGTAGGAGGGGTTTGGGCATAGCTCTGTGGCCATATTTCAACAACAAATTTAACAAACATTTGTTAAGTCCCTGCTGTGTTCAAGGAGGTGAATATAATGACCCTGTCATCTCCACTGATGACAGTATTACACATCCTTCAGATTTCAGCTCAGAAGTGACTGCCTCCATGAAAATTTCCCTGATCTCCCCAGATGGGCTCATCTCTCCTTTATCAGATCTCATAGCACTCAGTACCACTTTGATGCATACACTTCTTTGTGAGGGTGATAGCTAGCATTTATATGTTGATTTAAGGTTTGCAAAATGCTTTATATACATTATTTCATTCATAACAACATTGTCAGGGAGGTACTATTATTATCTCCATTTTACAGATGGAGAGACTGAGTCTGGGAGAGGTTAAGTAACTTGATCAGGACCACAGAGCTAGTAAATTTCTGAGGTAGGATTTGAACTCAGGTCTTTCTGACTCCAAACCTAGCATGCTACCCACTGTACCATCCAATTGTTATCATTATTTTACTATAAACTCCTTGAAGGCAAGGAAGGGGTCTAATTTATTTTGATGTGTTCCCCAGTGTCTAGTAATTTCAGTTAACACTGATGAAGTACAAAGTTTCCAACAATCCTGCGAGATAGACACTACCAAGTATTGTCTCTACAGATGAGGAAACTGAGCCTCAGAGAATTATCTATGGTCACAGTGTCAGAAGGAGAATGTGAACACAAGTCTGTCCTAACTCTCAGCCCAGCGCTCTAGACACTAAACCATGTGTTTTACACTTAGTTTAAATTTTTTTCTTTTAAATTGAAGGATGAATGAATGAAACACTGGTAGGGGAGATAAGACATGTCCATCTATAATACTAATATAAATAAGAATGTGATCATTTGAATACAGTATGTGAGTAATTTGTTGCAAAAGCACAGAAGAGAATCGAGGAGGCAGAGATTACCCTCATCTCCTTACTGAACTAAGTTTTGTTTAAATGAAATAAAACATGCAAAAGGCTTTGAAAACATTACAAGGCTATATAAACATCAGTTTATGACTATTATTATTTTGCACTTGACTGATGTACTTATGGAATATTGTAGACTTTTTTTGAAAAAATCATCACTGTTACTGCCATAAATCTTAACAGTACATAAGAGGAGGTGTGGCCCCAAAAGATTGAAATCTCTTTAGGGGGTCTGATACATTTTTATTTTTAAAATGGTAAAGAAATGAGTTAAAAAGCAAACCTAGATATTGAAAATTTTACGGAGGAATCATGGATGATACAGTGGGAAAGGATCTGGAAATCAAAGGACTTGACTTTTGTCACTTACTAGCCGTGTGACTTTGTATAAGTCACGTCACCCCCCCTCCCCCACTCCGTTTCTTAATTTGTAAAAAAAAAAAAAAATCTGTAAGGTTGACTGGGTGGATATTGTGCATTATGGCTATCTGAGTGTGTCTTTTTAACCCTGCTAAAATGTAAACTCCATGACAACAGGGACCTAGGTCTTTCTTCTTTTTTTGACCTGGGTCTTTCTTATCTAAACTTTGCATATAGCTCCCTCAGTGCCCAGCACAATAGATCCTTAATTAATGTATGATGCACCCATGCATGCTTTAATGAATGAATGAATGGATGAATAAATGTCAAACTTGATGCAGGGCGACCTCGGGCTTCAACCTGAGCCCGCAAAAACACCGTTTAGGAATGGTGTCTTTCTACGGAAGGAAACAGCTTTCAGACGGTGACAGCTGATGGACCACACCCTCCTGCAACTTCCCTCTTTGATGGGGCTGGGGATAAGAGGCAGATTGCTTGGGGAGGGTTTCCGAATACTCATCCCACCTGACAGAGCGGTGGTGGTTGTTTTCTACCCAATTTTCTCCTCTGTTCCTATTTTCTTGTTCAAAGACGGAGTTGAATAAATGACAGAGCAGCAAGTGTTATTTGAAAACTCTTTAGTGTAATTACAACCACCAATCTTGCTGAATTTGGAAATGACAGATGGGAAATCTTCATTTTCAAAGCTCTCTGTCCTGGGAGTGACGAGTTTGTTCGCCATTAGCACTGGAGTTGATCATTAGCCCCTAATGCTTGCAGGTCCCCGTTTTTTCTTTTTCTTTTTTTATACAGCCCATTATGCTAATCACCTTGTGTTCCACTTTTCAATAAAAGGTCAACAGTGCACTATTTGCTCAGAATGTGCAATTTAAGCTTCATGTCTGTCATTAGAGATAATCTAGGTTTGCTGTATCAAGTGGGGTTGTCATAGAAACTAGACCTGAGATCTCTGTTTACTGCCTTTGGAGAGTAAACATTTTACATCTATTTCTCTGGGAAAAAAAATAGTCAAACATTTAAATAAGGTTTGGAAACAAAACCATAATAGCCCAAAGAGATCTGTCATTCATCAAAAATCAATAAATGTAATGTGGTTGGTAAACTCTTGAGCATCCAAGCAGTTGACTGACAGACACCATGAAATATTTCCCTGGGGACCAGGAAGTAACGGATAGAGTATGTATTCCAAGGTGGAGAGCAGAATTCATTTAGATTTGCTAATGGGCTTTGTTTCAGCTGTTCTAAGAATATTTATATACATTGCATTTAGCTGTCAGATTAGGCTTTTTTTTTTTTTAAACCAAACAAAACAAAGTTTTCTGCCAGGATACCCATTTGTGAGTTCTAACTAGCAGGTCTCCAGTTAAGATTTCAATAATCATTTGGAAAAACAAACAAACCTCTCTTCAGGATTCTTGGGGTCATTTTCCTTTGTAGAAGGACTTCTCCTTTTTGACAGATGAGCCCTTGGGATCAGTGGGCCTCAAGGAGTAATCCTCAGACCCTTTGCACCCCTCCCCCCCAACTCAAATGAAACTTTAATGCAGGCAGGAGTAATCCTGTGGAACCTGCAGTAATCCAAAGGGCTGTTCTTTGCCCCCTCCCCACCCAGAGCTGTTACGTGACTGAGCTCAGGCCCTCAGTATCTCAAGTCCAGTTAAAAAAGAAAAGGGGAGGATCAGAACTGTGCCAGGGACTCATCGGAGTGACTTTATGTGTAATAGCACATAATTAATTGATTTAACAGCCTGAATGTTCAGGTGATGGTGACTGGCTGCTGGAGCCAGAGCCTCGGAGGAGTGGCTGAGTCATATTATTCTAACTGATTCTTTGAGTCATTTATTTATTGAAAAGAGGGTTGGGGAGGAAGTGTTATTCAACCCAGCTCCTTCTTGGGCAGCTTCAGTGAGCATATTATTAGCAGTAGAAAGGCAAAGTGAAGCTATTCGAGATAAAGTGCTTTGTTTGGGAGCTGGAAATCCCTAGGTTCGAAGCCTGCACCTCCCCTCCCTGCAATTTATCAGCTGTGTGACCACAAGCAAATCATTCTGGCCCTCATTTTCCTCATCTGTAAAATGGGGAGGGGGCTTAGATTTGATAATCTCAAGGGTCCCTTTCAACTCTCACTCTAGGATCAGAGAGGATCTACCTCCATGCCCTTTATTAATTAAAAAGGAGCAGTTTTCTAGACTGGGGTCGTTCCCTGGGCTTGGCAGAGTTTTGGAGATTCAAGGGTGTTATCTGGGGGCTATGCTTTTCTTATCATCATTATTGGTAGCAAATATAGATGGGGTGTATAAGGGTTTGGCTTGCAGGATATAAAGGTGGTTTTAAGAGGTTTCTGTCCTCAAAGGGTTTACAATTTAACTGGGACAAGAGAGTCATAGAATGTTGGAGGTAGAAGAAGGGGTCCCTAAGACAAAGGCTTTGAACTTTTTTTTAAAAATACATTTTGATAATTATTTCAATATGGTTTTCTTTGTCATCTTATGAGTTTTATTTTATGCATTTAAAAACATTATTTGGAGGAGTATATAGGTTTCATTAGTTCACCATTGGTCTCACCAGATTTCACCAAATGGCTCCAGGGCATGCAAAAGGTCCAGCCTCCCTGATCTTGTCTCATTTTCTCCTTCTTCCAGGAAAGGAATCTCAGGTCCCAAGAAATGAAGAGATTTAATGGAGGTTAATCATTCATTTATTCATTTACCAAATATTTGCTGACTGGTTATAATGTGTGAGACATTTTACTGAGTTAGAGATACAAATATGAGTGGTCCCAGTCCTGGCAGACCTTACAGCATGAGAAGAGATAAATAAGACAGTTGTTTGTCCTTTGTTTTCAAAGACAACCAATGACATGCTGGGGTGATGTCTTGACTGGAGGATGAATTGGATTGAAGTGAGGTAGAGCTGAGCAAAGCCATCAGCCTCACTATCTTCCAGAGTCATCAAAAGTACAGTGGCAGGATAAAAGTCAGGACAACTAGTGATAGCTCAGGATGGAGTGGGTGACCTTGGCAACCTTCACATCTGACCTGCTTCAGCCTTCTTCATGACTGTGGGGACAAATTGTTCTCATCTGACCATTCTGCTCGAGGAAGTCTTAACGTGCTTCAGGTAGCTACTCCCCTAATTCATGGAGGAATTTGAGGTCCATCGGTTACCCTCACCCTGGGTTAGCACATCTGTTCATATGGCTTTACCAGAATGAGGCCGCTGTGCATGTTACAGCTTCTTGCAGCCACAAGAGAGAGTTGGGGGTCAGGTGAACCCCAAATGTGGATGATCAACCCTGAAGAGGGCTTGGCAAACCCTTACCCAGAGGTGCTAGTTGTCTTTGAACACTTCATATACCCCAAATAGATAATATTTAAATAAATAGAATACTAGGTAGATTATGGTAGATACTAGGTATCTAATACCTAATGCCTACCTAATACCAGGTAGATTATATATTGCCCCTAAGCAAAGATACAAAGTAGTTCAGGGGAGGAAAAAAAATCACTTCCATGTGACCCACAGTAAGGAGTGAGATCAGAGAAGGCTTCATGGATGAGGTGGCATTTGAATTAGGCCTTAAGAGTCTATAGACTATCAGCAGGTGGGCCCAGGAGATCTAAGGAGAAGAGTTCATTCCAGGACTAATCATAAGCACTAAGGCTGAAAAGAACAATTTGGCTTCATCTTCGGGGATGTGAAGGAATGTGATCAGACTGGAAAGGGAGGTTGGAGGGAAATGTTACAGGGCCATGCTTGGTAGTTTTTCCCACAATAAACTGGCTCTTCAAATAGAATGGAAGGCCCTTAAGGACATGGTCCATAGTACTTCCTTTTTAACTCTTTATGGGGCTTAGCAGTATCATATTGTGGACTATGGAGGTGAGACACTGTTATGTCACAGGATAAGCCATGCACAGAAAAGGATTCTTATGACTTATTACAGAGCTGTAACTAGCAAAGGGCAACAAAGGCTTTGCCTCAGGGTGCTGACATGGTGGGGTGAGGAGCTCCACCCTATGTCATCCTAGTTGTGGGCCTTTTGGACTTCCATGATAAAACTATGCTCAGATGACTTGTCCATCCCAGGATACTGAGCCATGGAAATTTTCCACTGACTGCCTTGCTTGAACCCCTTTAGGGCTGAGGGTAGGACCAACACTTCTCCCAGATGGATTGCATCTTGGATTCTCTGTTCTGTCCCTATTCACATAACCCTCCCTGGGCTCTAACTGACTCATCTGTATAACAGGAGTTTGGGCCAGAAGTCCTCTGAGGTCTCTTCAATCTTATAACTTTCTTTCCCCAACTGTTTTTGCTCTGGATAAAAATATTGCTAGTTATCTTGTAGTCTTGGCCTTGCATATTATTTCATCTTTTTTGTCCTAATGCCTTGATTAGAGGCAGTTGAGTCCTAGGTCTGGAGTCAGAAAGTATAGAGTTAAAATCAGTCTCAGACACTTACTACCCATGTGGCCCTGGGCAGGTCCCTTAAGCCTGCCCCAGTTTCCTCATCTATAAAAATTAAGATCATGATAGCACCCACCTCCCAGGATTGTCGTGAGTATATAATAAGATGATATTTGTAAAGCATTTTGCAAACTTTAAAGTGTTATGTAAATATGAGTTGTTAAGTATTATTCATTGACTGGATTGGTTTGTCCTGTATGTTCATTTGAGATAAATGGTACAGATGGACAACAAACAGGTTGCATAGTTTCTTTAATGACTTCAGGCTTCCCATTGCCCGTTTAAAGCATACTAGCACTCTACTGATGTCACTGTATGACTTCCAGACCTGAAATATAACAATCTCAACAACTGATACCACACAGAAGGCAATGGAGAGGCAGTGAGGGGTGTGAGCAAATTAGATAATCAAGGCAAGGTGTGGTATGGAGAGAAGGGATGGTCATACAGGGGGCCAAGGGATGACAGAGGGGCAGTCAGCTGGTAACCTGCTGAAGTTGGAGAAGAAAGTGAGGAAGACCTCTAGCACATTCGGTGGGAAGCCATGGGCCAGAGTTGCCTAGGATGGGCAGCTATGGATGAGTTGGGGTCTGTATTGTTGGAAGGTGCTCCCAATCTGATGAGATGGAAGATCTATTGGAGCAGTTGAGTTGTCTTGATTTGAAATGATTGTCCTGATTTGTGGGACTTATGCAGTGCTTATACTATTTACTGCTCCAATTATCCTCTCCCTCCATAGCCTCTTTTTTTTAATATTCTACCCTCTTCTTCCTCTTCCTGGTGTTTGGTAGTTCTAGCCTGACACTTACCTTCTCTTGGGGAAGAAGATGCTCTGAGAAGCTTCTGATCCCTCTGGGACATTAGAGAAACATGTTGAAGAATATTCTTCATCTGTAAAATGAAGTGGTTAGGCTAACTTATCTTTGTAGACCTTGCTAGCATCATTGTTTAATGCTTCTTATTTGTATACTTGTCTTATTTCCTTGATAGATAATTAACATTTGGAGGAGAGGTTGTGTGGTTTAGTGGCTAGAAAACTGGATTTGGAGTTAAGTCAAGACCTCCATTCAAATCCTATTTATTACCCACATGACCCTGGGCAACTTCTTTGTGCCTCAGTTTTCTCATCTATAAAAGGGATGAACTTTTTTATAAGATCCATCCAGATCTTATAAAATCTGGATGCCTTCCAGATTTCAAGGTCCCCAAAATCTGGGTCCCTTCCCAGAGTCCCTTCCAGATCTTAATTTATAACATCCTCCAAAACACCAATATGGAGTGGTGCACAGACTCAATAAATATGCTCAATGATTGCTTTTTGAACTGGATTGAATTCAATTGAATTATTGGCCCATGGCTAGTTGAAGGTATTTTGCAGCTTAAAATGTGAACCATTTTATGTCTGAGCATTTTACTCCACATGGAACCCCATACTGTCTGTACATATCTCATTCCATTGAATGTTGTTGATTTTTCTTTACAATCTGTTGAGGTATCTTTTATCCAAATACTGAGTTTTTAGCTACTAGAACACTGAGGCAATGAGAACATAGTAGATAGATTACGAGGCTACCTTTGGGAACTGTGGAAGAGTAAATAGGAAAAGTGGTAAAGGAAGGAGGATGAAAGTATGCAAGGAGAAAATGGGTTCCTCTACCATTTGGAAGGCACCTCTCCTGAGAAGGGACAAGATGCCCCCACCAGCCTCATAAGGTCCATCCTTTCTCCTTTACATTCTTCAGGAGAATGAACCATCTTTACTTTTGTCTGTCTCTGAGATCCTACCAGCTACTAGCTTTCCCTCATTAAATATAGTTTTCAACTCAGTAGAGACCCTGTAATCTCAGGTAATAGATAGCTACTCACCCTAAAGGTTAATCAATTTAAATCAGTTGCTTCCACCCTCCTTTACAGTCAACTAACTAATCCAGCCCTCTGACCTCCTGCCCCTGGGGCTACTTCCATGTGGAATCTGATGAATGGTTAAAGATTCCTTTGGTCTCACTCCGCCTTCACCACCTCCTTCGATAGGAAGGAGGGTTCTTCACAATCTGTCTGCAAATGGGCACAGACCACCTACTTATGTATCAGGTACTAGGGTTCGGGAGAGAGAACAAGCATTTATATAGTACCTACTGTGCCAGACACCGTTCTAAGAGCTTTACAAACAACAATTCTTTTGCTATAAATGTTGTTACTATCCCCATTTTAGCTGAAGAAACTGAGACGTACTTGGTTAAGTGATTTGCTTAGGTTCACAGCTAGTATGTGAAAGCTGAGTTTGAACTCAAGTCTTCCTGACTTCAGGTCCAATTCTATCCACTTCTCCACCTAGATCCCTCAAAAGGGGGGGTGGGGGCAGGGGTGGGGCTCGGGACAGGGATCCAAAGATGTCTAAGACCCAGTTCCTCTGCTAAAGCAGTTTAGAATTCAGATAAGGTTGGGCATATGGGGGTGAGGCAAGGCAGAAATTATAATAATAGCTAGCATTATTTTAAGGTTACAAGGTGCTTTGCAGATGTTATTTCCTTTATCCCTCAAAAATAATTGCCAATATTATCTCCATTTTATGGATGAGTAAACAGCAGCTGAAAGGGGTTGTCTATGGGAAAGGGGGAGGGGAAGGGAATCATCGTTTAATTTGGCTGCGATGTGCCTTGCTCTATGCTAAGGGCTTTTTACAAATATTATCACATTTGATCCTTACAACAACCCTGTGAGGTAGAAGCTATTATTATCCCCCTTTTACAGTTGAGGAATGGGACTTGCCCAGGGTCACACGGTTGGTAAGTATCTGAAGTGAGATTCAAACTCATATCTTCTGGATCCCAAATCCAGGGCATTACCCCTGGATAATGTATATACATACACATACACATACACATACATACATACATATACATAGACACACACATAAACCACCAGGGATATCACCAGTTAACGCATGAAATTAATACATGATTAATTGACAAGTAAATGGAAGACATAACAAGTGAATTCAGAGGATCCCTGAAAGCATGGAGAAGGATTGGCTTGAGGTGAGCCTTGAAAGATGGATTTGGTTAGGTCAGATTAAGGGAGGAACAGTTTTAGGAACCTGTGGTAAGGAGAAATAACTGGAACGAGATGTTCTGGGATAAGCCAGGAGCTAGTTTGGTCAAAATGACCTACTTTGCTTTGGGGTAGGATTATATCTTATGTAAATATAATTAGGTAACAGTAATGATGAAATAATAGCTAACATTTACATAGTGCTCATTATGTGCCAGACACTGTTCAAGTATTTTATAATAATTGTCTCATTTGATCTTCATGGAGAGGTAGGTGCTACTTTTTTTATTCCTATTTTACAGATGAGGCAAATAGGGTAAAGTGACTTGCCCAGGGTCATGTAACTTATAAGTGTCTGAAGTCAGATTTGAACTCAGGAAGATGAGTCTTCCTAACTTCAGGCCTAGCACTTTCCACTGCACCACCTAACTGCTTACTTTTATGATATGATCTAGTAAACAACATGTGTATGTTCTTACACAACTGATAAACATATTAGACTCTTTGGCAGGACAAATAGTATAAACTACTTTATCAGTAGCTTTTATGTAATGAACTACCAATCAAATTATGTGGCAAACAAATTAGAAATTGTCTTATCTAGGTCTATTAGAAAGCCACTGGAAGTCCTAGCCATCAGTCTGATCCTGGGTCTAATGAGAACAGACCTCTATGTTCCTCAGCCCCAGTTTTCTTGAGGACAATGCTGATTGACAGAAACTTGCCAGATGACCACCTTGGAGGAAGATACACAGATTCTGGCCAGGTAGGGAAGAAGTTTTGTCCTGAGCAATCAGTGTAAGACATTTGTTGGGATATCTAAGAAACAGGTTGTGGGTTTGTTCTTAGAGGGGCTAACAGCTGTATTGCACGCATGGATCGATAAAGTTTGGTTACATGCACTGAAAAATGTAAATCTAGTGGGTACTTCTATCACACCAGCTAGCATATGTAACGGCTGGTCTACTATAAGTGTGCACTCTGCATTACAGATTATTTGACCCATTTTCTGTTGGTTGGCTTGGGGTATAGATTTACCCTTTTTCTTGGGCTTGTAAGAAAGTATCAATGGCAAACTTGATCTTTCTCCCTTTTTTCCTCTTTACAAGATAGACCAAAGTGTGACTGAACTGAGAGCAGGCCTGAGTTCTGGGTGGAAGCTGGTGCTTCTCTATAAGATCCTTGAGGGCAAGGACCTTTTCTTTAATCCCTAGCACTTAGCACAGTGCCCAGCACATAATATAGCTTAGTAAATGCTTGTTGACTTGTTGGAGTTATGGGGGTTCCTGAACACTCATCTCCTAGAAGGGAGAGGGAAAAGTACTGGGTGCTAGGCATTATTCCAGAATCTAGTCTTCCATTCCTAGGCTTTACTCAGCATTGGGGTTGCTTGATTAGCAATTTCAAGTTCGACAGTTCCAAGACTCAGTTTTCCTGAGCAGTGTGAACATCGTGGAGAGAAAAAAGGTTCCCAGAATCCAGCCATTTTAAGAGATCTGGTGAGTTCCTGGGTAATACCAATTTCTTAGAGAGACGAGATAGTATACGTAACCCTTGAAATTGGAAGAACAGCTGGAAATTTGAAGCTATGCCATAGAGGAGCAAAAGACCTGGCACAATTCTTTTCACATTATAGAAATTAATTGGATAGTGTAGTTCCCGTGGAATCACCTATCTAGCAGCTCAAGTTTGTTTATGTTCTGGAAGGAGTCTGAACCATCAGATTAGTATCATATGATTGGGTGCATGTGTGGGTCTCTAGGGTATACGTATGTGTGTATGACAAGGTCTTATTGAATATTAGAGAGTATATCCACTTGCAACCCAAATTTTGTTTCCCTTCCAAAGAGAGTCCTATCCATAGTGTGGTACTATGAGAATAAAGAGTTGTAGTGCTTTAGAGAAAGTTAGTGCTCAATGGACAGAGAATTATATTAGTTGACATTTATGGGCTAGGGTGAGTCCATTTTATAAATACACACGCAGACCTATGTATATGTGTACACACAAACACATACACATAGTGGTCCTATACTTGATATACACTATTACCATGAGTACTTGTATAGGATTTGAGAACTCTTTTACATATGTCTGTTTGTATGCATGTATGTATGTATATTCTGAAATATAAACTCTGAGTGAGAGTGAAGCAAGTCAAAGAAAGATATGATTGGTTCTTTTGGTTATCTGCCAGTTTAAAGTCAGATTCAAGGTTGGGCTATGGGTTATGTACATTAGAAGAAACTGAGGAATGGAGAGGTTAAATAATTTGCCCAAGGTCACATAGTTAGCAAGCAGTAGATCTGTCATTTGATCTTAGCTCCTCTGTCTTCAAATCCAAGGCTCTTTCCATAGTTCATAGCACTAGGCAAAATTGTTTCATGCTGATTGAAAACAGATTAAACCCAGATTGTAACTCAGCTGCCCTTTTGCATATGATCAAAATAATGTGTTTTTGGAAGCCTTCTTTAATTAACATGCAGGCTGCAGTCATGTGACAGTATAGGACAAAAATCAGTTTTCTGCTTTTGCCACCAATTCTTTCCTTCCTCCCCCCACCCCAATTCTTCTTCAGCAAGAAACATTCAATATGGTGCAGAACAGCCACTGTTTAACACCCCTTATTTCAGGGAAAGAAATATTTCATTCTAATTAGCGACACCAATTGGAACCAAACTGAGACTGAAATTCAGTTGAGTTTGAAAATAGAGACAGTTATGGGAAATATTGCATAGGAAAGCCCGTTTTTACGATATGATCCCATAAATTCACTCATCTTAAGGTATTATTGATTGTCAGCATATGATCTTCCTAGGGTGAAGCTGCATTTTAATATAGGAGGAAACTTTAATTAAAAAAACCTGAAAAACAAAACAACAAATTCCAGTTATCTGATTTCAGCCATTAGTGCTATGTATTTTTAGAAGGGATTTTCCTAGCCCTAGTCACTCTAGCCCACTCAGATGTCTTACATTTGCTTATAGTTTCCATACCCCTGTATAGTTAGACTGTTTGGCTGCAGTGATTGGACTAATGAAGTCCTGTCTCAGGTTTATGGTTATGTGGGTATATTGGTTTTACCCTGTTAAATGACCACATATTTTTCCCCTAGCCCCTTATCTACCTATCTGTCTGTCTATCTATTTATCTGTTATTCCAAACTTAACTAATATCAACAGACACAAATATTTCAATATTGGAAGAAGAACAGGAAAAAAAGATTTGTAGTTAAAGCTGGTTAGTTCCAACACTCACCTGCTCATCTGTATCTCCCTCTCAATTTTCTTCTATTCTAACATTTTTGAACAACTCCCAATAAAATTAATTACAAAAGGATATGGGTGAGATAGTGTGACTGAACCATTTTAGAACTGTCAGGGTCCCTGGTTGCCTTTTCCAGGTTCTCCATTCAAGAATGAATTAGAGAGCAGAACCCCCAAGACTAGGGGGCTGGGAGAGGGAAGAGGAGGTAGTGGTAGAGAGTAGAGGAGCTCACACCTTTGAAAACTGAAACATTCATCTGCGTCCTGACTCAGGAGTCTTGGGGTGGGGAAGCTGTGAATATAATACTGATGGAACCTAACTACCTCAAGACCTTTTGAGGTTGAAGCAGACTTCACAGAGGGATTCTATCCAGTCCTTGGAGAATTTACAGGTATACTCGTCATTGGTCCTGCCACCCCCATTCACACTCTGTTTTTTACCATAGAATTTTTGAATTATTTGTAGATAGGAAAAGGACTTATGAGGTCACCTCCTTTACCATGAATCTTTCCTACAACAACCTTGACAAATGATCATCTAGGCTCTTGCTCAGTGTCTCTGGTGACAGGATTCTCAGTATTCCATGAGGCATCTCATTGCATTCTGGGAAAGTTCTCATCACTGGGAGGATGATTTTCTTTATATTGAACTGAAATTTATCTCTCTAAATTTCATTCATCGATGCTAGTTCAAGGCCAAATAGATCAAGCCTTTTCTCCATGGTAGGGCTTCATCTATTTTCAGCTAGCTATTGTGTTCTGTTAAGTATTTCATCTCCAATTCTTTTAATGATCTGTTCAGTCCTTTTAGAGCCCTTTTTAAAACCTTTTGGAGTCAGAATATATCTTCATGATCAATTAATCCATATCTCTCGTATGATGGGGAGACTGAGGACCAGAGAGGGAAAGTGACATCCCAGGTCACACAGCTTCTTAATGACAGGACCATGTTTAAACCCTGATTCCCAGTCTCCCCGGGATTCCCTGACTCTCAGTTCAGTCTCTCCTTTTCTGTTTTGAAAATCAGTTGAAATTCTGAAGGAGGGAGGTAGGAGCTACATGGCTCTATGGAGGAGTCTATAAATTTGAATTGTAGACTTTTTTTTAAGGGGTATGAATTGAGAAATCTAGATCAATGGGGGTGAGAAAGTTGGAGCAGTAGAGAATAGCTGTCATGCCTCTATCACTATCCCTATTCATATATCTCTGGGGAAGCTAAAGAACACATAATAGGTAACCAGAATTGTCCCCGAGTTCTTTGTGTGCAAGTCAGTGCCAATCACTCTGATTGTCAATTGGAGGAGAGGCTGAGATGATAAACAAAGTGTCCCCTCCTTGCAAGGCAAAAGCAATCAGCACCTTTCACAGTCAGGCTCCTTCTCCCAGGGGAGCAGCCTCACTAAGTGCTCTCTCTTTTTCTCTCTCTGCAGAAGTTGTGATGAGATCTATTGGGTAGTTTGAACCTATTTAAAGCCAAGTTACTTTAAAAAGAATTATTCCTGGAGTTTTGAATGGGTGAGGCTGGACTCTTTTTATATCGTCTCATGCCTACTCTTTTCAGCTCCAGGTATTCAATTCAGGTCTGTTCTGGGTCAATTCAATTCATTCAATTCAACAAACTTTTATTTTAGATCTTTGGGCTCCAAGTCCAACACTCTTCCCCAGTGCATCCCCCCACTTCTCTTTTTTGGCCAAAAGAACATAACTCTGAGCATTTTCCCTCAAGAGTTAAGGTGTCCGTAACACCTATAGTTTGTAGTAGGTATGCACTGTGGTATTGCTGAGGTTTCAGGTTGGGTGTAAAGAATCTTCGTCTTGAGGGTCAAGGAAACCCTGGTGTTGAATCCTGTCCTATGAGACCTTAGACAAGTCATTTCATCTTTCTGGGGCAGTGTGGTTACTAACCTCTGTAGTGGTTAGAGAACCAGCCTAGTTGTCAGGAAGACCTCCCTCAAAAACTTACTGCCTTTGTGAGACCCTGGGCAACTCAACGTTAGCAAAGCTATTCTTATAGTTAGACTTAGTAATGTGAAGGCACTGAAAATGATTATAGATCTCCCTCTCACATTGACCTACCACTGTCTGAAATTGATAGAATCCTGGAGTTGGAAGGGATCTCACACAGAAGTCATCCAGTCCAACCTCTACCTGACCAAGGATCTACCCAAGTGGTCATCTGTCCTCAATTTAACAATTCAATTTTAAAAAATCATTAAGAACCTACTATGTGAACTAGGCATTGGGAATTAAAAGACAAAAAAAAAAATCAGTCCTTCACTTTTACTTCACTGGGGAGTTACAAAATATTTGCAGACAAGTATAATATATAGTAATTTAAGGTTAGAGAATATTAACTAAAGGGAGCTAAAGGAAGGCTCCATGGGGAGGTGGAACCTTAGAGGGAAGCAAAAACTGAGTGGTGAAGAGAAGGGAATGCATTCGAGTCATGGGCTAAGGCCTGAGAGAATGTATGGAGGTGAGCCATGAAATGTCAAGATCTAGATATAGCCATAGAGGGTGTGAACAACAAGAATGTGAAGAGGCTACAAAAGTCAGCTGGTGCCAGATGATGTTAAGCCTTGAATGACATGCTGAGAGGGGTTTGCATTTTGTCTTAGAGGCAATGGGGAGCTACTGAAAACTTTTGAGCATGTATTGTGCCTTTAGGTTACTTTGGCAGGGGTGTGGCGGATTTATCGGAGAGGGACAATACTGGAGTCAGGGAGAACAATGAGGAGGCTGCTCCTCTGCAAGAGGAGGAATTGTGGTTGGGTAAGTAGAAGGAAGGAAACAGTGGAGGTAGAATTGACAGGATCTGGTGAGGATTAAATAGGGGTGTTGAGGGAGAGGGAAAAGTCAAGGGTGTCTGTGGTTATAAACTTGGGTTACTAGGAAGGAAGAAGCCCCTTTAACAAAGATGGATAGGGAGGAGAAGCAAGATGGTATAGTGGTGTAAGGGGGATTTTTAGTGTGGAAGATGGATTTTTGTAATTCTTTCTTAGAGTTCAGTTTCTCAGAATTCATGGCCATAACAATCTCTATTTCCCAAGCTCATAACTTGTAAACATCTCTATGACACTTGCTCAGCATTAAAGAATGATAAATAATATAAAAATTTGTGCTTAAATTGTGAATATCCATTGTGACTGCACAGTGAGATATAACAGTGAAATAATGTAAACTTGTGAGTCTATTGCTGGCAATATGCCTTGTTTGTTTGTTTGTTACCCTATAAAGCAGGTGGATACTGGTCAGTGAGTGAGGAACCCTTAGAGTTGAATGCCCAAGCTGGAATACTGTGCATGCCTTGATTGGTCCCCATCAAGGCTTACAGGGGGGAAATCTGTGTTTGCCTCATCCGGCCCCTGCTGAGGCTTGAAGGGACTTAGGGGAGTGCACAGTCTGTGCCTGTCTCCATTAATGTCATCGAGACGTAAGGGTAGTTGCCCCCTCTTCTCGCTGGCTTCAAGAAGGGTGATTAGGGAATGCAGTACGAGTTGGGGCTCCCATTATCAGCAACTCTCTTGTGAGAAGACTAGTCTAGAATAAAGTAAGATTATTAACCCCTCTGAAGCTGTCTTCCTGTACTTCCTATTTGACCAGATCAAGAGTGAACCCGTGCTAGCAACCCTCCTGTGTGCTAGTGTTACCCATCTTACAAGTGGATAGAGACCTGGCTTTGGTTGTTGAAGTTTAGGTGTGCTGGGACCCGGAAAAAGTGGCACATGAATCCTTGCAAAATGAATTTGATCCAAGTATTCTTTCAGCCAAAGACAAGTTTTATTAGAACACCAACTAGGTGAGTGTGATTCTAAAAGTCTGCCATATTGGCCAGACTCTTAAGGAATCTGAACATTTATACCACTAATACAAGAAGGCCAGATTGAATCTGATCACTTTAATGGAAACAAAATAGATCTTATATACAGAAAAATTGTGAGAGGGATCTAGGAATGGCAAGGAGTTTGGGGTGACTGGAGGTTGAACAACTGGCCTGGACAAAGAGGATGGGGTCTAGATAGGATCAAGGGTGGGAAGTAGTCATGTCAATTGGACTAACAGATAGTGGAAGGCTGAGCAACAGAGATCTGTGAGATTAGGCATAGGCTATATGGAAAGGCCAGTTGAGAGGATTACTGGGATGGCTCAGGAACCAGAGACTTGACCATTTGGGAAAGTTCAAGGAAAGTTCAGGGGTTTCCAGAGCCTATACCCTGTCTTGGCCAGCTAAGAAAGATCTGAGAGGGAAGTTAGAAGAGGTGGGGGGAGCTTAAAGGGAAATATGAAGATTTCAATTTTGGACATATTTAGTTTGAGATACAAAGACATCATTTAGATTAGAGATATGTGATCAGAGTTCACAAGAGAAATTAGGGTTGAATATATAGATTTGGGAGATATCTGAATAGAGATGATACTCAACCCATGTTGTTCAGTCGTTTTTCTGTTGCTTCTGACTCTTCATGATCCCATTTGGAGTTTTCTTGGCACAGATACTGGAGTAGTTTTCCATTTCCTTCTCCAGTTCACTTTGCAAGATGAGGAAACTGAGGCAAATAAGTGACTTGCCCAGGCTCCCACAGTTATTAAGTGTCTGAAGCCAGATTTGAACTCAGGTAGATGAATCTTCCTGACTTCAGGCTGGGCACTTTATCCATTTTCTCACCTATCTGCCCTTGTGCCACCTAGTTGCCCATGGGGACTGATAATTTCACAGAGAGTGAAAGGGTGTATAGGCAGAGTAGAGGAGGCCCAGGACCAGCCTCTACTTAAACACGTCTAATAAATAGGAACTCACTATTTCCCAAGATAGCTCATTTCATTTTTGCATAGTTCTAATTATTGGACAGTTTTTCTTTACATCCAACTAAAATCTGTCCTTCATCAATTTCTACTCATTGTTTCTGGTTCTATCTCCTGGGTCCAAAAACTCCTTCTCTATATGTCAGCCTTTAAATAGGTGAAGTCAGATTCATGGTGTCTCTCTCCAGGTTTTCTTTTCTCTAGGCTTACCATACCCATTTCTTTCAATCAGTCCTCCCATGGAGTAAGCCTCTTGTCTCCTTCACCATCCCTATTGTTTTTTTCTCTAGATACCATCCATCCAAGTTGCTACTGCTCCATTAAGGACTGAATCCAGTATTTCAGCTAGTGCTAAACCCACCTAACTATACAACAGTGTATGTGGGTGTACTGTCCAAGGGAATATAAATATTGATTGCTTAAACCTTATAAAATATCTTGGGATTTTTTTTCTTTCCCCTACATATTTATGCTTTTTTTTTTTAAACTGGGACAATTAGCTATTTTGTCCCATATGGTTTCATTTATGATTTCTTGAAATAAAGTGCTAGAAAACCAGGCTCTGATAAAGCCCATTGGGATTCAAATGGAACTACTTGACTATGCCTTAAACTCAAATCATTCTGGCTGTCCCTGATTGGTCAATAATCACAGGACCTGACCCAAACCTCACTCAATCATTATTTGGGTTTTGATGTTTCTTTTCTGACCAAAAGCCCTGAGACTCTTCCCCTCCCAGACTGAATTTTTTTTTCTTAGTAGGCAAACTAGTCCATCTTTTGCTTCATTTCTCCTCTACCCTTAAATCACTGTATCATTGAGTGGGTGTTGCCTCAGACAAACTGACACCTGGGAAAGACCTTGGCTTAAAAAGGCCAAGGTCTCCCACTACATCTGGGGTCATCTCCAGTTGTCCTGACCTATATCCTGCCACTGGACTCCGATGAGCCTGGAGGAGAAAGTGAGGTTGGTAACTTTGCACAGCCCTGCCTCACTTAAATCCAAATCACTTGCAAGTCAAGACATCAACCCCCTGATATCATTGGTTTTCTTCAAGAGCAAAGGACAACCATCAACCCTTTTGTCTAGAAAAATAGCATGAAAGACATTGTGAAATGCTTTAGTGAAATCTAAGTATGGTGCTTTGGGATTCCCAAGGTCTACTTACCTAATAACCTTGTCAGAAATGGGAAAGAACTAAATGTGAAGCCATGTTGGCTCCTAGTGATCACCACTTCCCTTTCTCAATGCTTACAGTCACTTTATTACTATGTTCCATAGTTCTGACAGGAATGGAAATCAATCTTATGTCCCTATCCCCTTCCCCCCTTTTAATAATAGGGACAAGATTTCTTTTCTCCAATCTTTTGACGGCCCTAATATTCTGCATGATTTTTGATACATCCCTCAAGGCAAGTCAGTGATTCGATCTGCAAATACTTTCATTATCTTGAGATGTACTTTGGTGAAGCCTGCTGATTTGACCTCATAGTGCTCAACTAGGTCCTTACCATCACCTTACATATATTGGGTTTTAGATCTCTGTTTATCATCTTTGTTCTGTCAATCTTAATGCAAAGATCATCCTTCTTGAGAGAGAAAAGAGTGAGTAGTTCTCCCTGTTGTCTGCATCATTTATTCTGAGAGGCAAAGAGGCTGTGATACAGTGAAAAGAGTCAGAGTAAGAGGACCTGGGTTGAATCCCAGTTTGGCTACTTTCTACCTGCAGGACCTTAGGGAAATTACTTAACCACTCTGGGCTTCAGTTTCCTCTTCCACAAAAAGAGGGTATAGGAGACAGTTATGTGGCATGGAGGGTAGATTTGGATTCAGGAAGACCTGACTTCAAAGTCTGCCTTAGATACTATCTGTGTGACCTTGGACAGTTCTTTACTACTTTGGACCTCACTTTCCTCATCTGTAAAATAATGGGATTGTATAGTAGGTGCTCAATAAATGCTACTTAACCGACTGACTAGATGATCTTTAAGGTTTCCTCCATCTCTAAAGCCACGGTCATGGATCTTCTCAGCTCTAAATTTATAATTTTCTGATCTTCTTTCTTCTACTGTTAGAGAATGACTTCTTCCAGTTAAGTTAAGGCTAACAGCCCACAGATGGCCTTTTAATCCTGAAATTTGGATCAGTTTACCAGAGAACTACTTGCAACCTTGAGAAATAGAATTTGGGATGGCACAGGAATACAGTAAGGAAAGAAGTAGACAACCACTTATTAAGCACCTACTGTGTACCAGGTACTTTACAAATATCTCATTTGCTCCTCACAATAACCCTGGAAGGGAGGTGCTACTGTTATAGTCATTTTGCCTTTGAGGAAACTGAGGCACACAGGTTAAGTGACTTGCCTAGGGTCACACAGCTAGTGAAAATAGTTTTTATCAAAGTCTTAGTCTCTTACATCTGGAAGAATCTTTGAATGTAATCTAGAAGAATTCTTTTATTAGGGGTAGTACTTAGCCAGCACCCTGATGTTTCATGTCCAATGGAGGGACAAAATGTGGCAGGTCATTGAACAGTTAACAGGAGATTTACTTAGCCCTCACATAGCAAAGATATGGAATAAAGATACAATGGCATTTAGCTTAGCCTTAGGTAGTCATGTGTTCCCCTACCCACTCCCCTACCTTCCACCTTCCAATCTGTTCTACAGCCAGAGTGGAATGATTCTTGTAGCCTATGGGCATTTAAGTCACAAAGGGCACTGACTCATTGTGGGTGGATTTTTTATGCCCTATGTGACCAAGAAGGCATGTCAAAATAGCCAGAAGCCACCAGGAGGCTGTCTTAAGAGAAACAGAGCTTGATCCTTGTTTCATCCATGGGCCAATCAAGTAGGGGTGGGGGGATGCCAGGGGTGGTCATATCATTCATTTTACAGATGGGGAATTCCTCCCTAGTGGACGCCATACCAGGGAATATTGTGGCTAATTCTTTCCCTCACAAAGCATTTGCAAAATGCCGTGTCTCTGGGGCCTCTTGAATACATTGGACATGCGGTAGACATGAAAGGGAAATAAATAATTTTTGGTGTCATAGAGAAAGGGGCCGGGGTATTGCCCCTTAACAGAGCTTGGAGTTACAGTAAGTAGCTGGGAAAGAGGGAGGCCCCTTCACCTGCTTCCCTGGAATTAGATTCACTGCTGGGCCTGTTAAAGGGCCATAAAATTATCACAGTTTTCTCGCACAGCTGATTGGAGACCATCTGATGTGAGAGCTAAAATGCTGATGACTGCTCAAATTGCCGTATTCCTCATAATTGTCACATAAATGGTGCTGATGTCCCTCACTGTGCTGTGGTCCCACTCATACCCATTAACCATCAGAACATATGCGTATAGGGGATGAGAGAAAGCTGCTCACTTGGAAAAAGGCCTTTTCTCTCCCAGGATGGGATAGAGCCAACTAGATCCAGTCCCCATTTATCCTCCTGGACTTTGTTGTTTGTCGTTCCTTCTCAAAGAGGACCATGACATCAGGAGGTGATGCCATGACTTGCAAGTGAATTGGATTTGAGGCAGGGCTGTGCAAAGTCACCAGCCTCACTTTCTCCTCCAGAGCCAGCTGGGTCCTGTGGACAGATATAGATCAGGACAACTGGAGATGCTGGGCTGGGGGCTGTAAGGGACTTTAGAGCCATTTAGTCCACCATCCCCTCATTTTATAGATGAAGAAACTAACACCCATAGAAAGTGACTTTCTCAAGGTTACACAGGCAAGTGACAGAGACAAAATCTGAACCCACATCATCTGACTCCAAGTTCAGTTCTCTTTTCAATATACCAGATAGTCCCTCTACCTCTCTTTGTGTTTCTGAGTATATAGTATGCTTGGTTAAGTCTCTCTGCTTCTCTGAGCCTCAGTTTCCTCTTTTATTATGTTTCTGAAAGCAAGTGGTAGATATTACATGGGAGAGGTAGTGAGGGGAGGAGTCAAAGTTGGAAGACTGGCTAAGATGGGCTCTTGGCTTGAGTTGATCCTTCAGCTGGACCCTTGCCCAGTGCAACATGCTGTATTTTAGACACAAGTGCCAGATCACTGAGCAGAAAATAGTCCACACATCAGGTTCCTCAAAAAGTCTGTGTTTTAATCACCCCTCCATGAGAAAGCCTCAGTGTCTGCAAACCCTGACTGGATGAGGCAATGTTCCAGATGATTCCAGAGAAGACTTCTCTTATGACCATTATCTCCCTCCCAATCCCTCATCTTTTACCCAGTGCCCTTCTGAAAACCTTCCATTTCAAAAATAACAATCCCTGTATATGAACAGCCTCCTGGGACTGGCTGAGTCACTCTGATTCCAAAGACTTATAGGATCTTAGAAGACCAGAAAAGTTTCTTATATGTCCAAAAGAAGAGTCTTTTTTTCATGCTTCTTTCAGGATTTTTTGGCCTGAGGGAGATCCAGCAGCTGGTAAGAATCAGCTAGTAAGGAAGGCACCAGTAAGAAAGGGGAACTCAGCAGTTACTGGAGATTGTCAAAGACCTCAGGCATTAGCAGCTCCTGAAAGGGCAAGATGAGCTCCCCAGGGACCTGTTACTAGTATTCTTCATTTAACATTTGTTCCCCCCCGTATCTGGTGGGGGGGAAGCCATCAAGATGCTTTGCATACATGTGCTGGGAATCCCATGGGGAAGGCTTCCAGAAAGCTGTGGGACAGAAGGTGGAGGAGAGAAACGGTTCCTGGCCTGGGGGACGTGCTTAGTAACCCCCCTGAAGGAGAACGTGCTGGAGAATAGCAGAGAAAGGAAATAAAACCGTAGGGACAGCAAAGTTAAGTGCTCGCTTCTTTGGTTGTTTTTAAAACACAGTATTAAATTCTTAAAAATATGGCAACAATTCATTAAAAGTGATGCACTTGTGAGATGACTATATATGTGTGTTTGTATATGTTCATATATGTGTGTGTGTCTGTGTGTACATATATGTGTGAAACATACACACATGTGAATATATGTGTATGTGTCTATACACACACATACACACATATATATTTTTTTTCTTTTTGCATAAGAGGCAGCTAGAAGGCATAGACAGGGTACTGAACTTGGAGTCAGGATGACCTGAATTCAGATCCCACCTCAGGCTGTGTGACCCCATATAGGTCACTTAAACTCATTCTCAATTTTCCCATCTATAAAATGGGGTTAAAAATACTACCTACTTCATAGGGCTGTTGTGATAATCAAGTAGGAGCACATGAACACACATATATACATATACATACCCACAGAGGGCTTTGTGAACCTTAAAGTTCTCTATACACATTAATTTTAAGAGACGGCATGGGGTTAGTGGGACACTGGTCTGAGTCAGAGTGCTAACTTCGGTTTGAGTCCTAGCGCTAACCCTTGGCTTTGTGATTATGGGAGAAGTCACTGCATTTTGCTGGGTTTTAGCTTTTTCCTCTGTTAAATGGGGATGGTAGCACTTGCCCCTCATCATAGTTAGCATTTATATGGTGCTCTAAGGTACAAAAAGTGCTTTACAAATACCATCTCGTTTGATCCTCATGACAATCCTGAGAGGTAGGTGCTATTACTGTAGCATTTTGTAGATTTTCTCTTTTTACAGATGGGAAAACTGAGGCAGACATTTTTGTGAGGAGAGCCCAAGGTGAGCTGCTATTATTACCAGTATTATTGTCCCAGGCATTCTTTCTTTGGATTTTGGACTCACTCCGAAAAAGATGATACTGACATCTGCCCCCTACAATGCAACAGCATATTACCCTTACCAAAGTATCCCACCATTCTCAGATGGTGACTTCAAGATGCCAGGATTAATTAAAACTTTGTTTTCTCCTCAATATGATTTGCAGTTCACAAGAACAAATGTGTTTTTATTGCCCTATGAAATTTTCAAGAAACCTTTCTGAGCCAAATGATTTATTCCTTTACTTAGTTTAAAACGAGACATGTCCAAGTGACAGAGCTCAGCTTCCTCAACCCCAAATCTAGCTGTATATCAGCTGTTCATCAGTGAGGAGAGATAAGTTCAGTCTGCAGATGATAACATCTCAGACGGCGGGGGAGAGAGAGGGAAAGCTGGCTAAGAAATGTGAAAGACCTTCTCATCACCAGCTCTCTTTACTGAGAAAATTTCTCTAAAATTTTACCAATTAGGTGCAATTAGTAATCAAGAGCCTATTCTGACAGACCAGGGCTTTTGATTCTGGCAGGTAAACCCTGTCCAGATTTATAATAATTCTCAAGGCTTTCTGGGTAAAAATGATAGCTAGCATTTATATAACACTTTAAGATTTACAAAGGACTTTATAGATATTGTCTCATTTGATTACAACCCTAGGAAATAGGTGCTATTATTGTCCCCATTTTACAGATGAGGAAACTGAGGCAAATAGTAAGTGAGTTGACCAGGGTCACACATCAGAGGTCAGTGAACTGAAGTCTCCCTGTCTCCATGTCCATCACTCAAGCCAATATTCCACTGAACTACATCAGTCAGGTAGTACAAGGTTGAGCTTGGAAGGATTTTTGTTTTTTATCACTGGCCTTTTCCACATCCTCCATCATCTCATTCTTCACTGCTCCTAGTGCTATGACCAGTAGAACTTTCAGGGTTTTCTGGGAATCCTGTCAAGCCCAGATGAGCCCACAGAAATTCACAGAGGGTGATAACCTTAAACACTCAAATACCACTTTGACCACGTTGGCAAACCATGACAGTTTTCTAATTTCTTATACACAGAGGCTACTATGCTTTGTACTCTGCCTTAAAAGAATGTTTCTTCCTTTTCCGTTTGACACAAGACTGATTGCCTTGTATGTCTACCTGCTTTTGAGAAAGTTGAGAAAACTTAAATAAATTCCATGGTCCAGTGTCCCAGGCTCTGGGCTTATACAATTTGAATTCAATCATGGGATCTTCTCCCAAAAAATCATTTCTCTGTGTAGTTTTGCTATCACCCAGATTTTCCTCTGAAAACCCTGAAAAATAGATGGAACTAAGCCTCCACAGATGAAGAAAAAAGGACCATAAATCTTAGGCAAGCATTTGAAGGTACAATGCTTATCATGTAGAGGACAGTTTCTTTTTCACCTCACGTAAAATGCAAAACACCACCAAAGACTCGCAAGAGCCTTCAATACATTTCTCCCCTTCCCTATGAATCTTACTTCCATCCCATCAATCTCTAACCTTACTGTGCTACTATAAGGATTTGGGCTTTTGTAAGAGCAAGGACTCCAACACTCACAGGAGGGCCTGCTATACAGGCTTTTAGATCTGCTTTTCTAAAAGGAAAGCAGTGTTTGAGGGTCAACAATCTACTTTAGTCAAGCACATATATCATTCACTTAATTTGGGGAAAAAGTTAGCACCCTGAACTTCAGAGAAAACACAGAGAAACAAAGACCAACAGACAGGGCTTCCAACTGTGACCATAAGCAATACATACATCACAGATCAACAGACAGATCCGACTGTCTGACCAGAGAAAAAAGCACCAACATCTGGTTTTTCAAAGGTAGGGGGCTCCTTAGTAGCTACCCAGAGTTTCGTCTGGCCAAACAAACACTTCCAATGACTAAGCCCCAAAATCTCACTTCAGAGTACATATACATACTTTTCAGAGCCAGATGGTGTCACAATCCTTGAGAAACAGCGCCTCGGTTAGAAATTAACAAAAGGTGTGGGCCTTCCTACAAAACAAATCTCCCCTAATCAAACTTCCCTTAATAGGCAGGTCCATTAATGGATGTGGAAGATCTTTAACTTTCATTAACATTAAAGCTTTTTATGGGAAGCCAATGAACTTGGGATTGCTAGTGAGAAATTTCTGAGAGATTGTAGTGGAAGGCAGAATCCTTCTCTTCGGTTTCTCTTTGGTCCTCTCTGTTTTGGCTCAATCCCTTATTATTCTTTCCTTTCTGGAACCACATGCTCAATCCTTAGTCTGGGAACTCTTCAAAATTTTTATTGTATATTTTTTTCATTGACTTCATTTCTATCTAAATATATCCCTTCTCCTTCCCTTCCTCACTCTCCAGGGAGACAGAGAGACAGAGACAGAGAGAGACTGAAAATAGTTCAGTAGAAACTAACCAAGATACCAATGGAACCTGGACCCAAATGTGAAAAGTCAATTGACTAAGCAAATGGTACCTATTGGTACCATGGTACCCTGGAGAGGGGAGCCATGTGGCCAAGTGCAGATACCTCCTTGGGGTTATATGCCTCAAAGTGGGATATCTGGGTCAAAGGGTATGGATATTTTAGCTACTTTGTTAATGTAACTTCACACTGCTTTCCAGGATATTTGGATGAATTCGTAGCTCCAGCAGCAGTATCTAAGTATTCTCATCTCCTGTTTTTATGCCTGGAATGTGCCCTTTCCTCACCTGCATCTCAGAAAATTCTGCATTTCTTTTAAGATGCACTTTTTTTAAATGAAAATTTTCCTGGTCTCCCCAACTAATAGTGCCTTCCCTTTCTAACTACCTCATGTTTATTCTTTACATATTTATTCTGTATCCTTGTCCCTTACATTCCTTTATATATGAGTGTTATCTCCCCAGATGAGATTGAGAGCAGGACTTTTTTAAACCTTTTTAATTTTTTTCTGGTACTCTGTTTATAGCACAATGCTTGGCCCATAGCTAGTCTTTTATAATCTTTGCCAATTTGCTAGGTGTGAGGTGAAACTCCAAAGTTGCTTTTGTTTGTATTTCACTATTTATTAGTGACTTAATTCCAGAATTCTTGATCCTCCTTCAGAAGACTATAGTTTCAGGACCTCTTGGCATTTTTTTCTGAAGACTGGAGTGCAGGGACTCCTATTACTTGGCAACTACTGTCTCTAAGGCTAGCCTCTCTCAACCTGAGAGGTTAATCCATTGCCTTTTCACAAATGATTCCAGAGACTTGGTTTCCACAGTTCACTCCTCCTCTATTCAAAGGCTGGTCATGTGGCTCCATCTTTTCTTAGCACTACCTACTCAAGAGGCACTGGTACTGTTCTGTAAATCCCCTCTCAGGCCATATAGGTTAAAAGCACAGCTATGTGCCTCTGTCCTTGCTGCTCAAAGATTATCACAAGCGTGTCTCTCCTCCCCCTTCCCTTCTCTTCCCACCTCTGCCTTTCTTGTCCCTCTTTTCCCCTCCCTACATCTCCCTAACCCAGATTCCCACTTAGCTCTTTTGCAATTCTCTCTCTGACCATCTACCTCCTTTTTAAGGGCCCATTGCAAAAAGAGTGGCCCTGATCCACAACACCCTAAACCAATTACATCATCTGATACTGAGATTTAATCACTTGTCCTCAATAAGATGTGAATAAGTACCCAGGATATATGCTCAGTCCTCTCAGTGAGGTATTAGAGTGCCCAGAGAGATGCAATCAAAGTCCCAATCAAAGGCTCTCTTTCTTGGAACCTCATTGAGTTCATCATGTGTCACTTGTTGCCCTCTGTACAAATTTCAAAGTCAGAGATGAATTTTATTAAAAATTCTACTGAAAGTATATGAAGTAGTAATTTTTCAAAAGCCAGGGGTTGCTTCAAGGGATGTGTTTGCTTGAAAAAAAAAACCCTAGGAATATGACACAGATTGCAACCCCTCTCTGACTTAGCAGATGGTCATTGAAAGTAGCTGTGCTGTGGTATATAATTGTAATGGAACATTATTGCACTGTAAGAAATGACAAGCAGGATGATCTCAGAAAAACCTGGAAAGATTTACATGAACTGATGCATAGTGAAGTGAACAGAACTAGGAGAACTTTGTACACAGTAACAGCAATATTGTTTGATGAAGAACTGTGAATGACTAAGCTATTTTTAGCAATACAATGATCCAAGACAATCCCAAGGAACTAATGAGGAAGCATGCTATCCACCTCCAGAGAGAGAGCTGATATTGCTTGAATGCAGACTGAAGAACGCTATTTTTCACTTCCTTTCTTTCATTTTTTTCTTTTATTCATCTTCTTGTATGAAATGACTAATATGGAAATGTCTTACATCATTGCACATGTATAACCTACATCTGATTGCTTACTCTCTTGGGGAGCAGGAAAGGAGGGAGGGATAGAATTTGGTACTCAAAACTTTTAAATAAAAATGTTTAAAAATTTAAAAAAAGTAGCTATGGCTGAAAATCACCTCCATAGACAATCTGGTGATGAGACTCTTGGACTTTTTATGGTCTGTCATTTCAGTGTCTTACTTGGCAGAATTATCCAGAGTTTGTATACCCTAGTCTAGGCTTTGAGAACTCAGGGACTCCTTCATACCAGGAGTGTGTGTGTTCATCCTTCATTGCCAAAGAAGACAATGCCATCAGAGAAATAATGACATGACTTGCCCTTGACTTTGTTTTGAGGGAGGGAGGGCTGTGCAGGTCACCAGCCTCACTTTTCCTCCAGAGCCATCTGAATCCAGTGACCAGATATTCATCAGGATGACTGGAGATGACCAAGGATGAGGCAATTGGGGTTAAGTGACTTGCCCAAGGTCACACAGTTAGTGAGTGTCAAGTGTCTGAGGTGAGATTTGAACTCAGGTCCTCCTGACTTCTGCACTGGTGCTTTATCCACTGCACTGCCTAGCCGCCCATACCAGGAGCAGGCACCAGAGGATGACTTTAGTAGAGGAGTAACTATTTACCTTTACAGAGCCTTTGGAAAGCTCTGTCCTCAGAACAGTTCTGTGAGGAAAGTTGTATAATAGCTACTATATAAGTAACATCACGCCCATTTTACACATGAGGAAAAAAATCTCAAAGGTAGCCTTGCTTAAGGTTTCACAGCTAGTAGAGCCAAAATTGGAACCCAGACCTTTTTACTCCATGAATAGCACTTTTTCATGGTCTCTTTAATAAATAGAGAAGAGGAGGAAACAGTTGAAATAGTTCATGACACTATAATTTTTAAGCATCATCTTGCCCTACCAAACCTCAGACATTCTTATGGCTTTATAGAGGTCTGTAATTCTGGCTAATAACTGTCTGGCTGAATGGTCATATGATTCCTATTATTAAAAGACTCTTATTTTAAGATGGCAGAAGGCTTCTTGGAGCAGAAACAAATATAGTGGGAAATAGAGACCTGTCTCAGAGATGTCAGTTTAAAAGCAACTGGAAACACATTCCTTTAAGGCCAATTGACAGACAGCTGCCTGAATTAAAGTGAATTCAGGAGAGATGGGAGATGAATCCAAAACATTCCTCTAGGCCCATCCAGTCTCAGCAGAGGCCTAAACATCCATCTGCTTCAAATCCCCTTTTCAGAGCTGCCAATGAGCTTTCACTATCTTCTTCCCTGAGGGTGAAGGTATATTTTAGAGGGCTGATGCACATTGGATTTCAAGGAGACTGGAGCTGGGTGGATTGCTTGTTTCTGAAGCTGCAACTTTTGATTGTCTCCCTTTCTCTGCACCCCTCCCTGGGTTCTGCAAGGAGGTGGGGTGTGGGTGTGGGGCAGAGATTCTGAGCTATGTGACATAAGAAGCTAATCAATCTTAATTCCTGTCCCCTTCCAAGAAGATGCTGTTACATGAGAGCAGCCATAATGCTCTCTATGGCTCAGAGATCACTTTGAAGGGGAGGGGGGAGGGGAGAAAGCCAAAGCAAATGAGAATTTATCTGCAGCACCGAAGGGCACGTTTGGAAGCAAGAGCTGAAGGAGCTAGACAGGGAGAGCTTGAGAAAGAGGCCACTGAGAAGGGATTTGGTCATGGTCGATCCGGGCCTGTGTACAGGTTAAGTTATCCATCTCAGTAGCCAGGGTTAGTCTTCGTGCGTTTAAGGGTAGCAGCAGGCCAATATCAGAAGTCATACTTAAGCAGGACTCACATGCAAAGGGGGTAAGAAGAAGGAGGGGAGAGGAAGGAACAAAAAGAGGGTCACACTATGTGACATCTAGTGCCAACAAACAGGTGGTTTGTTTTTTAAAATATATAGCATTGTTGTTCAGTTGTTTTAGTCATGTCTGACTCTTCATAACTCCATTTGGGGTTTTCTTGGCAAAGATATTGGAGTGGTTTGCCATTTCCTTCTTCAACTCATTTTACAGATGAGGAAACTGAGGTAAAAAGGTGACTAGGCCAGGGTCACACAACTAGTAATTATCTGAGGGGGAATTTGAACTCAGGTCTTCCTGACTCCAGACCCAGGGCTGCATCCCTTGTGCCATCAAACTGCCCTAAATATATAGCAAAAATCTATTCCCTCAAAGAAAGAGAGAAGTATTATGGTTATAAGGAGTCTTAGAGCCAAGAACATCTGAATTTAACTCCTTCTAGGCAAGTTACTTACCCTTTCAGTACCACAGGCTACTATCTAAGCCTGTAAGTTGCAGAAGAGAAGTCATTCTATATTGGTGGAGGAATTTTTCTCACTGGGAATTCCCTATATCAGTGAAATAATGGAGCCAAACAGAAATCAGAACAAAAAACCCACAGGGGTCCCCAGTTTTTCAACTCATTTTTCTTCTTCCAAGTAGATAGATGAGTGGGGATTTGGAGAAAGATGCACACAGAGACAAAAGTGTGGGGGTGATATTTTTTCTGCTTGCTTAGTGGGAGGTGAAAGTGAAGCTGGTGACTTTGTACAGCCCTCTCTCCCTTAAATCCAAGTCATTTGCATGTCATGGTATCATGAGGTATCACCTCATGTCATGGTCCTCTTTGAGAACAAAGTACAAATAGCAGCAACTTGCTTAGTTGCATAACTTTTAATTTGTAGATCCAGTTAGCCATAGCCTTAAAAGGGTTTTGAAGCTGATCTTTATGAAGAAAAGGAAATTTAGCCTCAGGTACATGACTTGCCCAAGGTCACATAGGTAGTTAGTGGTAGAGCAGTGAGGAGGCTGATTAGATCTTTTGACTTTCAGTCTAGTGCTTGTTGTGGGATAGTGGTGGAGGGGTAGGGTAGGGTTGGAGATATGAGAGTTTTGACAGATTAGGGTAAAGTCATAGAAGCATGACAAAAATATCACCCCCACACTTAGCTGTGGAAGGTCAAAAGGAAGGGTCTAACACACTGGACAGAGCTGAAGGTGACCTTAGAGGACTGAATCTCTGATGACTGCTGTGGTTTCCAGACTTCTCAACCCACAAACGCCAAATACAGCTTCCAAAGTCAGTGGAAAGGGTCTATCAGCTGACTGAGAGGGGAGAGTGATCTGGCCCCAGTCCTAACCTCTCCCTGGCCCCAGCCCCGGGTTGACCACAGCATTGCTGAAGTAGAAGCTGCTTCTGGAACCCTCCAAAAGAGGTCAAAAGAGAAATGAGACTCTTCCTCATTTAAAATTGTTTCCCAGCCCTCTGCTTTCATTTTAATATTGGTTGCAGTGGTTTTGTTTGTGCAAAAACTTTTGAAATTTAATATAATCAAAATTGTCCATTTTACATCTTGTAATGCTCTGTCACTTCTTTAGTCATAAAATTTTCTCTTCTCCATAGCTTTGAGGTGAACTATTCCTTGCTCTCCTAATTTGTTTATGGTATCACCCTTTATGTATAAATCATGTGCTCATTTCGATCTTAGCTTGTTATACAGTGTATAGAAGGGACCATAGAGATCATTTACTCCAGTTCCCTCTTTTACAGATGAGGAAACTGAGCCTCAGAGAGGATAAGTGACCTTCCTGAGGTCATGAAGTCAATGGCAGTCAGAATTTAATAATAAAAGCTAACATCTATAGTGTGCTTTTAAGGTTTGCAAAGTACTTTACAAATACTAATCTCTTTTGATCTTCACAACAACCCTGTGAGGTAGGTGCTATTATTAACCCTATTTTACAGATGAGAAAAGAGCCTAAGAAAAATTAAGTGACTTATCCAAGGTCATACAACTAATAGGGGTCTGAAGCAAGATTTGACCCCAGACCTCACCTTTTCCAGCCAGATAACACTTTTGCTATAACACAGCAGTTGTTTTCCTTGATAGGAACTGTATTTAAAAATATATATATACAATTCAGGCTTTTAACCAATTCAACCTGATCTTTTAGGCAGGCATCTGGGTGGTACCTAAAACAGGTAAGTGGCTCAGTGGATAGAACACTGGAGTGAGGAAGACCTGAGTTTAAATCTGACCAAAGGTACTTTTTAGCTGTGTGACCTTGGGCAAGTCACTTAATCTCTGTTTGCTTCAATTTTCTCATATGTAAAATGGGGATAATAATGACGCCAGGTTGTTGGGAGGATAAAATGAGATACTAATTATATACTTATCACAGTGCTGGCACATAGTAAGTACTGTATAAATGTTAGCTATCTTTATTATGATTATTAAATAGTCCTAAATAAGTGAGCTTAACTGTATTTTCATAACTTGTTGCACTTGCCCTTGTACCCTTGTACCCTTGACTCAAAATGGATAAATTTGCCATGTGGAAATCAGCACTGCTTCTCTTGCACAAGTTTGGAGGCTGAAGCATCATCTTCTTACCCCACCCCCATCTCTCCCTCCCTCTCCCATGGCTGGGAAAGTCTTTGGTGCTCATAACACTATATCCTGGAAAGCACAAATCCATTTTCCGTCATTCTGTTTCATTTTTTCTGCAGTCCCCTAAGGATTCTGGTCTAGACCATTGTTGTATAAATCCATCAGGCAACAAACCCAACAGCCATTTATTTCTGGGCCAGAGTTTTTCTTGTGGTCCAGAAAAACCACTAGAAATGATTCAGTGAACTGCCGTTTGTGGCCAGGGCTGGGGCTGGGGCTGGGCTCTGGGCTGGGACCGGGGCAGATCAGGCAAGCCGATGACCTCTCTGAGTCTGTGGTTCCCAGCCATCATTCTCACTTTCCTCAGTTTCAAAGCAAAAGAGACTTGTAGGAAGTGAAGAGAGTGGTCTGTTTTTACATTGGATGCTTTTTACTTTAAATTTAGGAACCATTTGGATCAACCTTATAGGCGTGCCAGCCTGCGTAAGGAAATCTCTCCATTTGGGGTGAGAAGATTCAGGACCTTCATTAGAGGAGCTAGTTCATCAGCTGGTTCATTAGAGGGGAATACAAATGGTTACCCTTCCTCCCTGTGGTTCCTGAACCCCTTTTCCTGGCTTGTTACCTTGTGCATGGGTCTAGCCTTGAACCAGCCTCCACCAACTCTAGGGGAAGCTGTCAACCTGGACCAATTTAGACAGGAGCTAATTAACTGTCAGCTCGCAGGGCAGAGGCCTTGGACCCCTGCTTTGCCTCCTGGAGAGCTCCAGCCCTGTGTCTCTGATCTGACAGTTATTCCTGCCTTCCTCTGCAAATAACATCCTCCTGCATGGGGAGGAAATGTGATGCAAACCCCAGTGATGACTTATCCTCCCCAACAGCAAGTAAACATGAAAAATGGGCCGGCCAACACCAAAGGACAGTGATCAGAAAGGTTTTTTCTTTCATCTTAAATCATCATGTTTGGGGAGTCGGCTGGAGTTTTGCAAGTTATTTGTAACTGTCTGCCCCCGTTAGGGGATATATGTTTTATATAAAAATAAGTAATCTTTTTTAATCAAATGATAAATGTGCATGTCCTAAATGAAAACCCAATAGTTAGCCACCTCGTTATAGAAGTTTAGGTGAATAATGAAAAGATTACTGAAATGACATTTTGCAAGGGGCTCATGGTATGGAACCTCTTCTGTCTTAAAGTTATCCTTTGGGGAAGGCCCCTCAGCATTAACACAGAAAACCTAAACCAAGCTCTGTTTTTCTAAATGGATTTCCAAGATGGGCTTATTTTCATGGTACCTAAGAATCGAGAGCTGTATTTACTGTTCTTCAGGCTACCTCCAACGTCTTAATATTCTCTACTCCAGGCTCTGCAGCTAACTCCTTGTGTAGCCTGGGTCATCTCTGTGTGCCTCCATCCTGTCATCTGCCAGTGGGTTGGACTAACCCCACTGATCTCTAAGGTTATTTCCAGCTCTGATCCTTATAGAATTCTAAGGGAGGTACTTCTGTGACTCTAAGCCTGTCTCTAAAGGAATCTTAAGGTGACTCTCTGTAGAAAGTGAAAAATTCTTTTGAAATGAAATGTGATTCATTACCCCTGGTGTCTCCATTCTAGAAGAAAGATAGATCTCTATATTTTAGCCTCCCCTCTGTGGCCTTTCTAAACACTGTTATACAAATACTAGGATTTAGAGGTATAAGGAACCTTAGAAATCATATAGTCCAAGTCATTCATTTTACAGACATGGAAACTGAGGCTCAGAGAGGAAAAGGGACTTTCCTAAAGTCATACAAGTGGTTATTAGTAGAATTGAAATTTGAACCCAGGTGGTATGACTTCATTCCCAGTATAGGTTCCACTGAAGCAAGTTTCCATAATTAGCACTAGAACTAGATAATAGAATCTTGACCTTTATTTCTAAAATACAAATTGAACAGCTACCATTTTCAAGACACTGAGGGGTAATACTGGTCTTGAGCTTCAGAGACTTAGTCTACCGAGGAGACATGATTCACTCATGTGAAACATGAAAATAAAAAGAAAAAATAAAAAACAATAAAATAAGAAAAGAAAAAGAAAACAGAAAAAACAATACAGGTATACATCAACTACTTCTATTAATTGGCTTAATTATTTTTTAATTTTAATTTATGAAATAAAATAAGCATTTCCATAGCAGAGTGGAATTAAAAAAAAGATTGCACACAAAACTGCAAATCTATTATTTATAACTTGCTATTCCTTTGAAATATATAGTAAAATTATCATATAACTTCCCCCCCTTTTTTTCTTACCCTCTTCCCCCTTCCCATCTTAGAGATGACTGCCATATTAATAGGGAGTGAAGTAGTACAGTGGATACAGTGTGGGGACCTAGAGTCAGGAAGACCTGAGTTCAAATCCAGCCTCATATATTTACTAATTATGTGAGCCTGGGCAAATCATTTCATCCTAGTCTGTCTTGGTTTCCTCAACTGTGAAATAGGAATAATAAAAGGAACTACTTCCCAGGGTTGTTGTGAGAACCAAAGGAGATAGTTACAAAGCGCTTAGCACACAGTGGGCACTTAAATGCTTGTTTCCTTCCTTTTTTAATGAAAACATGTTAAATGAAGCCTGTACCATGCGGGCATCTATGCCATTCAGTTGGTGTCCTGGCTGGTCTGCCAGTGATGTCATGGAGATGCTTTACAAAATTACAGTGAGTTTTGTTTATAATGTGTTAATGATCTTATCAAGAGTGGATGTTGTTCATTGTATGGGTTTGTTTCTGGGGTATAAATGGACCATGATACAGACTTCAATCAATGTGCTGAATGAAGAATAAAGAAATTGGTGGGGTTAAGATGGGTAAAGATTGGTTCAGTGTTGGGTCTTGCATCTGGGGGACTCTAATGAATTTTTCTAGAGCGCTGGCAAAGAGCTAAATGGGGAGTTCAGGATGCTAGAGAATGAACCCCTTACAAAATTTTCTGGTCTTGTCCTTGATTTAGAAAACCTTTCTCACTCTCTCATTTTACAGTGCAGATGAATTCCTGATACACACACACACACACAAACATATATACACATACATACCATATAGGTATGCATTCATGTGTGTACATACATATCATATATACATGCATGCTGCCCCATACGTCAGTTCACCCAGTTGCTATCAAGGAAACCTTGAACTAACCATCATCTTCAGGAAGGAATGATCTGTGGTGCCCTGGTGAAACGTGCAACTGGATCTATTTCCCCAGAGCCAGACTTGATTTTATTAGGTGAGATAGTAGTGAAAAGGTTTTTTCTAATCCTGTCTTTATAAGCAGTCCTGCTTTCTCCCATGAATATGGTGAGAAGCTTAGAGTCTGTTTCCCTCAGATGTCAATGGTAGGATGCATTGTTCCTTGAAATGATAAGACCGACTCTAATAGACCATGAAACTGGAGCTGGGCTCTGCAGAGACAAAGACTCCAGCAGGCCAGGGATGCTTCGCATTGCTTGGTGAGGGGAGCTATTTGTTAAGTGATGATGGAGTACAAAAACCTACTGAGCTCCTGGGACAGAGGGACTCTTTTCTAGGTGATTCCAAATTGCCCTGATCATGCACTGATTCTGCCTTCTGACCTGCTAGGAGACTTTGTGACCTTCCATCTTTCCTCACTCTATCTCCTTATTCTCTTTTCTCCAGCAACCTTTAGATACTTGCCAGGAAACACAGGATCATAGCATCATAGAATTTTCAAGCTGACTGTCACAGACTTGCCCTGTAAACTTGGGAAAGGCACTAAACTCAGTCATCGTTAGTTTTCCCATCTGTGCAATGGGAAGGCTAATATCTGCTTATCTCATAGAGTTGTGTTAGGATTACATAAAATAATCCAGTTCAATTTAACAGCTATTAATCTCAGTGCTCATACCATGTACAATGCAAGTGCTGAGGCCTGAGGGCTACAGAAATGAAATGAGGCATTGTATCTACTCTCAAAGAGCTTACAATCTACTAGGAGTGGGGAGGGTGGTTGCACTGGAAGGAACTCTTGGTTTGGAGTCAGAAAAATTGCATTTGAATCCAGGCTGTGTTACTTGTCACTCATGTGACAATTACCTAGTTATTAACGTCCCTCTGCCTGTTTCTTCATTTGTAAAATGAAGGGTTTGAACTGGATAAACTCTAAGGTTCCTCCTAGCTCTAAATCTTTTGATTCTATGACAACTACACAGATAGATATGCTCTGCTATAATCTAAGGTACCCTCCCCATTAAGCTTTACTAGCTTAAAATGGCACTAAGACTTTTGGGACATTTTTTATAGGTACATAGGAAAGATCTAAACAGAATAAAGGATGGAAATCAAGGGTGGTGTAATAGAAATGATGCTGTCTGAGCTGTCTCATGGGATGAAAAGATTTTTAAAAAATTATTTCTTTTTTGTTACATTTTAAGTTCTATACTGTCTCCCTCCCTCCTTTCCCACCCCACACTAGAGAAGGTCACCACTTAACACAGATTTATAAATGTGGAATGAAAGGATTTTGAACAGGCAGAGGTATGGAGTGAGACTGCTTCGGTCATGGGAGACAGTTTTTGCAAAGGTATGAAGAAAAATCAGAAAGGGTAGGATGAGATCAGAGATAGGCCAGTTCAATATGAAGGGTAACAATTATTACCCCAGGGGAAATGATGATGGTAATAATTATTTGTGGAGTGGATTGAGCAGAAGATCCGAAGTCAACAAGACTTAGATTTAAGTCCTGTCTCAGACACTCACTATAGGACTAGAGAAGGGACAAGCCACTTAATCTCTTTATCGACCTCAGTTTCCTCATCTGTAAAATCTGTAAAATGACACTTATCTCCCAGGGTCATTGTGAGGATCCAGTGATATAGCATGTGTAAAACACTTGGAAAACCTCACATCATTAGCTAAATGTTAGCTCTGGGTTGGAACAGGGTTAGCCCAGCTGGTGTAACAGAAGCAGCATAGATACAACGTTAGTCTGGGAAACTGACAAGAGATGGTGACTTTGATTTCCAGCCCTGCCACAAACTTGCTGATAAATCACGCTCCAACCCTGTGCCTCAGTTTTGTCATTTGTAAAATGAGGAGGCTGAACAAGATGAGCTCTCAGATCCTTCCCAGATTCAAGAAGGTTCTTTTCTGGCAATGGGAAGAGCACTGGAACTTGGAACAGATGGACTGATTCTGACTCTGGCTTCCTTCATTTATTTCTATCATTTTTCTATCATATTATTATTAGCTGTGTGACCTTGGACAAGTCATTTCTCCGAACTCAAATTTCCCTATCTGGGTAGAAGAATACTTGTAATACACTTACTTCAAAGCTGTTGCAAAGAAGGCACTTATATTTAACTTCTTTTAGTATCACCTACATTTCCTGATGCATCCTTTCCTCTCCCTCCCCCTCTTAGACAGACATCCAGGGGTGTTGTGAGGCTCCAAGGAGATCATGATGATAAAGCACTTTGCAAACCTTAAAGAAGGTATAAATGCCAGTTATTTTTGTTGTTACTGACCTCCTGTGTGATGACGGCTTCATTCTCAGAAACTTTTTGCTCCACGCCTGCCAAGCTCAAGCAGTGTGAGCGATACAGGGGAATGCTAGTAAATGTTTAACAACCAGGCTGGGGAAATGAAGGGAAATGTGTACACTTACACTTTTAAATTTAATCTGTATTACTGACACTTTCTTAAGTCTAGACAGTCAACAAAATAACAAATTAAGCTCTGATTTGTAGGTTGTTGATTTCTGAGGCGTAAATGCTCACAATGAAAATTTAACAATAGGTGCAACCTGGTTAGAGCTGGCTCCAGCACATTTCTAGGGTTATCACTTAAAATAATGAACAAAAAAGAGAAGGGGGCAGAATCGGCAAAACTAGCCAATATGTTAAAAATTCCTGATGTTATGTACAATGTTCCATACTCACAGTATTCCACCTCTGCCAAAAAGGGAGAGAAGGCACTTAAAAAAGTATGAAGTGCTCAATAAATGTGAGCTATTGCTTGCTGTTCTCCACATACAACATTCCATTTACCAGTGAGACACTTTGGTACAGGCTCTTCCCCACACCTGGAATGCACTGTCTCCTACTTTCATCTATAGGATTACATAGATATCAGGCTGATCGTTTTCCTCAGGTGAAAGAAAAGAGGTTGTGTTCTTTCTAGGGTATGCCCTCATCTGTAACCACACCTCCCTAAAAATTCTTAGATGCCTCTTCCCATGTATTAATGCTCTCCTACTCCCCAAAATTACTTTGTGGAGAGATCTGTAAAAAAAAAGGGAAAAAAGACTTTGGGATAAAGCAGACTTGTAGAGAGACTGATGCCTGTATGTGTTCATAATTTCCGGTTTACCTACCTAGTAGGTAGGAAATTCTGGGAATTTCCCCTTGGGTGAGATTGAAACCTTTCTTTTGGTTGAGCTGAGATATTTTGTTTCCAGTGAGAGAGCTTGTACACTCTGCATGTTGTCTAGTATATTCTAATCTGTACAAATTCTCCAATTTCTCTATGCAATCTGTTGGATAAATGGATTTACCTATTATTCACTACAAACAGTTCTTGCTTTATATAAATTTGCATTTTGCAAATTTGACTTTATGGAAAGAACCCTGAAAAACTAGGTGAGGAGAATATTGCTTGCCATTGTCACATAGACAAGGAAAAAAAGAGAGCCACTGTCCAAATCATCTCTCCGTATAAAAAGTTGCACAGCCAACCTCCAGCAATAAAGACTAGGCAGTGGGTAGGGAAGGGGGTCACATCCTGTGTACCTATGTGCTTTACTGTGCGGTACGGTGCATACTTTATCATCAATTTGACCTTTCACTTCATAATTCTGTTTATCATGATATGGTATTTTTAAAAATTCAATACAATATTTCCCTCCAATTACATGTTAAACAATTTTTAACATTTTAAAAAAAGTTTTGACTTCCAGATTCTATCCCTTTCTCCTTCCTTCACCTTCCCATTCCATGAGATGGAAGTTATCTGATATAGGCTATACATGTGCAAGCATGTAAAACATTTCCATATTAGTCATTTTGTACAAGGAGACTTGAATAAAAAAAGGCAGGAAGAAAGAAAGAAAGAAAGAGAAAGGAAGGAAGGAAGGAAGGAAGGAAGGAAGGAAGGAAGGAAGGAAGGAAAGAAAGGAAAGAAGGAAGAAAGGAAATGAAAAATAGTGTGCTTCACCCTATAATTCAGTTTTTTCTCTGGAGGCAGAGAGTATGTTTCATTATGAGTCCTTTGGGGTTGTTTTGGATCATTCATGGTACAGTATGTAATATGTCTGCATTTTAGTACATTTTATGACTTATGTAAAGGGGTTATTTTGTGTATGTCTTTGTTACATAGACATAATGACATGGATGGGTAGGAACAACATTGCTTTATATAGAGACTTGGGGAATGGTCCACTTTTGTGAAATGAGAACTCTGAATTTGTGATAATCTTTAGGACAAGAATTTGGTGGGAAGGAGTCAACCCTATGGGAGTGAACTTGGTGTCACCCTTTCCCCTTTAGGGGCTAAACCAAGGGAGTTAACAGCTTTGTTGCTGTTTAACCTAAAATATAAAAATCATTCCCATAAATCAGCTATATTTAGAGGGGGGAGAAAGATATTCTAGTCTGGCACTCCCGGTTTGAGAAAAGAACAGAATGGGGAAAGAGAAAAGGATAAGGGAATAGATATTTATTAAACATGTACTGTGTGTCAGGCACAGTGCTAAGCACTTTACAGATATCTCAGAGATCTTCATAACACTCCTGGGAGGTAGGTACTATCATGATCCCTATTGTGCAGTTGAGGAATTTAAGACAGACAGAAGTTAAGTGACTTGCCTAGGCTCACTTTCCTAGGAGCTGAGGTCTTCCTGACTCCAGCCTCGGTATTGGCTGCCAGTCTCATGGCCCCTACTCTTGCTCCGCTCCGGTTAGGAATCTAATAGATATCTATCCATCAATGCTTCCCTGTGGGTCACATTTTGTTACATATGTGGATATATATATACGTCTTACAGGGATAATGCACACCCCTTATCCCTTAAATATATTTACTCATCTGTATACATGTTATTCAGCAGCTCCATACCCTGTAGAGAATGTTTTATTTTTGTCATTATATCCCTTACCCTTAGCATGATGTCTGGCACATAGTAGGCATTTCAGTTCTTGTGGAATGATTGAATGGATGGTTACCTCCCTTGAAATTTCATCTCCTGGTAGCTCCTATTGTGAGAGGTACTCTCAAGTTCTTCTCTGATCTGACAGATGGAGCCAGTTTGTGTTGAACAAACTAAGAGAAATGGAAAGAGGGAGAGAGAGATCATATTTAGAAATAAAGTCATCTAAAGGCATCTTATCTGAGACTTCAAATTTCTTAATGATTAGGAACATAGATGTACAGAGCTGGAAGAGACCTGAGAGACTTTCCAGTCTAACCTCCTCATTTTACAGATAAGGAAATTGAGGACAGCGGAGGGTAATTGATTTGCCCAAGGTAACCCAAGTAGTGTCAGAGGTGAGATCTGAACTCATGTATTCTGACTCCAAAGTCCATGCTTTTTCCACTGGATCACCTTGCTTCCTTAGGTATGATAAGTACCAGACCTGTGATTATACTCATAGAGGGCAGAGGGGTATGCAGCCCACAATGCTCCTGGGTTGGCAGAACCAGATTAAGATATAACTGGGAAATATTTAACAAAATAAGTAAAAAGACAATAGAACATAGTAATGTCAATATATTGTTTTCTATGATTCATAGGGATCCTTATGCACAATTTAGTGGCCCTTGTTTCTATCTGAGTTTGAGATCACTGATATAAGGGAACTCCTAAATGGGGAGACTTTCTCTCCCCATCTAGGTTAGCTCCTTCTCTGCAGTTTAGAATTTTAGAGTTGCCTAGGCTCAATTGTGAGACTAGGTGACTTGTCCAAGGTCACATAGACAACCAGGATGCGTGTGTGTGTGTGTGTGTATGTGTTTGAATCTAGGACCTGTCTCTGACACCAGCTCTCTAGTATTCCACCCTGCCTCCATAGAGCTTTTCAAATGTAGAATGGGCTGCCCCTGGTGGTACTGAGTTGCTCTCTTTGGGGGTCTCTAAGCAGAGGCTGGATAGCAACTTCTCAGATATGTTACAGTGTGCATTCATCTTGAGATGTTGCTTTGATTAGATGGTTGCTGAGGACACTTGTGAAGGAATCCTAATAAAGCTGCCCCCAGCCCCAATATTCTATCTTCCATATAGGCCCCACTGAACAGCAGGCCCATTGCCCCTGTTGCCACTCACCCCTCCTTCTCCGCCCCGCTCAGCATCCTAACTACTTCATGTATGCCTCACTGCTCACTAGAACAGCAGGTGTGTCCATGAACTCATATTTCCCACAGAACAGTAGGCATGTCCATGTGATGGGATCCCAGCCACTGCTGCTAGCTAGCCACTGCCCCCAGACCCATTTCTCATGTTTTCCACAGAAACAGCAGGTGTGTCCATGCACTCAGCCACAGACACATCCATCTAGTCCTAGACACACACTACTCAGCCAATGAGAAAGCAGCACCACCAGGATGCCCAAGCAGGCTGTAGACCCCAAAACAATAGAAGGGACTTTCCCTGAGTAGGCACCTGTGCAGTAATAGTAAAGAATTGACCTAAAGTGAACTTATGATGTAGAGAGGCTTATTGTAATATCATTATCATACATACATATCCCCCACCATGGGTTTTTTCTGTATGCATTGTGGGTAATCACATGTGCAGTTCCCCTGTGGCTGGGACCCCTCCCCTATTACCTAATCCCCCTTAACAAATCCCTCTTGCCTTTTTAATATTCATAATTTTGTTATGTACTTGCATCTTTCCCCTATAAAAATCCAACTCTGGTTCCTCTTGGAACTTACTTAGCTCACTTCATGAGAGGCGTCAATCTCAAATGCCTATACTTGGGTTAGAGGTGGTCCGACTGAATTCTTTGAGACAGTTCCACCACACCATGTCATGAAACCCCAACAGTTTTTGGTGTCCCTGGATGGGCAGAGCCTAAACTGTAACACTTGTACCTCTGGGACCCTATGATTTCATTATCCCATTTTGCAGAGTACCGGCCTGGCACTTTGATGAAGCCCTTTCAGTGGGCTTTCCTTCCACTGATTCAGTGGGATGTCTGTTTTCAATACAACACAACAGCTTTTACACAGTAGGCCCTGGAAGCTGGTCTTCACTATTTTTATTTTCCTCTCCTTAAGCTGCAGGGATCTATCTCCCCTTGAGAATGGCTGGAATGATGAAAAGCTGTGAAATCTTCCATCTAAATTTGACCTGATGCCCCAAAGTTATCCAGCAGGAGGGAGATTCTCTCGAGCAGCAGAATGGTTTGCTGTTCAGCTGATGTTCTTCTTTTGATCTCTCCCTCAGCAGGGCTGTCATCCTTGGTTTGGCACTTCCCATTTGCAGGGTGATGAGGCTCTTTCAGACTCATAATGGTCAATGTATGTCAGACCTAAAGGGATCAGAGAGTGAGTGCCTTTAATTTAGCCTTGGAGGCAACTGAGGTCAGAGCACTGAAATGATTTGCCCAAGATGACATAGTGAGCTAATGGCAGGGCTGGGATGGCAACCCATTCTCCTGATTCTCCTAGGCCACCACTAGTTCCCTCTCTCCCCTCCCCCCTTACTCCATTACTTCTACTTAGAATCAAGAAGAAAGCCATTTGCTCTGCTGGGATTGTTTCAAGGTTTGGGGATTTGTCCACTGGTTTCCAGCAGGCATCCTCACGGTGCAGATTGAGGGGAGGGTGGCAGGGGAATCTGTTGTAGCAGATATGGGACAGTCTTCTGATGAGGAGAAATGAGCTGATGTTAGGAGGAAAATTAATTTTAATGCTGTATCATTTGATTATTAATATTAATCTGTATCACTCCTTTTTTCTGTCAAAACCTCCATCTCTTAGCCTAACTCAAAAGAAACCTCTCCCATTCTAAATGAGGAATGCAATAAGTCCCAGTCCCCCAGGCATATGCCTGGGCAGGGACCCTCTATTTGTTTATCCCATAAACAGAAGCCAGTTGAAGCTAGGTCCATATTACCAAAGGGTGACCCATTCTGTCTTTGCTTTCTAATTAAATTTAGGGGTAACCTACTCTACAAAGGAGAAGCTATGCCAGGAAGACCATAATTAGGGTGATTTTCCTTGCCCAGATTACTAGAGACAATTGAATCTCATGATCAGGCCACGTTCCTCAGCTTACTCTCCTCCCCTAACGATGACAAGTAATGAAGAGTTGAGACTCTTGGCTTACCTCCTCATTAGGCTTGCCTTTCGCTTGTCAAGGGTGGACACTAAGGATGCACTGTCAGGTGGAAGATTTAAGGTACTCTCACTCAGGGTCTTTGATAACCAAGAGAGAGATCACTGAGCTTGATTTGTTGATTACTTGCTAGCCTAATTGATAAATTGATTAATCATACCTGGAACTCGGTGTCTTGGAATTTCAATTGTGATTATGTTCGAAGGACTAATTTCCAGCCTCCCTCAGGCCTTTCTGCATGTTCCTGGTGTCCATCCAGGGTTCCCTGTTGTTGTGCTTTCCTCCCCTATTTCCCAAAGCTCTAGACCTTCCCCTAATCTTTCCCCAAAGAAGCTGGTGTTATATGGAAACAGCACAGGCCTAGCTGTCCCAGGTCCTACTCATTAATTAGCTCTTTCAAGTTGAGTAAATAATGTCGATAAACTCCTATGCCAAGCACATGGCTATACCTTAGACATCCTTATTCCCCACATTGCCTAATAAGTAATGTATATCCAATGAGTACTATCTGCTGATACTACATTTGCAGTCAGAGGATTTCAGTTCTGAAAAGTTCTGGAAGTTCAGTTCTGAAAAGTTCAGTTCTGGAAGGACCTCAGTTTCTCTACCTATAAATCAAAGGGAATATACTAATATCCCTTTAGGGCATCTGTCTCTGATCCTATAACACCTAAGTTTGATTGAAAAATGAGAGAGAAGATTTTGATAGTGGGAGGGAGAGACAGCAGAAGGATACTGAGAACCTCTTCTCCCATCCATCACCCATACCCACATGCCATAGGATCACAGTTATAAGTCTAAAAGGGACCTTGGAGATCATCTAATTCAATAGAAGGGAGGCAGGGGTCTCCCATGATAAATTTCCTTTCCTCTAAATCACAATTTTCAAAGAGAGCAGCCTGACGTAGGAGTGAGTTGTACATTTCAATCAGTCAAGTGGTTTTTATTGCACTCCTACTGTCTGCACCATGTTAGGGCAGATATGAAGCCTTCATTGTGACTGCTGTTTGTCACACCACACTGACCAGGGGTTTATCCTAGATCCAGACAGGGTAGAGACTTTTTTTCTCATTGATGTGCTCAGCATATGCTTCTTCTTACATTTCCAGCTCCCCACGCCATATGGCCCTGTGATAAATAAATAAGTAAATAAAAAACCAGCCATATGTGATGTAAATGATCTTCTTTATGAATGAAATCACAAATAGAAAAAGAAGCATTTCATCAGAAAAAACGACCTAATTAAAAATAAGAAATCGCAGGGGAAAAAGTTTGTTTAGAAAAATCTCCTGACTTTTTTTTTTCTTCAAGAAGACCCATTGCTCATTCCTGGAGCAGTATAACTGAGAGGGAGCCTTAATAATTCTTTTAATGATCAAAGGCATTAAAAAAAAATCAATCCTTTCATTAACTGCAAGAGGCATGTCTCTGGCCTAGTGGGAAATTGATTATAAATTGCTGTAAACAATCTGTCCCAGCACCTAATTCTGATGTGTTTTCAGGAAAGAAGATTCACTCATTATTTGATCTAGAAGAAATTAAGTTAAAGGTGAATTATGACACTGACTTTAAATGACCAGGATCAGGAAGTGCTGAGGCAAAACTAAGCTTTACCCTTTGGATGACCTCATGGGAAGCCTTAGGGTGGCAGCCTATGACCGCTCCTTTTAGCTCTCTGCAGGGTCAGTGTGGCAGGTGTGTGGCCTTGATCTTTTTGATGCCCCAAAGCCAATTCTTTCTACAGTCTGGGTACAGAAAGGAACCATAATGGTTCTAATTGAAACAGCTGGGGGAAATTTAAACTTTTTAAGCCAGTTGGATTTAGTGACACTGTCTGGGATCTGGCCAGGGTCCTGGCGTGAGCAACCTCTGCTCTGGCACTTGGATGGATGCAATTAGGAAGCTAGGGATTTTTCTTCTCACCATGCTCAGCATACTGCATTTTATGCAACGAGAGGCTATAGAATCCCATACTCCAAGATGAGCTTAGGTATAGTAACTTGAGATGATTGACCATGTTTTGATGGGCACTGAGGTCTATGCTTCTGGAAAGTGACTCAGGGTAATGGGAATTAAGAGATATGATAGTGATTCTTCCAAATGGGAGAGATTAGAGGCTCATATATCTGTAAGAAGGTATATTAAACTTCCCCATCAAGGCAAATTATTTATTGGCAACCCCCCCCCCCTCCTTCTCTACTCCTATCCAGACTGTCTTTTTGTGACTTTTTGTCTTTTAAAAATGTCCTTGATATTTATATTAATCAGACTCCATCAGCTAGCACTGTGCTTTGCACATAATTAATGCTTGTCGAGTAAATGCAGGGATACAAATATATGTTACAGGTGAGATGGTGATAGGCGCAATATGTGATTTACCATGGATCCTGAAACCTTGAGCAATGATCCTTCACCCTGAAGTTCCCAAGAACCAGCCCTCCCAGCTGCCTTTCTCAGTGAATCTAAGTGTGGAAATTCAGAAAAGATAATTCCTAAAGCCACTGGCAACATTCAAAATTAAGTCTTTTTGAAGGTTGGACTTTGGCAGGGACTTTGACATCTGTTATGGATCACCACAACTCTGAATATAGGATTGACATTATGCAGGGCATTTCAGTTGAATGTATGATTATAATAACGATAATGATGTATTTACTCATAATGAAAATCTTGATACTAGAATTAGCCAGCATTACATTAGTTTCTTGTCAAACTCTTAACTCCCATTGAATTCACTTTTCATTAAAATGGAAATCTTTTTTAGACAAATTGTAATCTAGCCATGCCTCCCCCATAATATACTTGTGGAGTTGATTTTTAAAAATTCAAGTACCAGACTTTATTCCTGTTTGCTCCTATTACATTTCATTTTGTTAATGTGAGTCCATCACTTTTCAGATCCCGACGTGGTCACCTAATGTGTTAAATCTTCCCATTACCTGCTGTAGGTAACAGCTGTAGGAAGGTGTGTCATCTGCTAATTTGGATGACTACTAACTGGACTCGCATGGTTTCTTTTTGGTACACCATGTCATCTTTCACTTCCATGCCTTGGCTCTGGTGAGGCTCTCTCACATGCATTGAGTGCTCTCTCTCTTGGTATCAGCTTCTTGCAATCTCTAACTCCCTTTAAGTCTCAGCTCATGTCCCACCTCCTGTGAAAGGTCTTTTCTGACCCTCCTAATAGTTAGGGCTTGCCCTCATCTCCTAATTTCTTTGCATTTATATTATCTCCATTTTATAATTGAGAAAACTAAGGCAGAGAGAGGGTAAGTGACTTGCCCAGCGTCACACAGGTAGTAAATGTCTGAGACTGGATTTGAACTCATGTCTTTCTGATACCAGGTCCAGCTCTCTATCCATTGAGCCATCCAGTGGCCTCTAGAAAGAGCCTGACTTCAGAAGATTGGTCATGAGGACGTCTCTGGTAAGTGTGGAATATGATGAGTAAATATTCCTCTGGATGTGTGCTCTACAGTACAAATTCAACTCAACAAGCAGTTATTAAGCATCTCCTATATGCAAGGTACTATGTTGGGTGTTGGGGATATAAAGACAAAAATAAAACAAGCCCACATCATTTGGGTTTCACTCTCTGGGCATTATCCCCACGTTTCAGCTGTCTCATCCCTTAGTCCTGTGGCCTTGACAAGTTCCTCCATTTTGAGAGAGGGTCAAGAAAAGTCATTCTTCCTTCTCTGAAATTTGTTACCTTGCTCCTGCTCAGGTATGTTCTTCCCCATCCCATCTGTTCAGTTACCCTTTACATTTTCTTTTTCTCCATTGAAATGTAAGTTTAAAGGCAGAAACTTTTTTTTTTTGCTTGCTTGTATTTGTAGCTCCCACACTTAGTACAGTGCCTGACATGTAGTGAATATTTAATAAATGCTTGTTGTCTTGGCTCTACACAGACAAATCAATACAAAGTCAATGCAATGTAAATATGAAGGAGTTATATGTGAAGGAGGTAGTAGAAACAGTGCTGGCCAGGGAGTCTTGAGATCTGGGTTCTAGTCTTGGTTTTTACTAAGGATAGACAGCCAGAGTAGAATTAAGTGATACATCTAGTAATTGAGATCAGCAAGCTAGATCTGTCAGATACCTTAGAGGTCACTGAATCACAAAAGCGTATATACAAAGATGGAGGGGGTTCTAGATATCATCTAAACTAACCTTCTCATCTAACAGATGTGGAACCTAAAGGCCCAGGGAGGTTGTGACTTACCCAGGATAATTAATACAGGTAGCAAAATTGGGATTTGAACTGAGATCCCATGATTCCAAATTCTTTCCCCATACACCATGCTGCTAAATTCAGTGAAACTGAGTAGTAAGTAAAGATGAGCCAGCATGTTGAAGAAAGTTGACTCCATGGTGGAGATGGAACCTGGGTGAAGCCTTCAAGGTTGGGTAAGTGGAAGAGGCATTAGCCAACCCAGAAATAATATCATCATGTTTTTTGTCTACAGAAACATCACTGTCACCCTCTGATCATCACACTTCCAGTCTTGGCTCATAATTCTTTAAGGCCAGTGTTCCAACATCCCTGAAAACTCTGAAAAGGGGATAATAAATGTAGACCAAGGATGCCAAGTCAGCACCACTTCCTTAAGACAGATACCCCCCAGCTTTTCTGAGATATTCCAGTCCCACAATACCTTGCTGGAGCCTGAATCCATTGGTTCTCTTGGAGTCCAAATTAGGGGCAGTCACTGAGTTCAGATGTTTACATGGATACAATGGCAGGCTATTTGGAATGGGGACAGGGTGGAACTACTATTTAAGTTTGTCTCGGGCAGTGGTAGAAGCCGTTGATGAGTTAGAGGCACAGAAAAGGAGATATAATGACAGAAGTTTTCTTTAGATGCTTTCTGATTAAATCATTCTTCCTTCATCTTACAGAGTTCATTACATAAGGAAGGGTGGTTCTTTTCCTTTTATTAATTTATTTGTTTTCAGCTTTCAACAATCACTTCCGTATGTTTTAAATTTTCTCCTCCTCCCTCCCCATCCCTTCCCTGAGATGGCATGCAATCTTATGTGGGTTCTACACATACATTTTTATTAAACACATTTTCACATTAGTCATGTTGCACAGAAGAATTAAATGAGCAGGAGAAACCATGAGAAAAAACATAACAAAACACAACATAACAAAACAGAAAATAGTCTGCTTCATTCTGCATTCCAATTCTGTAGTTCTTTCCCTGGATGTGGATGGCATTTTGCATCGAGTCCTTTAGGAATGTTTTAGGTCCTTGCATTGCTGTGAAGGGCTAAATCTATCAGAAACAGTCCTGACACACTGTAGCTATTACTGTGTAATGTTCCCCTTGGTTCTGCACATTTTACTCAGCATCAGTTCATATAAGTCTTTCCAGGTTTTTCTGAAGTCCTCCTGCTCATCATTTCTTATAGCACAAGAGTATTCCATTACATTCATATACCACAACTTGTTCAGCCATCCCCCAGTTGATGGGCATTCCCTGCATTCCCAGTTCTTAGCCACCACAAAAAGAACTGCTTTAAATATTTTTGTACGTGTGGGTCCTTTCCCCATTTTTATGATCTTTATGGGATACAGCCCTAGAAGTGATATTGCTGGGTCAAAGGATGTGCACATTTTTATAACCCTTTGGACATAGTTCCAAATTGCTCTCCAGAATGGTTGGATCAGCTCACAGCTCCACCAACAATGAATTAGTGTTCTAATCTTCTCCAACACTTATCATCTGCCTGTTTTGTCATGTTACCCAACCTGAGAGGTGTGATGTGGTACCTCAGAGTTGTTTTGATTTGCATCTTTCCAATCAAGTGATTTGGAGCATTTTTTATATGACTATAGATAGCTTTAATTTCTTCCTCTGAGAACTGCCTGTTCATATCCTGTGACCATTTATCAATTGGGGAAGATGGTTCTTTTTTTAAACAACATTTATTTATTACTGACCATGAAGTGCCCACGGATATGCTGGTACCATCAACATCAAGACAATATAGTTCTATTTTGTTTTTGTTTTTGTTTGTTTTTAACATGAAGAAATTCTTATACCTCTAAGCTAGATAAAATATGTAAAGAAAATAATACTTTTCACCCACAGTGCAATATGTGCCCTGAATGAACCACTGGCAGAAATTTAATTTTGCTTCCAGTAATTTGGGGTTATAGATAGGATTACATCTCCCAGGCAGAGAATGTCATTAATCAAGAAGGAGGCCTCTTAATCCTTCTTTCAATTTTAATGAAACATTGTAAAAATGCCTTTCACCAGTGGATGTCAAGCGTCAGTTGGGCTGTGATTAACATGCTTTTGTGACAGGTTTACTATAGTACCATGTTCTCAGTTATTCAGCAACCTAATTGAGGCTGTCTGTCAAGGTGGGGGAGGGGGTAGAGCTGGGGCATCTACAAAGGTCCAGAGATCCCACTAAAGTGGTAAGAAGAATTAGCCAATAGGTTCTTCCTTCCTTCCTTCCTTCCTTCCTTCCTTCCTTCCTTCCTTCCTTCCTTCCTTCCTTCCTTCCTTCCTTCCTTCCTTCCTTCTTTCCTGTTTTCCTTCTTCCTTCCTTCTTTTCCTTTTTTTCTCTCTCTTCCTCTCCTCTCCTCTTCCCTTCCCTTCCCTCCCTTCCCTCCCTTCCCTTCCTTTTCTTTCCTTATTCTTTCCTTCCTTTCTTTTCAGGCCTTGAGTCAAGAAGACCTGAGTTCAAATTTTGCTTCAGACACTATCTGTGTGACCCTGGACTAATCTCATATCTTCTGTCTGCCTTAGTTTCCTTTCCTATATGGGGAAAATAATAGTATCTACCTCCTAGGGGTATTGTCAGGATCAAATGAGATAGTAGTTGTAAAATGCCTGGCATAAAATAGATGATTAATGACTGCTTGTTCTCATGTCCCTTCTTTTTTTTTTTTTAAATTAACATTTATTGCATTTTCAAATTCACATTCTCTCCCTCAAATTCCTTCCATCTCCATCTGAGAAAACAAGTAAAACCAAACCCCTGTTATAAATATGTATAGTGATGCAAAACAAATTCCCACATTTGTTAATTTCTCTCTCCTCTGTCTCTCTGTCTCTGTCTCTTTCTTCTCTGAGTCCATCTCCTTTCCATCACGTGGTAGGTAGTATGTTTCATCTTGAGTCCCCTGGAATCCAAAAGTATTAAGTACTTACTATGTGCCAGGCACTATACTAGGTACTGGAAATACAAAGAGAGTGAAGAAAGTGACCACTCCTCTAAATAATCCCTCAGAAGAAAGATGCTTCGAAGCTGGCTTAGTGGAGAAGTTGCAGCTAATTTAGCCATCTTCTCCCTTTTTTAAAATTTTAAATGGTGCTCAAAGGGAAATCTAAAAAGTATATTTGATGGGCAGGGAAAAGAGACTGTAAATATTTCCTTTTCTCCTGTGATAAGGCTAAAACACCCACCTGGCCAAGTAACTGGAAGAGCTGGAGGCATCCGCTGGGTTTCTCTTCTAGTATTTCCATGAACATATCCAAAGTGAGAATACCAGTCTAACCTCTTACTCTCACATAACCTCTTTCCCCTTCCAGTGTTTATTATTCTTATTAAGTACTTGCTGATGGGTGGAGATACTCTCCATTTTGCTGGTGGCAGATTAGGGTTTGGGAGATGGGAATGTAAACCTCTTCGGGCTTCACTTTGTGTGAGGGGATTGAATTAGAGCTGGGATTCTTGACCAGGAGGTCTGGAAATTTCTTTTAAAAAAAATATGTTGATAACTGTCTTTCAATATAATTTGTTATCCTATGTTTTTATGTTATGCATTTAAAAATTATGCTGAGAAGGGGAGTATGACAGATTGTAACAAAGGGGTCCATGACACACAAAAGGTTAAAAACCTAAAATTCCTTCCAGGTCTAACATTTTTCATGTCTGTAACAAAGGGTTGGTAAGGCATGGGAGACTAATTTTGTCTCTTACAAATTTGCCCAGCCCTGGCTGAGTGTCCTTTGCCATTTGAACCCAGAGATCTAGTCAGCTCTAGTTTTCCGCTTCTCTCTCTAGAAAGAACCCCAGACCTCAGGAGTTGCTCTGCATGGAACCTGGTATGATCCTCCCCAAGCACAACCCACCACATCACCTGTGGGACTCTTGGCCTAGGTGCTTGCTAGCAATCAGAATCAGCCGGTGGGAGTCACGTGGCTGAGAATGGAAAAGGATGGGTGGGGGTTGGGCTAGGCTGGAGTGGAATGCCTGTGTTTGGGCAGCTGGAATGCTTTTAATAACAGGTGAGTTTTCTACATCAGGGTGTAGAGTGACTGGTATTTCATGCCCTGGGCTTGATCTCTGGCCCCTCTCCAAATCTCTCCCTCCTCTTCCCCACACAGAAAACTTAACCCTTTGTGTGTCATAGACCCCCTTTGGTGGTCTGGTAAAGCCTGTAGACCCCTTCTCAGAATAATGTTTTGAAATACATAAAACAAAATGCAGAGCATTAATAAAGAAAACAATTATATTGAGATTTGGTTATCAAAATATTTAAAAAACAAGGTCATGGACTCTAGGATAGGTAGAAACTTATGCTGTAGAAGGTGGGGAAGGTAAGGAGAAGAAAAAGAAAAGAAGAAAAAAAGAAACCCTGTAATTCTAAGCTAAACACTAGGAAGGAGGATCGTAGAAGGTATTTCAGAGGACATACCCCTGAAAGAAAGTGTAGGGTTCCCAGCAATCAACAATCGTGTAGGTGCAGAACTCCGAAAAAGACTTCAAGGAGATGACTAGGGGAGAGCATGGAAAGCCTTAGAATCATCTATGAGGTACTACACTAGGCAATGCTATAGGACAGAGAAGGTTCAGGGTGATAGATGAAGAGCCTCTGCATGGATGCCTAGAACCAAGAGGTTTGCTCCTTTGACTTCTGTTTGTAGGAGCTTGATTTCCTGAGGGAAGGCCAGGATTGCTTTTTCTGTTTAGTTTTCAGTTTATAGGCAATCCGGGTTAAATGACTTGCTCAGTCATGCGGTTAGTAAGTGTCAAGTGTCTGAGGCTAGATCTGAACACAGATACTCTTGACTCCAGGGCCAGTGCTCTATCTACTGTACCACCTAGCTGCCCCCCCCCCTTTTAAAAATCACTTTTTAAGTCCATTAGATGACATAAATTAACTACTCATACTCTTAGTTGTAAATTTATTTAATTTTACTTCTGTTCCAGGCCTGCCCTAAAGTGTCCAAGATGTGGCCTTTTTTTTCTTTTTTGTTTTTTGGATGGAATTCATACAGCTGAGTCATAGAAGCAAAGAATGCTAGAGTTAGAAGGGCCCTTGGAAATAATCTAATCCAGGGGTTCTGAACCTGGAGTCTGTGAACTTTTTAAATAAACATTTTAAACTCATAACTCCTTTGTTCATTTTATTTTATTCCTCATATATTTATTTTGAGTATTTAAAAATGTTATGAGAATGGGCACATAAGCTTCACCAGACTGCCGAAGAGGTACATGATACAAAAAGAGGTTGAGCCCCTGTTCTAATCTGTCCTGTCATTTAACAGATGAGGGACCTGTGACCCAGAAAGATGGAATAAGGTCACTCTGCTGGAATGAATGTGCAGTGATTTTTGGGAAATTCCTGGAAGGATGTTCTCCCCCATGTTCCTGTCCCCAGGAAGAGTGCTGAACTAGGACAAGAAAACTTCCATAGCACAGGATGGAAAAATTTCCACTTTGGGCCATGGTGGAGTACTCTGTGGATGAATGGTTACTGCTGGGGTCATATGGTCATGATGACAGAGTTTAAGGATAGTATGGCCAGGGACTAGACCCAAGGGAATAGTGGGTAGAGGTTCAATCCTTTTAGTTACTGGGGATCTGGGATTTAGGAAGTGAAGAGAAAATCTAAGAAGTTCATGCTATTCATGGTCAGGGTCAGGTTAGAGGTCTGGGAGCCAAGAAGTCAAGGCTCAGTGAGGGAGTCTGAGTTACTCATTTCTCAGGCAAAAGCAGTGCTGGATTGAGAAGCAGTGCTGGAAAGAATAGCCAGGTCTCTTTGGTCCAGGCAGAGGAGGGTTGGGAATCTAGGAGATGATACAGAACTTTCATGAAAATCATAAGAGCTTTCAGAGCCCCAACCCTTGCTAAAGAATGCCCTATTATGGTTAGCCACTACCCTCTGATGCCTGGGTATCTCTCCAGAAAAAAGACTAGAAATTACCAAGCTGGTTCCCACTACCCTGGTGAAGGGAGTTTCCTCACTGGGAATGCCACAGGCCAGCAAAATCACAATATGGTCCAAACCTTCTCCCTTTGCCCCCACACCTATGTTCTGATGTGGGTGAATTTAGTCCTAAGGGAACAGTGACAGTAGCAAGACTCTAGGTAGCTCCTGACATTTGCTTTCTCCAATGACAAAAAGACACAGCTCCCTATCTACCTACCCCTTCTAGCACCAGCCTGGTCATTTACCAAATGCCCCATCACCCTCTATTCTAGCTCAGCTCTGGGCACTGCTGAAAGGCTGGGTATGGAACACTGGCATAAATTAAAAGTAGACTAAACAGGGCTAGACTTTCCAGACAGGAAAGTGCCTAGCATCAGGTCAGGATTGGATTTCTCCCTTCTTTTTGACTTTCACCACTATGAAGACAGAGGGAGTAACAAGCCTGTCCTAGCTCCCTCTTACTCTGGGGCAACCTGCTAACTATTGAGTCTCCCTCCCTGTCCCCCCAAACTCAGAAAGTATCATTGAAATGAACCATGATTCCTTAGTCGCCTTGGAGGGCAGTAAAACTGTCTTGTGTTGGCTGCCACAAGAAATATCATTAGTAAAGGGGGCCTCTCTTGCTCCCGCTCCTGTCATTCCTGAGCAGGGTCTCTGATTGACTGGATAGATACTAATTCAATCAGAGGGAACCAGTGGCTATCTTTTCTAGGAACCGGGTCGAAACTTCCAATTGCACAGCAATGAAACAGATTTTTCAAGCTGGAACAATACAATCTGAAAATTGTGAACCACAAGCTTCCTTTCCCCTCCCCTCTCTGCCCCCTTTATCCTCAGCCAGTTATGTAAACCATTTTTCCAGTATTGTCTTCATTAGGAGGCATAGAGAGAACCTGGACTCAATGCCAAGTGACTGGCTCCAAACTGTATTCCTAGTGCCTTGAAATGTCAGCTACTATTATATCCTGCTCTTGACCATGGCTTCCTCCAGTAGCTTTTGGAAAAGCCTTCTGTTCTATGATATAAAAATGATGTGTATCCAGAGATGCAGCAAGAAAGTCTTGGGAAGTGATAAAGGGTCCCCTCTATCTAGAGGAAATTAATTGTTCATATGGACCTTATTCAGGTTGTAAGAATCCCTTTTGCTGGGAAAGGGGAGGGGAGGAGAGGAGAGGAATAATGATGGAAAGGATCAGGACTGTATTTGTTCCCTCTAAGAGAAAAGACCACTTGACCTTTCCTTTTCTTTTTTTTCCCCAGCTACCAGACAAAAGAGAGAGGATTTGGCACACCTCTAATTAGCTCCCCTATCACTTGTCAAGGAGAGGAGGGGACAAACAGGGAAGCAAAGGGGAGGGAAGCAGTAAAGAGAGGAAAGGAGGGGCTGTCTATATCTTTGTGTACTCAAATATACAAACACATCTTTGATCTCACCAATGAGAGTATCCTTTCAAAGGATATAAATGATTATTCCACATGCCTGTGCACCCTATGACACCCTGTTCATGCCTTCCCATGTGTCTGCCACATAGACCTCTAGGTGGTGAGGTGGGGGGAGGGGTTCCTTGGGTACCCTAGACTTCTACAGGTGGAGCACGAGAGCTGTCTGTTGCATCTCCACGTGACACATCTTCTCTTTCATGCATACATTTTGTTGTTGTCATCCTTTACAATGATTCATTATGTATAATTAGGTAAATGGCCCCAGGATTAATTAATCCTGGGCTAAGGAAACTGCCCTTGACACATGTCCACATGCATGGTAACAGTCTCTGTGGGTCTCAATTTCTTTATCTACAAAGTGGGAGAGGGGGAAGAAGAGGAATTTTAGAGTAGATGACCTCTAAGACCTCCTTCCACTTTTACATCATAGGATTCTAAAATTCTATAGTAGATAGGTAAATAGATATGTTATTTATTAGGTGTTCACTGTGTGCCCGGTACTGTGCTGAGTGTTGGGGAGATGAAAACAAGATCATCCCATCTCTACTGTCCAGGAGTTTATGTTCTATTGAGGGAATACAAAACATAAAAGGGAGGTGGAAAGCAGAGGGGGGGAGAGGTAGCAAGTAGATGGAGGAGATCAGAGAGAGAACTGGGATGGGAAGTGAGCTATGCCTGTGATTCCTTTGCATAAATAGATTTTCTTTGTGCCCAAGTCCCATTGGGAAGGCTCTTCTTTGTTAGTTGTAGGACTCTCCAGAATATTGTAAACCTCACAATTTTGCTGGTCCTTAGGGTCCAGCCCTGGGGCTGCCCATAGGTGACGTTACTTTGCAATGAAGTCTTTCTGTAACCAAAGTTCCTTGGATGGAATCTAAGGTGATTCGGTGGCAATGGTAGATTTCATAAAGTTATAATTGTGTTTTGAGGTTAGAGCACATTTCACTTAGTTCTAATAATAATAATTTCATCATAGCAACCCTGGGAAGTAAGTGTTGCTGGTATTATTATATCCATTTTATGGATTAGGAAATCAAGGCTCAGGGAAAGGCATAGAGTTAGAAAACGTGGAAGGCAGGAAAGATTGGTACTCATTTCATTGCTGTTATGAGAACCCAAGTTCAGATAAATATTCCATGCCTGTTTCTCTAGGTTAGTCCCAAGACTTGAGTGATCCACTTTCAAACAAGAGATAAGGAGGAGACTGTGAAAAGACATAGACTATGAGAGCTGGTTGTGATTTTATTTTAATATTGTTTAAAAACTTTAATGAATGCATTAAAAAATACTAGACATTTTCCAATAGTTTCTCCCAATGGAACCCTGCTCTGTAACAAAGAAGAATCATGAAGCAAAACCATCTGACCAAGTAACTTCATCTGACTGTGTATGTGTTTCTATACCAGTAGTTCCCCTCTTGACAGAGAGGAAGTATGTATCACCAACTGTTCTTCAAGACCAAGACCAGTCATTTTGATTATGAATCGGACAATTAATTAAATAATAGTTTCCCTCATTCAAGGGAAAATAGATGATCTAAGATTATCCCAATAATATCAAGCTTTCAGTAAGGTCAATGGTAGAGGTTTTCAAGAATTCGTTGTGACCGCAACTGACTCATTTCTCTCTGGTTCATCTGTAAAATGAATATTGGAGGGTGTTGAACAAGATAATCTCTAAGGCCTCTATAGATCTTGAATTTAGGTCTGGGTAGGACTTAGGATCTGGGCTTGTCCAACAGAGCCACAGGAATGGTGAGAAGTTTATTTATGGCATATGGGCTCTTTGGACTTGGCTTTTGCATTCAGTCCCTGCTCTGAATAAAACAAAGGAAAAGTTGGCCTCACTGTCTTGTTTTTCCATCCAAAAGTTATCTTGGGAGAAAAGGAAAATGTTTTTTTTTCTCCTTATATAAAATTCTTTCAGACTAAGAAAGACTCCAGAGCAGTCTGGGGCTCTGGGTGAGAAATCTAGAATCCAGCTAAGAAGAGAATTACAGATTAGAGCTGACTGTGCCTTCCATCCTGCCATCTATAGCCACAAAGTGATGGCCTCTGTCCAGCTGATGAACAAACTATAAATATCACCCATGTGATTGGCGTGCCAATTTGTGCCACGGTCATGGGTCATATGGGCATGGAAGCTTCATGAATTTCACTCCAGGAAGACCTCTTTATAAGAGTCACAGGGCCAAGAACTCAAAATCTTATAAAAATGAACGTTGAAAACTACTTTAAGAAGTAAAATAGTAGTTACAAAAAGAAAAGGATAAAAGTCTAATGCACTTACCCACAAAGATATACAGGATCCCAGGGAAAATGGTTTGAGGTTTAAAAATTCCATGGGTAATTCACAGGTTCTCAAAGTTTTTTTTGTTGGAGTCATCAAGATATCCCTTAGTGCTATATAAACTCCTTATTCTACTTTTTCTTTGACTCTCCAGTGTCCAGTGTGTATCTGGTACATAGTAAACCTTTAATCATTGTTTGCTGATTGGGCAATAATATTTCTCATTTCTATAATACTTTAAGGTGTATAAAACACTTTCCCCATGGCAACCCTGTGAAATAGGTCAATAAAATATTTTTATTCCCATTTTGCAGATGAGGAAACTGAGGCTTAGAGAAGATGAGAACCTTCCTAAAGTCCCACAGTTAGGAAATGCTAACTTCCTAGGAGTTTGAACTTGAGTGCAAGACTTCTGAGTATGGATTGCTTTTCTCAGTAAGCTAGGTTTCTCTTGTACAGGGTACTGATGTTAGCTGTCTGTTAACCAGGACCCCAGATGGGGTCAGAAAGAGTCAGATATGACTGAAACAATGCAGCAGCAACAAAACCTCTGTGAACCAGTGGCTTGATTAGCCAGAACATCCATTATCCATCTCCACCAGCTCATAGAGAATTTACTTTAAAAAATTACAATGGATTCTGCCACTATCCAACCACAAAACCTTGGCAAGCCCTCCATTTCCTCCGCTGTAAAAAGAAGGATTGCATTATACGGTCTTCAAGTTCTAGCTCTAATTTAAGTTGTGCTAAATATACCTTACATGGACATCAAGCTTTTACCTTTTTCACACTTAAAAATCGTGAACTTTCTTTATAACAGTGCTGTGAAAGGACCCAGGCTACAACTGCTTTATAGACGAATTGGTCTATTAGGTTTTTATTATATATTGTATTGCAGTGGGGGATGGGGGATGGAGGCAGAGGCAGGCTAGCTTGAAGACTTCTCCTGATCCACAGAGTATTCCCTTCTGCCTAATAATGAGCAACATTCCAGGATCTTCTCTAAATATTACAGCACCTTGGTGAAGTAGTAAAGGCAGGCAGCAGCATTTGACCCCATTTTCCAGACAAGAAAACTAAGACTCCAGAGAGGGAAATGACATGGCTTGAGGTCACAGAGTGAGTAGGAGGCAAGGCTAGGACCTAGCTCCCCTCCATTAGAGCAGCGGTGAGGGGAGCACTGTCCTCCATGCATGGTTGCTGGCAAGAGCTGAACCTAACCAAGTCAAAACGTCTCTTCATCACTTTAGGCTAAGCACTCTCTCATTCTTCCTTTTGCACATGGATAACAGTGAGAAATCCAAATGATTAAGTTTTACATTTCAAATGTAAATACTCTATTAAGCTTTCTCGTAATGAAGTCTGCTGACCTTCCTGGCATAAGGCTATTTTCAGTGAACATTAAGAGGCTGATTATCATTATACTCTGCATGGGAAGGGATTCTGAGAAGAACTTTGATCACTCCACATTTCTAGGTTTATAATGTTCATAAAACCCAAAGCTCCTTTTCAGGCTAGGAAGTCCTCATAGATGGCATCTAGAGGTGACCAAGAGTCATTTGCCTGAGATAATTTTTTTGTTGTTGAGTTGTGTCTGACATATTATCCATAGGGTTTTCTTGGCAAAGATACTGGAATGGTTTGCCAATTCCTTCTCCAGCTCATTTTACATATGAGGAAACTGAGACAAACAGAGGTTAAGTGACTTTCCCAAAGTCACACAGCTAGTAAGTGTCTGAGACTGGATTTGAATTCAGGTCTTCCTGACTCCAGGCCTGTGCTCCATCTACTGAGCCACCTAGCTGCCTCAGAATAGCTTTATAACCCATCTTGATCCTCTTTCAGTTACTGGTTTGCACGTGTTCGAAAAGATCTGTTCCAATACCCCACCATGTCATGACAAAGTCTATATTGACAGAGCACAAGATCTGACACGTTCTACCATGTTGGAAAGGCTTTGAATATGGTTCTAGTAACAGCCCATGTCTGGTTTCCAAGTACCAGCCTACCAGTTAAGCAGAGAAAGACTCAGCACTAGGTAGGCTAGGCACTGTGAAATGAGTCCTCTCTGTCCCTGGCAACTGTTCAAACAAAGAAAAACTGCAAAATGGTCTTCAGTGCTGTGCTATCCCCTTCCATTTCTACAGTGATGGTAAAAGAGTAGTGAGAAAGAAAGCAAGGAGTCATCCCATCTTAGACCATCTGTGAAAATGAATTTTGCTGCTGATACTCTACATGTGAGAGCCTTATCCCATGGGTTCTGAATATAGGATGTATTACTGAAGGAATGGGCAAAAAAGATGTCATTAGAGACACTTATGACCAGAAAAAAAGATGAACTGGACATGTGGTGAGAGTAAAGGGTAGCCACTGGTCAGCTGTCAAATTCCATTAGTATCTATGCAATGTCAGGAGAATTCCAGAAAGGGTGCTTATGCAATGGATGGACCTATTATTGTGGATTTACTGTAGGACATGTACAAGAGTAGCACAGGATAGGCTGGTATTTGCATCGCTGGGGAGATATACCTGAAGTGATGAGCGCAGATCCACTGAAGAATTTTTCATTTTTAAAAATTTAAAACCAGCAGTTCCATGTATAAAGTAATGTTAAAAAGAGGATTGTACGTGAAACTGTGACTCTCTATTATGTATAGCTTGTTTTCTGTTTTTCCTATACCATGACCATTGAAAATATTTTAAAGTAATAATGGACCTGCAGGGGATAGAATATACATTCAATTTAGGGTTAATTTAGGATTTGAATCCTAGTTCTTCTCCTTACTAGTTGTGTGACCTTGGGCAAGTCACTAACTTTTCTAACTCTTAGCTTCCTCATCTGTGAAATGAGAATCATGATCTTTGTTTGCACTACTCATCCTAAGGGGTTGCTTTCAAGGATCAAATGGGATAATGTCTATAAAGGACTATTCAATCAATTATATGTATATGTATATATATATATATGTGCATATATATATATATATACACGCTAAATCAATAGTTGAGGAAACTGAGGCAAAGCATTTAACCTCTGTTTGCCTCAGTTTTTGAGAAGATTGAAAGAGATGATACTTATAAAAAGTACTTAGTGCAGTGCTAGGCATATAGTAGGTGATATATAAATGCTTATGCCCTTCCATTCTCTTTCCACCTACCTCTACCTACCAACTTAATCTTTGTTACTTGCTCCTGGGCACTGAATGCTAAATGATTGGCCCATGTTGGAAGAGATAGTATGTATCAGCATCTGGACTTGAACCCAGCTGTGACTACTGACTCTGTGACAAGTGGTGGTAATACTGATTTGCAATAATTGCTGGTAATCACTAGACAGACAGTGGACAGGGTATGGTCTGGAAGTCTGAAAAACTTATCTCTTTTGGTGATTTGACAATTATTCCATAGGTCTTAATAGAAAAGGACAGCAGGGCTCCCAGAGTTTCCATTAAAAATAAACCCAATTGTTAACAAATTAGTCCAAAGCAAAGCACACTGCTTAAATTCCATTTTCATGTCCTCCCACTTTGGGGCACTGTGTAAAAAGTCTTCAAACAAATAAATGGTCCATCAGTAGAACCATTCTTTACATGACAGCCCTGTTAGGCTTAATGACCATCTTCCCCGTGTAAGTGCTATAAAAAGTATGGAAATATTTTTGTGCATTACGGGACAATTTTCTGACCATGATTTTCCCTGATAAAAGGCCTGGAAGAACACATTTCCCTACCCTCTGATTTGCTGTCAAAGGATAGTAAAACCCAGGACCAACTCAGCTGTCAATTCACAACAAATAAACAATTACTCTAGGCTTGTATTTTAAACCAAAAAAAATATTTTTAGGGTAGGTCCTGGGTTCCAGTGTTTTGAGAGAAGGGCCTTTTGGCTTCTAGCTTTTTGTATTCTGTACAGACTCCTTACTCTCTCACCCTTTCCTTTCCATGAAAAGATGAATTTCTATTGGTGATTTTCTAATGTTAGTTTGAATTAAAGATCTGCTTTGTTGGCCTTTTGTATGTTTCTTGAACAAGGGGAGGCGAGAAGTAATTTCTCTTGCAGTCTTCCAGAGCCAATCATCCTAGGAAGTCTTGCCAGAAGGTGAACTATAAATGACTGAAGCATTTGGAGGGGAGAAGGAGAAAAGAAGAAAAAAGAGACAGAGAAGGAAGAAATAGATGATCCCATTCCTAGAATAATGCACCGAAGATATATGAAGGAAAGGAAATGGTAATGCCCTTGCCAGATAAACAATTGACTTCTAGTCACAAATAATTTATGACAGAGATCTCAGAGAATGCAGCCTGGATAGAAAAAATATTTTTTGATGATATAGAGTGTCTTTTCCTTTTCAGGAATCTTGATTTCCTGATCAAATTAGTAGGGCTCTCCACTGAAAGGCAATATTCTCCAGTCTAGTCAGAGGGAAGGAGGCAGATGTTACCTGTTTCCCTGGGGTGGATTTGTTTGACTTTCCCCTCGATGTTGAATTTCAGCTTTGCACTTTATGGTGTATACAAGTTACACTACCTTCTTAATGTATGCTGTATGGACAGCAAAGCAGCCACTGACTGAAATGCTAAGGGAATGGGGCATTCTGGGTAATTGAATTTTCTGGCTAACCAGAAAGCCCTCTTTGTGTAAACCTTTGTTCTTGTTCATTCATTCTTCAAACATTTAGTAACGACCTCTTATGATACGAATATCAATAGGAGCTAGCATTTACATAGCCCTTTAAGGTTTCTAAAACGCTGAATGTACGTGATCTATTTTGACCCTCGTCACAGCCCAGTGAGGTACGTGCATGCTCTTATGGTACTCTTATGGTATTATGGTTCCATAATCAGACAACCTGGTTTCAAACTCTGGCTCCGACTTTGACTCCCTCAGTGACCCTTCCCTGTATGGACCCCTTTCTTCATCTATAAAAGGAAGGGTTTGGATCTGATAATCTTGGAGGTCCTTTCCAATTTTAAATCAATGATTATCTCCATTTTACAGAGGAGGAAATAGGCTTACAAGGGGTTCAGTGACTTGCTGCTTGGTCACTTTGATTGATGGTAAACATTAGGGTCAGGGTTCAAACCCCCATCCTCTTTATTCAGTGCCAATACTCTCCCCACCATACCCTGCTGTCCCTCCCCCCAACCCCAGGCAGGGTGCTGTGTTAAATGCTGGGGGAAAGAATAAAAAAAGCTTAGCTCCCTGCCCTAAAAAGATTTATAATCCAAGAGGGAAGGTAAGAAGCTGAATATACCTCCTCAAGAAATATCGGCCCACAGATACTGAATAGACCAATTAGAAAGTGATAAATATATTTGAGAGGTGGTAAGAGATCCAAGGAGGGAGACATCATTTTCACTTGGGGGAATCAGGAAAGGTTTCCCTGAATGGGTGGCCTCCGAGCGGGGTCCCTGAAAGGTGAGCAAGACACTGAGAGACAAAAAGGAGAAACTGAGGTGGGAGTGACATTTCTGAAATGGGAAATCACATGAGCAAGGGCTCAGAGGGAAAGTAGGGGGAGTATTTGGAGGGAAAGTAATAGTCCAGTTTGCTGGAGTAATAAAGCATGTGTAATAAATAACTCCTTTTAGCAGGATTTAGGGGGTAAATGCCAGTATACTACTGGCACAAAGAACATCTCAACTAAGATGTTTTGTATGGATATTACTCTTTCCTCTTGCCCCTTGTCTCTTGTCATGGACTAGGGGAGGGGTATGCTTTAAAAAAATGTTATTATGAATTTTATAATCATCAAGAAGCATTTTAATATACAAGGAACAAGAAAGAAAGTTTGTCTTTTTTCTTATGTAGTTTGTTTTTAAGGATCTAGCAAATTTAATAGCTAGATGGTTCAGTAGATAGAGTGCTGGACCTGAAGTCAGGAAGGCCTGAGTTCAAATCTGGCTTCAGACTCTTACTATCTGTGTGACTAGTCACTTAACCTCTGTTTGTCTTAATCCATTAGAGAAGAGAATGACAAACCACTCTAGTATCTGCCAAGAAAACACATGGACAGTATGATCTAATTGCAGAAGGGCCGGATAACTACATTGAGTCAATACAAAAATAAACTAAATATGAATAAGTTCTCAATCAACCTGAAAGATTCTTGGGCCTTTGGGTCATTGGATGAAATCAGATGACACCACATAGGAGTGTGGGTGTCACTCTTGTGAGTGTTTGAAGAGAATCATTCATGCCCTTCATGGTTATGTATAAAACATTAAGTCAGCCTGGGAGCTTCAATACTCTAATAGCAAGTCAGTCAATGTTGGTTGAATCCAGTGGTAAAGAACTTTTGAGAGAAAGGCCTTTGGAGGGAGTTGGGAAAGTAGAAGAAGACGATATTCTTTCTCTTTCTCTACCCTTCACTTCTGTTTAACCAGATGATGACCTTGTGAACTTAGAAAGGTTGGATAATCTGGAGTTTCCATTGGTATTGGTACCCACCAGGGTTTGTAGCAGCGTACCTAGAGTAGAATTGGCTGACAGCACCATCTATGTTAGGAGCTGAGAGACAGCCCAGTGACGAACTAAAGACACTGAAGAAAAGCTGCTTCAAGATGATTCTACAAGGACACCAACCCTTGGAGCCTAAAGAACAGCTTTACTTAAGGAGAACTTCATGAGGACCCCATTGAAGGAGGAAAGGGCTTTCAGTAGCATGAATTCACCTTTTGGGCACACATGCTCTCTACATTTCAGCCCATTCTCCTAAAAGATCTTGTGTGTGCAAGAGGAAAATGTGATCCAGTTTGAGGAGAGGAGGATATTTCTATAATAACTTTTTTATACCTGCTTTTTAAAAAAAAAACCATACCTGTCTTTGTTATATCAGCTTAGTAAATACCTTGTCTAAAAGAAATTAAGTCTGGATGAAAATGGTGAACATACCTATGGAGATTTATTACCAACACCAACAGAAATAGGCTAGCACCTAGAGCAGAGGCTCCCAGACTTATTTGGCCTACTGTCCCCTTTTTTAAAAAAATTACTCATCAGACCCTAACCCTGGAAATTTACTTTCTTTAAATATTGAACAGTTTAAAAAAATTTGCATCATTTCAAAAAATATAAAATGTTTAAAAATGACAAAGGTTGAATATAAAGGAGTTGAATATAAAGGAATGATATCTAAAAAGTAAAATTAAAAGGGGAGAGAAGAATGTACTAGGAGAAAGAGAAAGGGAGACATAGAATGGGGTAAATTATCTCACATAAAAGAGACAAGAAGAATCTTTTACAGTAAAGGGGAAGAAGGGGGAGGTGAGAGGAAATGAGTGAACCTTATTCTCATTAGAATTGGCTCAAAGAGGGAATAACATGCACACTCACTTGGGTATGGAGCTCTATCTTGCCCTATAGGAAAGCAGTGGGGAAGGGGATAAAAGAATGGGAGATGTTAGAGGGGAGGGCAGATTGGGGGAGGGGGTTGTGAGAGTCAAAGCACTTTTGAGTATGGACAAGGTAAAAGGAGAGAGAAAAAAAATGGAATAAACCAGGGTGGGGTGGGGAATAGGATAGAGGGAAATATAGTTAGTCTTTCACAACATGACTATTACGGAAGTGTTTTGCATGACTATACATGTATTGCCTATATCAAATTGCTTGTCTTCTCAATGAGGGGATGTGGGGAGGGAGGATGGGAGAGAATTTGGAACTCAAAGTTTTTAAAATAAATGTTAAAATAGTTTTTACATGTAATTGGGGGAAATAAAATACTAAATAAAAAATTTAAAAATAACATCTTAAATTTAATAATTTATTCTATAATTGTGGGGTTTTTCTTGCATTGGAATTTTAATGACAAAATATTACACCATATAACTGTTTAGTATCATATTGTAAACAAGTCATTACACACATATATTCCTGCTGATGCATGCTGGACTTCCCAACAACACAGAACATGCTCGCCTGCCAACACTTACTTGTTAAGACCTGTCAACAGACTTGACCACTGAAGGGTCATAACTTGCATTTTGTTTGTTTTTTTGGAAAATAACGTAATCATTACAGTTTTAACTCTGTTATACAACTGTACCAATGGTTTTTCAAAATTTTCTGCTCTCCTTTCCTTATGCTTCCATTGCCCTCTTATTTTTATTCAGTGCTGTAAGGACAAGCAAAGTAGGATCTTTTGCTGTTTTTGTTTTAGTATCACACGCCTCTGATTGAATAATGTGATTAGAGGGAAGATCTTCCCCACCCATAAATGGGCCTGGGAAGATTTGTAAGAAGGCCCACACCTTTTGTTAATTTTCTAATAGGGCACTGGTTCTCAAGAGTTGTGATGCCCTCTGGCTCTAAAAACTATATAAAAACTCTGAGATGAAGTTTTACTTTGGGGCTTAGTTTTTGGAAGAAGGTTTGTGTGCTTAGCGAGACTCTGGGAAGTCACTAAGCAGCCCCCTGGCTTTGAAAACCCAGATGTTGGTGCGTCCCTCTCTGGTAACTGTGTATGTGTGTAATGGTCAGATAACTGGAAACCTGTCTGTTGGTCTTTATTTCTCTTCTTGTATTTTTCTCTGTTGATGAAAGCTATACATGCTTGATTAAAGGAGATTGTCAGCCCCTCAAAAGTTGCCTTTCCTTTTAGAAAATCAGATCAAAGAACCTGTAATAGCAGGCCCCCCTGTGTATATCAGGGGTGCTTACTGTTACAAACCCCCCCCCCCCAAGTTGCACCTGAGACTACCACCACTGCCTTCGATTCTTCTAACGCCCTCCAGGGGATGGTATTGCCCACTTTGGGAACCTATGGGTTACCTCTAGAACCTTAAGGAGAGTAATAAATAATCAGCCTCCCTCTAGGAGTCAGCAAATGTAAGTGAGAGTTATGGAAGAAACCTCAGAGAAGAGGCTACACATATAAGGTCAGGTTTTGATTTTAGGGAGATACTTTCAATTGTATTTCAAAAAGGTCCTTCTGAGCCTATCCTCTGTAGGATTTTTTTTTAAAGAATGAATAAGTGTTGTACTTTGTTAAAGGATCTTTCCCTTTCCCCATTGTCTTTTAAGCATTTTCCTTAGTGTGGCTAGATGTAGTCTACCATCTTCGTGCCCTTTAGGGTGATTAGGACTCTGAAGGTATATGTGGTTAGTGAACTGGAACAAAGGCCAAAGGACTAACCTTCTGGGGAATTCAACTAGTTCCACCAAAGGCATTACATCCTGACGTAGATATTTTTATTTCTCTCTGCACAACCTCATTTTCTGAGTAAGCCAGAATTTAAATTGCTTCTTCCTCTAGCTTCCCACATCACCTTGAAATGGTTCTTTTTTCCAGTCATGCCTACATCATGTTTTCCTTTTAGTAACATTTTCCACTTTTCCACAACCCTTTAAAGTCTATGTATATTGCTCAAAGATTCCAGGCAGCTCTACCATCTTGAATTTCTACATTTTTTTTTTTTTTTGCAATTGCTACAATGATGTGATACATCCTTAATTTCACCTAGTGGTCTTATCATCTAATCAGTGACATTATCCCATTTCTATCTACATTTGTAAGAACCATATCAATATTCAAACCATGTCTTCACTTTATTGAAATGCCTTGTGTATAGAAAGCATCAGCTTTCTATGAACTGCGTTTATTTAGAGAAACTGCTATGAACTTTGAAGTCATTAAATATCCCTTTTTTATGCCTATGATGGAGAAGAATTGCAGCCAGCAGTATCTTTATTGAAAATTCTCCATTAGATTGCCATTAGTTGCTAATAATACATCATAATTATTCTTATAGGGTTAAGCTTTCCCTCTTTTCTTCCACCTGCCTTGCAGAGATAACCTCTAAGAATGCCCTGAAGGGTAGCTAGGCTAGAATTCCAAAGACTCTCCTGCTAGCTGAATTCTCCAAGCAATTCATTACATTCAAAAGATGGGGAGAAATATAAAGATAATGGTTGACTGTCTGTACAATTTTCAGTTCTCTGTCACCACAGTCAGCTCCTAAAGCCAGACCAAAGAAATATTTAATTTCCCTTCCCCCTCCTCCTTTTCTATTACACATGAAGAAAGAGGTTACCCTCCATCTATTTATCCTCTGAACACGCCTCTTTTATGGTTAGTGGATGCCAACACTTGACTATAGTTAAGAAATTTGTCAATCATGCTGAGGCGGACTGGAGCTCAGTTAAGTACCAGTTTTTGTTAGTCCCGGTGACAGGACCAAGCCTTAGAAATGAATGCTTGGAAATTGTAATTTGGACAAGAAGCATCTGCTCTCAAGAATCACAGTGCTTGGCTTTATCATCATGCTGTGAGAACGTCTGCCTGAAGATAGCAGTGGGAGGATGGTAAACTCATGCTACCCAGCCCCTACCCCCATCCCATCCCCAATTCATTTTCTGCCATTCTTGAGCTTTTGATAGCTAATAATAATACTAGGAACATATTCATATAGCACTTTGCAGTTCAGAGTATCTTTTTTTGAGGGGGGTGGAGTTATCCATACCTGTGAGCATCACATTCAGAACTCCCAGTGTGGAAATTCCCTCAACTGATACAGATAAGCAATTTTATAGTCCTAGAGAGAAGGCTCATTGGGGGTGGGGAGTGTAGTGAGAGGTTAAATGAATTGCCCAATAGCTAGTATTTCTCAGAGGCAGGTCTTGAATTCAAATTTTCTTGACTCCAAGGTTAATGCTTTAGTCACTATACTCACTTCCCCTTCATAGCATTATGTAATTATAACTTTAGAGTTAGGAGGGTCCTCAGCTCATCTAATTCAATGCACTCATTTTACAGATGAGGAAACTGACTCCAAAAGAAGTGACTAAGGTCACACCAAGCTATTCAGTAGCAAAGCTGAGATTTGAACCTAGTTTACAAAGCACTCTCATATCACTTTTCTCATTTGATTCTCCTAGCAACATAACAAAATACATAAGGAAGGCATTATTATTCCTGTTTCACAAACAAGGACACTGAGACTCAGGAATATTGAGTATACAACGTGAAGCCAAAAGGGACCTTGTAGATCAACTAGTCTAACTTCGTTTATTTTTATAGATGAGGGAACGAAGCTTAGTGAGGTTATAACTTGCCCACGATCATACAGCTGGTAAGTTGCTAAGTCTGGACTTGAGTCAAGTCTTCTGATAGTCCCCCCCTTCCCCCCCACCCCAGTCAGTGATGTTTCCACTGTACCACAACACAGCTTGCCCACAGTAACCCAAATGGGGAGCCATGGAGTAAAGGAAGGAAGGCATTGAAGGGAATAGTTTGAGGAAAGATACTGAAGTGAGGGCAGAAATGTAGCATTCTTTTATCACTCCACTTAGCTGGAGCAGAAAATATTCAAGGAAGAATACTAGATGATGAGGTTGGAGAAATAGCCTGAGGCCAGACTATAGAGACCTTGAATGCTGGGCTAAGGAGTTTAGATTTTTTCTTTTTTTTTCTTTTTTCTCTTCTTTTCTTTCTCTCTCTTTCTTCACCCAAAGTAGATGGGTTATGCTTAGCTGCGGGAGGGGGGGGGGGGGAGGAGGAATGCTTTCTGTATCTTGGTGGTTTGGGATTGGAGAGGGGTGGAGCATTAGGCTTTATTCCCCTGAATTAGCACTTGGGCTAAAAGGATAACCCGGGTACTTCAGAGCTGTGAAGAGTGGAAGGAGCCCTGTCCTGCGAGCTGGAAAGTCTGGTTCTGGTCCTGGCTCTGATTCTAGCTTTTTGGGATGCCTTGCGGCGAGACGTTTGCTCTCTGAGGGAGTACAGTAAACCATCTCCAGGGTCCCTTCTAGCTACAACTGTTAGGGCTTTCTGTTTCTGAGGTTCAGAAGCAGCTCTCGGTATGATGTGCTTTGCTATTGCTATTTATCTCTGCGTTTTTAAGAGTCACCTAGAGCGAAGTCGTTATAGGTAAAATCTCTTTATAGCAAACCCCAGGGGGCTTTCAGGGGGTTTGCTGGTGATGGAATTGTATAAATATGAGCACAATTAGAAGTCCTATTTCCAGTCTGCAGGAGCTGGAGATGAAACACAGCTGACTTCTAGACCAGAAACTGAATTACTAAGTGAGAAAAAGATTACTTTAACCACTAGAGGAGGAGAAGGGAGAAAGGAAAGGAGGAAACAAGCATTTATTAAGCTCCTACTATATGTCAGACACTGTACTAAACTCTTTATCAATCTCATTTTATCCTCACAACAATCCTGTGAGGTAAGGGCTATTATTATCCCATTTTTATATTTGAGGAAACTGAGGCAGGCACAGGATAAGTGACTTGCCCAGGGTCTAGTAAGGGTCTGAAACTGTAGTTGAACTCAACTCGTCCTGACTGTAGACCCAGTTTTCTATCTATTGCACCCCTAGCTTCCTCGACAACTCAAACACGCTACCTCTATTAGCCTTTTCTCCTTATATATTCTGTTGGGTGAGAATCTGAGGTGTCTGGGGGCATTGGGGAGTTTTTGTTTGTATTTGAGCTAGGAAGAGGTGAACATATCATAGAACCATTGATAACAGAACCGTTGCCTTAGAGTTGGAAGTCTTCTTAGAAGTCACCTAGTCCAGACCCTACATTTTTGCAGATGAAGTGATTTGTTCAAGGTCACACAGACAGAAGTGGTAGAGCAGTTAATTGAACTCAGGTCCCCTGATTCCAAAACTAAATTACTACTTAATGGTGGAACAGAAGAATTTCAGGGTGCTTATCCACAGCTCAGCTCTCTTTCCCATGGCCAGTGGGACAAAATCAAGTCCTAGAAAGTCATATCATCTACAGGAAGCCTCTCTCAATCCTGGGAGATCATCTCCAGTTTAGCCTCTTTGTCCATGACTGCTTGCTTCTCTCTGTCCTCTATCCCCTTGTGGGCAGCTACATGATGCAGTGGACATAGCACCAGTGCAGGAGTCAGGAGGACCCGAGTTCAAATCTCACCTCAGACACTTGACACTCACTAGCTGTGTGACCTTGGGCAAGTCACTTAATCTCAACTGCCTCATCCTGGGTCATCTCCAGTCATCCTGATGAATATCTGGTCACTGGATCCAGATGGCTCTGGAGGAGAAGTGAGGCTGGTGACCTGCACAGCCCTCCCTCGCTCAAAAACAAAGTCAAGTGCAAGTCATGTCATTATTTCTCTGATGGCATGGTCTTCTTTGGCAATGAATGATGAACACACACATCCTCCACCCCCACTTAGATTTGGAGCTCCTAGATGATGACAGGGACTGGTTTTTCCTTTCTTTTATCCTCAGCACTTTGCACAGTGCTAGACACATAGTAAGCACTTAATAAGTATTTGTTGACTTCATCTGACTTAACCTAGAATTGTGTGTGTTCGTCCTTCATTGCTGAAGGACCTGAGTTCAAATCCAACCTAGAAACTTGACAACTGTGTCACTTTGGGCAAGTTACTTAACCCTGATTGCCTCATCTCCTCCAAAAATAAATGACACCAACCTCAGGGTTGTTGTGAGGTTCAAATGAGACAAAAATTGTAAAGTGCTTACCACAGTGCCTAGTGCATAGTAAGCACTATATAAGCGCTACGTAAGCATAGTGAGCACTGGTATAGGAAATAGAGAAAATCTTTATACATAAGGTACTTATTGTCCACTGCTCTTGAGTCCTTGTCCCCTTTATCATATTACTGCTTATGCCATGCCAAGACTTAGGTTGGCTCACTCCCACCATCCCCTGTCTTCATACCTATCAAATGAAGGTGGAAAAGCACACGTCCATTCTGATTGGGTCCACTACAGTTTTATATTATACAACTTCATCTGGGCCCTCACTGCTGCCTGGTAATTTTTCAACACCTCCCTTATCAACTCACTATCTGACTCTCCACTATCTAGCTTTTCCAAGCCTTTTTAGCCCTCCTCAAACCTCCCATGGCTCTCCCTTTCCACACTCACTTAGCTGAGAGCCTTACTTTATGCCTGGCACCTAGTAGGTACTTAATAAATGTTTAGTGATTAATATTTTACAGAAAAAATGAGGTTATTCACCACAAATTCCTTCTCTCCTCTTCTTCATCTCATCATTTAGATGCCTTCTGTCCCTATCTTCTCCAATCACCCCTGTCTCCCATGTAGAAGCAGCACTGCTCCTTGCTAAGTCAAGTCCCTATATCTCAATCCCATCTCCTCCAACAGAATGGCCCTTTGCTATTGCCAGTCTCTCACTTATCTTCAGTCTCTCCCTGTCTACTGGCTCCCACAAACATTACCAGGTCTCCCTCATCCTCAGAAAACCTTCACTTGATCCCTCAGCCCCACATCAGTTCTATGATCTCTTGTGCCCTTTTTAGCTAAACTTAGCTTCAGAAATTTTCTCTGGCTGCCCCTCCCCCAGCTTAGAATGTTCTCCTGCCTCATCTCTGCCTTCAGTCTTCAGGAAACCTTTCCCCATGCCTCTGAATTGCAGTGCCTTCCCCCTATTATTCACTTTCTATTCATCCTGTACGTAGCTTAACTTGTACACATTCACCTGCTTCATTAGATTCTGAGCTCCTTGATGGCAGGGACTGTCTTTGGCCTTTCTTTGTGTCTGTCACCAGAACTTAGCACATTACCTGGCACATAGTAGGCCCTTAACAGATGTCCACTGATGGGCTGACTAATGAAATCAACAGTTTTAATTCTATGCAATGCTGGACTTGAAGCCTGAAGGCTTCAGGTTCAGTTTTTGCTCTTTGTGAATGATGTATCCTTGGGCAAGTTAGTTTACTTCTATAAGACTTTGAGTTTCCATTGGTAAAATGGGTATAATACTTACAATACCTGTTGTGCAAGGTTGTTGGATCAAATAAAATGATTTCTATTAAAGAGTCTTTTAATGACACGTTAATGTTGTCTATGATTCTAAGACAACAAGGGGAATATGGGTAGAGATCCAGCCTCAGAAGCAGAAAGACGTAGATTCAAATCCTACTTCTGACAACACTGGCTAAGTGACCCTGGCAAGAATGGTATACTGGTAAATGTTTAACAACTGACTTCCTGAGAGAAAACAAGTTGTATGCAGGACATATTTTTAACTAAGTAGGTGGCACAGTCGATGGAGTGTTGGCCTGGAGTCAGGAAGATTCATCTACATAAGTTCAAATCTGACCCCAGATACTTACCAGGTATGAGACCCTGGGCAAGTCACTTGCCTCTGTTCTCCTCAGTTTCCTCATCTGTAAAATGAGCTGAAGAAGGAAATGGGAAAGCACTACAATATCTTTGCCAAGAAAACTTCAAATGAGGTCACAAAGAGTCAGATGTGACTGAACAACAACAACAAAAACATATTTTAAAGTTTAGTCTGCATTTTTAGCATTTCTCCTTCCCTTTTGCAAGTTTAGACCAGAGGGGTCAAATATAAATGCCCCCAGGCCACTCCCAAGTGTGACCTAAAACTAGATTAAAATGTAGTTGCTATCTGATTTTAATTTATTTGATGTATTACCAAAAAATATATATAAATGTGAAGTTTTTTAAGTCATTATTCAGCCCATGGGGAGTCTTGTGTAGAGTTTAGTGGTTCCCATTTCCATTGGAGTCTAGTACTGTTGGTCTAGAGACAACCAACCAAATAGTAAATCAAACTGATTTTCAGAGTTTGCCATTTCTGATGTGTAAAAGCTCACACTGAAAATTCTGCCTTCCAGCTGGCTCCAGCAATCCCTACTTGCAAGTCAATTAATCTCTATTTGTGCCTCAGTTTCTTCATGTATAAGCAGAGACACTTAGACTCGGTGACCTCTAAGTTTCCTTCAGCTCTAAGCTCATAGGATGCTTAAACTCCCCTGAGGTGTGGCTCTTCATTGGAGCTCCTTGTGAGGATGAAATCACAGGTCTGGGAGAGGAATATGATGATTGTCCTATGAGACACAAAGAGGGCTTAGTTCTCCAGGCCACTCTTGGCATCTTGAGAGCAGGGTTTTCTACCTGGATGATAACCTGAATGTGAAAATAAGGACATCTGATTAATTAATTTATGGTTGAAAGGGAAAAAAAAATCTCTTGTGAGACAGTCCCCCAGACATGTTGCCTTCAGAGCTGTCTTCAGGACAGAAGGCCTCATGGTTGTGATCGTCCCTCTTGTCATTATTGCCTGGAAAACAATGGAAGCTGTCGTCAGCAACCACAAGGAAGCCCCCAGAGAGGGACATTAAGTCAAGCTTTGAAGACGGATGATGTGGCACCTTCAAAAACATTATATCTGGAAATGACATACCTATTCCTGCCTAAGGGACATTTTTCATTCCTGTTTCAAGGCTGCCTCTCCCTTTTCTCACACTGCTGCTCAAATTCTGTTTCCCTCAACAGATCCCATTCCATGTGTCACATTGCCCCTCCCTGTTGGGCTCCCAAGGTGAAGGTCAGAGAGGGAATGGCTTCCATAGGAGGAGAACACTTGGAGTAGGTAGGAACTGTCTTTTCAGCTAAGAAGGGAAAATCCAGTGTTTCTCTGGAAGGTCTCAGCTGCTGAGATTAGATCTTCCTCATCAAATCTGCAGCCAGAAAAATCTTTATTGAAATGCCCCATTCCATTTCCCCTGATTGCCATTGAAGTCTCCTGCTGTCTGCTGCTCAGCCTGGGAAAGCAACTGGGCCTGAAGTGGAGCATGTGAGAGAAGGAAAGAACCTCAGAGACTGCCTAGCTCGACTCCCTTGGTTTATAGGTGCCTTGCTCATCTGTGCCCCAGCACTTAATAAATGTTTGTTGAACTGAATCTAATTAAATCAGAGAGGAGGGAACAGAAGCCTAAAGGCAGGCATTGATTTGTCCACAGTCACAGAAAAACCCCTACTGAATTTGGAGTCGAAAACCTGGAACTTGAATCCTGGCTGTCAGTTATTTAATCTCCATTTCTTTATCTGTAAAATGGGTGTGATAATACTTATTCCATCCACCTCAGGAGATTGTCGAGGAGATCAAGCAAGACTATATTTAGTCTAGGACTATTGACCAATCTTAAAAATATCCACAGTCAGACCTCATCAGACTAATGAAAACTAAATGAGTAAACGACTAGTCTGACAGTGAAAAGAAACGCTTTAAAAAAATTTCAGGTACCAACAGTAACTCACACTAGCAGAGCATCTCCAAGTAGAGGTCCTTTGGGGACATCTTTAATGAATGGAGATTTGCTTGTAATTAGCAGTATCCATTTGCATGTAAACAATTAATGTGGTGAAGTGCTTAAAACAGTTTATTTTCCTAAGTAGGTTAATGATCTCCTTCCCTCCCACCTCCCTGTACCCCACTCCCATCCTTATCCCCACCTCTAGTCTTCTTATTTACTTCATTAATTATGTCTTAGCATCATAGAATCACAGAACTGGGAAAGACTTCGGAAGGGATCTAGGATTATAGGATTTAGAATTGGAAGAGGCTTTAGAGATTATTTAAATACCCTCCCATGTGCTCATATGAACACTCACTTCCACACACATACCCCACCCCAGAACAATTCACAATTTATGCCCCCAAACAATTTATCCAAAGCATGAATTCTACTTACTACATTCTCAGCAATTGATTATCCAGTCTCTGCTTGAATACTTCTATTTAAGGGGACCTCATTACTTCTCATTCCACTTTTGAACAATTCTAATCGTTAGAAAAGGTTTTTGGTTTGTTTGTTTTAGGGAAATGGAGCTGAAATTGGCTTCTTAGCTTCCACCTGATGGTTTCTAGTTCTGTCCTCTGGAGCCAAGCACAACAAGTACTAGGGGTGCTGTTATTTGTCCTTCACTCTGGAAGAGGACCATGAAATCAAGGAGGTGATGCTGTGACATGTGAGTGAATTGGATTTAAGTGAAGCAGTGCTGAGAGTTTTCACATGACAACACTTTACATATTTGACAGCTGTTGTGCTAGAAGCAGCGAGGTGGTGCAGTGGATACGGTGGTGGGCTGTGAGTCGTGAAAATCTGAGTTCGAATCTAGCCTCACACTAGCTGTATGACCCTCTGCTTCAGTTTTCTCAACTGTAAAATGGGGATAATAATAGCACCTACTTTCCAAGATTGTTGTGAGGATCAAATGAGATATTTGTGAAGTCCTTAGCAAACTGTCTGGCACGTAGTAAGCACTTCATCAGTTCTTGCTCCCTTTCCTTCCCCCCTCATTCCCTAAAGCTACTTTTTCTAGGCCAAACATCTCAAGTTTCTTCAATAAATTCATATAATGTGCTTGGGACGCCTCAACATCCTGTTCACTTTCTAGATATTCATCCTCTCTGCCAAAGTATGATTCAAACTGAATTCAATGTTTCAGCCATTATCTGACCCTGGGAGAGTACAGTAAGACTCTTGGACTCTGGATCCTGTGTTTCTCTTATGACTTGGACTAAATTTCTTTTGAGGGGGGGTTAGACTGCTGTATTCCTTTCTTGATTCAAATGGAGCTTGGGGTTCACTGAGACCTCCAGATAGAAAGGTCAGTGTCAAGTGTTAGAGCCTGATTTGAAATAGCCTCACATTCTGGGTTGGGTACCCTGGGAATCAGTGAGATTTCCTGTAATTTCCCTTCCCTTTTCCTTCTTCCTGTTCTCTTTTCTTTGACCTTTTCTCCACAGATATCCCAAAGTGATGGTATCATAAATTTAGAGCTGGAAGAATCCTCAAAAGAGGTCATCTAGTCCAATCCCATCACTGTACCTGCTAATTTGAACAAAATAAAGAAATCTATTCACCTCTCAACAATGCTCTGTGAAAAACGTAGGGTGGGATTTTCATTTGACTATGGGGAAAGAGACCTAAGGAGCTGTCTTACCTCTGGTTATACAAGTAGCAAATGGCAAAACCTAGATTCAGACCCAGGCCTTCTGGCTCCAAATAGACCCTTCTTTCCCCTGAATTTTGCCTCCTTGGTGTGGTGGAAAGAACACTGAATTACAGGATTTCAGAGAACTTCAGTTCTAGCCCAGCCTCTGTTCCTAATTTTCTGTGTGATCTTTGACAAGCCACTGAAACTTCCTGCTTCACTTTCTTTATCTATATGACAGGGATTAACCCTTCAGTTCTCAGTGCCAAAAGAAGTTATGTCTTATCCAAGACCATGAAGAAGGTGACTTGAATTATCATCAAAAAATACTATGCAGGTCTGAGGAATGATTTCCCCACAAACAAGTAGGGGAGAAATCACTATAATCCTTAGCAAGAAGTTAGATAACAAGGTTATGGAGATGCAATATTTACTCATCGGATGAAATGGATCCAAAGAGGCCCCAGGAGAAGTCTTTCCATCAAATTGCAGGAAAAAGAATGAGGAGGAATAATTAGAGTCTCTGCTTTGGATTCGAAGATCACTGAAGTGAACCTCAATACCAAGGAAATACTGAAACTTAGTGCCTGGCACACAGTAGGTGCTTAATAAATGTTTATGGACTAACTTTTGCAGTTTGTCTGAAGTGCAAGTTACTCAGCCCACAGCTGGAGATTTCTGTTTAGCAATATCTGTTGTTCTTTTTCCAATACAGTTGAGAACTCTCCCTCCCTCAGTGTATTGTTGTTCAGTCACTTTAGTCATGCCCAACTTTTTGTGACCTCATTTGGAGTTTTCTTGGCAAGGATAAAAGAGTAGATTGCCATTTCCTTCTTCAGCTCATTTTACAGATGAGGAAACTGAGGCAAACAAGGTCAAGTGACTTGCCACACAGCTAGTAAAATCCTTTTCCCCTATAAATAATCAAATGGGCTATTCAAACATAAAGCATTGTTATTGTTACTAGCATGAGACCCACCTTCTTCAAACTAGGTATTTTTGGTGGTAGAAACAGTCTGGCACTTCCTGAGTGCCCAGACTAACTAGCCTGGATGCATGACTAACCATGCAGACTTTGAGCATCCACTTGACTTCCTTGGATGAGGGGAGTACAAAGAGAGCCATCCATTACCATTCTGTGTTCTTTGGTCAGCCACAACTCCTGGCCTTCTTCACATGCAAAAAAATATATCTATTTCCTCCCTCCCCTAACCTCCCAGTAGCTCACCCAAGACTCCATCACGGAACTTAGGCTTGGGCTATATGCTCTGGGCACTTCCCTGTGGTCGAAAGGGATCTCAGTGATTTAAATCCTTTTTTGAATTGGACTTGCCAGGTCCTGCTGGAGGTTGTAATTTATGGGGATGTGAGAATACTGCCCCGGCCTTTGCCTCCCTCCTGGCTCATCTTTGTCTGTGATAGCATTTGGATTCTCTTAGGTCATCCATCTTGAGTAACTGATGAGGCCAATTCCCCCAGCTTTCTTGGCCAGTTCATTTATTCATCCTGGAAGCATGGTGGGATCTGCTTCCTTAAACATAGCTTTTGAATACTCAATTAGAGGACAAACAGGCATGTCTACTCAGCAGTATCTATGAGAAAGGCTTTGCCTGGGGGAATAGGGGAACAGGGCCTTAGCCAGAGAAGACAGAGCTGGGAAAATTACTAAAAATACTCAGATGCCAGTACTGTTGCCCAGTCATTTGTCTTACTTTTATCTGCAGGCATTCAGAGTTGTAGCCTCAGACTTCTAAGTTGTTTGAGAGAATGAAGGAGAATTTTCATGTTTCATTGACAAGTTTGGAGAAGACCTCTTGTGTTCTGATTAGTGAGTGTAATAAGTAGGGCCATAACGAAGGTGGGGTGAAGGAGGCTTTGTCCCTTTGTCAATCCCTCCTTAGCTGAACTTTCAACTGAAGAAGAGGTTTTGAGAGCCATTAGGATCCTTTCACGTGACAAAGCACCTGGTGCTGATTCTATTACAGCTGATATTTATAAGGTAGGGGGAACCATAAAAGCTGACTGAAATTTTCCAGGTTATATGGCAAGAGGAGGTTATGCCCTAGGAGTTCAAGGATGCCTCCATTGTCCATCTCTAAAAGGGTAAAGGGAATAGATTGTCCTGCGACAATCACAGGGGGATCTCTCCCTTAGTCATTGCTGGCAAAGGGTCCTCCTTAATAGACTGCATCTTCACCTGGAAAATGGTCATATACCTGAGAGTCAATGTGGCTTCAGAAAGGGCCAAAGGAACAGTCGATATGATGTTTGCTGCCTGATAACTCCAGGAGAAATGCCAGGAGCAGAACAGAGGTCTGTACACAATGTTTGTGGATCTGACCAAGGCCTTTGACACTGGTAGTCGTGAGGGCTTATGGAAAATTATGTCAAAATTTGGTTGCCCGGAGAAGTTTATCAATATTGTATGTCTGTTTCATGATGGCATGTTTGCCCAGGTTCTGGATAATGGACAATGCTCTCGTGTCTTCTCAGTCACCAGTAGAGTGAAACAGGGCTGTGTGCTTGGTCCCATGCTTTTTAGTATGATGTTTTCAGCCATGTTGACAAATGTTTTCAATGAGGATAAACATGGCATCAAGGTCAACTGCCGTATTGATGGCGAGTTCTTCAATTTGAAAAGGCTACAAGCCAAGACCAAAGTAGAGGGATTGTTGGTGCATGATTTTCTGTTTGCAGATGATTGTGCACGCAATACAGCCTCTGAAGCTGAGACGCAACAAAGTATGGATCAATTCTCTGCTGCCTATGCTAATTTTGGCCTAATAATTAACACCAAGAAAACACAGGTGCTCCATCAGCCACTACCACACCATCTGTACTTGGAACCATCGGTTACAACAAATGGGCAAGTTTTGAAAGCTATGGATAAGTTCACTTACCTTGGTAGTGTACTTTCCAGGGATGTACACATTGACAATGAGGTTGATGCATGCATTGCCAGAGCTAGCTGAGTGTTTGGGAGGTTCTGAAGAAAAGTTTGGGAGAGAAGAGGTATTAGACTGACTACCAAACTGAAGGTCTGTAGAGCCATTGTGCTGACCTAATTGTTATATACTTGTGAAACATGGACAGTCTACCAGTGCCATGCCAAGAAACTGAATTGCTTCCATTTGGACTGTCTTAGGAAGATTCTGAGGATCACCTGGCAAGATAAGGTACCAGACGCCGAAGTCCTTGCTCAAGCTGAACTGCCAAGTATTCAGACTATGCTTCAGAGAGCACAACTCTCATGGGCTGGCCACGTTGTTCAAACGTAAAATGTACGCTTGCCAAAAAGACTATTTTATGGAGAACTTGCATGGGACAGGCAATCACATGGTGGCCAGAAGAAGAGATACAAAGACACTCTCAAGGTCTCTCTCAAGAACTTTGGATTTGACTGTGCAACATGGGAGACACTGGCACAGAACCACTCAGCATGGAGTGCCCACATCAGAAAAGGTGCTATGCTCTTTGAGCAAAACAGAATTGAGACATCACAAAGTAAACATAGGATGTGCAAATTTGGGATATCCACCCCAAATATTCACACGCACTATCTGTGCCCAACCTGTGGTAGAGCATTCCGGGCTTGTATTGGTCTGATCAGTCACAGTCAAACACACTGAAATTTCACTTTTTCATGGTGAAGTCATTTTGGTTCTCTTTGAAGATGAAGGATAATAACCAGTAGGCGGCTTCTTTCCCTGGGAGACCCTCCAACTAGCTATCCTTTTGCTTGGTGTCCTATGTCCATGGGCACCCTTTTCCAGGCCTTGTCCCACCAGCATATCTCCTACCTGCCCTTCAAATTCCTTGGAGTGACAGTGGTAGATATGGAAGGATATAGGTTATTAGTCATGGAGCAGGACTCAACCAAATTCTCTGAAAGTAGGACTGACCTTTCCCTTTGGATTATTTATAGGTCTGAGAGGCAGCCATGGAAGTCTTTTTAGTCTTTTAGGAAGATTTTACTGTCGTCTGGGACTCATTAGAGGGAATTAGTTGCCTTGGGAGGTGGTGAGTTCTTCTTCCTGGGAAGGCTTTAATTATAGACTGTATTTGTTGGGTATGTTATGGTGGAAATTCCTTTCATGTAAGAATTGGACTAGATAGCTTCTAAGGTCCCTTACAACTCTCAAATTCTATGATTTTATGAATATAGTTTTTTTAAAAATGGAAATGGTGGCAGAGCTGGTCACCATGAGGGTCAATACATTTGGGCTACATTGGAATTTGGGGATTAGTTGAGCCAAGTAGAATTATTCTACATTTTTTGGGGGGTAGTGACCAGTCAATTTGTCTCTAGAGTAATTGGTTCAATGACATCATATACTAATAATCATATAATGTAATATTATATACTTGCCTATAACTTTTACATGACTTAATGATGAAATTATATGGAGTATATCAATACTCCATGTAATTGTTGATACAAATATGTGTTGATATATTTTTTCAGGAAGACCTTTGAGTATCCCTAAAAGGATCATATAAAATTCTAAAATAAATTTTATTGGTATCTTTTGTTTTGAATATTACTCATCTTTATGAGTGTTTTTTTCCTGCTATCTCCCAGACAGTCATCCTTTATAAAATTTTTTTTAAATGAAAAAAAGTCCCAGTTCATATAAATCAGTTTACACATCAACTGAATCTCGCCATATAAATAGGGTTCCACACTCATAGTTCTCAGCAAAGAAGGGAGGGAGGGACCTTCTCCTGTCTCTTCTTTGGGGCCAAACTTGGTCTTCTTAATTTTACAGCATTGTTTTGACTTTCTGTGTTCTTTGTATTTACGTTGCTGTCATCACCATGTACAATGTTTTCCTAGCTCTGCTTACTCCACTTTGCATCAGTTCATATGAGTTCTCTGTATTCATCATGTTTTTTGTAGCATAATAATATTAATGTGTCACTACTTGTTTAGCCATTATACAGTTGATGGACACCTACTTTGTTCCTAGGTCTTTGCTACTACAAAAAGTGTTGCAAAAGGTATTTTGGTGTATATAGTATAGGGCCTTTCTTTTTATTATTGACCTCCTTGGAGTCCATGCTTAACAGTGGGATCTCTGGAAACAAAGAGTACATCTAACTTACTTTCTTAGCACAATTCCAAATTGTTCCTCATAATTGTTGGACTAATTCTCAGCTCCACAGGGCATCAGTCCACCTACCTTTCCATAACAACTCCAACACTGACTATCCATATCTTTTACCATCTTTGCTATTTTGCTGGTTGTGAGGTTAAACTACAGAGTTGTTCTAATCTGCATTTCTCTCATCAGTGATTTGGAACATTCTTTCTTGAGGTTGATAATAGTATGCAATTCTTTTGAGAGCTGTCTAAATCCTTTGACCACTTATTTATTGGGGTGAATCATAACAATTTAAGGCTAAAAGGGGCCTTAGACATAACCTAGTCTAACCCCTTCATTATAGAAGGAAACCAAGGCTAATGGAAGGGAAATGACTTATTCAAAGTTACACAATAAATTAGTGGCCAAGTGAGGAGTCAAATCCAGTTCTCTTGATTCCCAGTATAGGGCTCTCTTCAGTACGTCATTCTGTCTCGACAAATAACCACTTAGGACTTGGAATCAGGAAGACCCAAAGTTCAAACATTGCTCCAGACACATCTTAGCTGGATGACTCTGAGCAAGTTATTTAATGTCTTTAAGTTTCAGTTTCCTCATTTATAAAATGGGGATAATTATAACATCTATTTCACAGGATTGTTGTGAGGATCACGTGAGAGATAATATAGGTAAAAGCTCTTTGTAAACCTTAAAATTTGATGAAAATGTTAGTTATTATCAGGTGCTTAATAAATAATTTCTTGAATGAAAAAAACACCACAAAATAACCACTCATCATCCCCTCATTCATTTATCCATTAACTTAATAAGCATTTAATCCCATGTCTAGGCCTGACCCTTGACTATTTTGGTTGGGCTACATACACAATCTGTGCCTCATATGTATCCACATACCCCAGAGTGAACTTATATGAGTGAATGTTGAAGGAATCCAGTATAGGAAGATGAGACCTGGGTGTTTCATTGTGCATTTCTTTCACATCCACACTGAACAAATAGTGTTTTGATTTTTCCAGCTTCTGTAGCCCTGTGCAAATACCCATCTATAGCACTTGCCAGCATTAGGAGCAACTCCTCCAAACTGAAACAAGGTAGACAATAACAAATGTCCTGAGTCATTTATAGGTTATAGGTGGGCCAGCAGCTGATCCAAGACCTTAATGACAATGCAATACATTCTACAGAAAGGAGTGGGATAGGGAGAGCATGGAAAATCCTGTAATGCAATGGGAAGAGCACGGGACTTGGAATCAGAAGATCTGGGTTGGAATCTCGTTCCTCTCCTTTACTATCTAGTGGTTGTAGCTTAGCATGGTAGGGATAGTGATGAGCATGTAATTAAGAAGATCTGGGTTTACATCCTGATGCTAACATGAGTTGGGTAACTGAGGGGAATCACTTGATCTCTGAGCCTCAGTTGTTCAGTTATGTCCAGCTCTATGTGACTCCATTTGGGATTCTCTTGGCAAAGATACTGGAGTGGTTTGTCTTTCCTTTTTCAACTCATTTTACAGATGGGGAAACTGAGGCAAACAAGATTAAATGACTTGCCCAGGGTCACATAGCTAGTCAGTGTCTGATGCCAGATTTAAATTCAGATCTTCCTGACTGCAGGTCCAGAGCTCTATTCACTGAACCATCTTGGCTGCCTCTCTGAATCTCAGTTACCTCATCTTTTAAATGAGAATAAAAATAGCTGTGGCACCGACTTTGCAGAGTTGTTGCAAGGCTCAAATGAGATGACGTATAAAGAAGCGTATTGCAGGCACTGAAGGATATTATAAATATCAACTATTTTTACTAGACGTGTGGCCTTCAGTAAGATGCTTCATCTGACTGGAATAGCAGAGCTTTTGACTTTCTTTCTTTCTTTTTTTGTAAAATGAGGGGAATGAAGAACAATTCCTGTGATACCTACCTCAAAGGGTTGTTGTGGAGGAAGCGCTTTGTAAACTATAAAGTCAGTCAACAAGCAACATTCCAAGCAATGGGGATACTGTACAGGGAAATATAAAAACAGTCCTTGTTCCTAAGAAGCTCATGTACTGGAGGAGACAACATGCAAATCTATTTTCCAACAAGCTACACTGAGGCTAAATTGGAGATAATCAGCAGAGGAAAGGCAATAGTGTGAAGGGGGAATGGGAAAAGCTTCCTGTAGAAGGTGAAATTGTAGCTAGGATTTGAAAGAAGTCGGGGAGAAGGAGGTAAAGATGAGAAGAGAGTTTCAGACATTGGACGCAGCCACTGAATGGGTGTTGCCGTCTTCCTCCTCCTCCTCTTTTTCTCTTTTTCCTTCTCCTGCTTCTTCTCCTACTTCTCCTCATCCACATAGGATCCTGGAATGTTAGAGTTAGAGGGGACCTCTCCAATCACCCCATTCACCCATCTCTTAATCCCCTCATTTTACAGACAAAAAAAGTAGGGCTCAGAAAAGGGAAATTCCTTGACTAAACAAGGCTGCACAGCTAGCTGGTAGAGAAACCGGAATCCAGGTCTTATGATTTTTTTCTTTTTTAAAATAAATATTTACTTTTTAAATTTTTGTTATATTTGAGTTCCAAGTCACTTCCCTCCCTCCTAACCCCACACTACAGAAAGTCAAGATTTGACCCAGATATATATATGACATTATATAATACATAGGTTCATATATCAGTTCTTTTTCTGAAGGTGGATAGCGTCTTCATGGCTCCCTTGTAGTAGATCTGAATATTCATATTCAGATCTCTTGATTTTTTTTTTAACTACAATGTGAAATACCATCCCATTTATGCTTAAATGTAAGGCTATCAATGGTAACTGAGCCATGGAAATACTTAGGGGTATAATGAAGCCAAGAGCTCATTTTCAAAAGAAACAACTTTGGTAGCTATCCAGAGCCCAATTTAGCCCATATAAATTACATTATATCATTGGTAGTATTAGAATAAAAAGTATTCCTTTATTATTACTGCTGTCATTGGTTATACTTGTAGGTAAAATGTCCCAAGAAGCAAAGTGACTTATCCAAGGTCATACAGATTGTCTTTAATGATCTATCTCTACCTTCACAGCTCACCCCTAGCAGAGATTAAGAACTAGTCTCACTTAAATAAGTGTTTACAGCACCTAATACAGCATCACGACCAGAGATCCAATGAACAGATAATTTTCAAGGAAAGCAAGACCCAGTATCAGTATACATCCAGAAGGCAGAGCATACTAAGCAAGAGGACCGGAAGTCTAGTCCTATCCTGTCACTAACTTTGCTCCTCTGGCTTTCTCTTTCCTTTTCTGTCAAAAAAAAAAAAAGAAAAGGAAGTTGAAAGAGTTGATTTTTAGGCTCTCAAGCTCTAACATCAGTATTGAGCAGCATGCTAATTTCTCTGGCTGAGAATTCTTCCTGGGACATACATGGCTTTGCCTCCAGGAGAGACCTAGTAAATATTTCCTGACAGGCTGACTGACTAGGTTATTGTGGAAAAACTTTTACCACTGGTACTTAGTAATTGGGGGGAAACTTTATTAGCTTACAGAGGAAACTTGACTCCCAGGCATGTAAACACCAGAGGCCTAACACTGTGAATCACAGCCAGGGAAGTGACAAGCAGAGACAGGTTCATATATTTGGGAAATCCCATTTGTATCTGAATGTCATTTGCTTAGGAGTGTGAGAGAGGTAAATCATTGCTTAGACTACAAAATGTTCTGTGTAAAGAACCTCTGACCTTTCTAAGAGATGGTTTTTATTGGTACTCCCAGAGGTGGTTAGAAAATGTCTCAGAATTAAACCCCCAAACCACCCAGGTACAAGTCTGACACATCTCTCTGCTTAAAAAAATTACGATCTGGGATTCATCTTTGCAGGTGGGGCTGCCAAAGAAAGTGACTTTCTTGGAGATTCTGCCGTCCAGAATTTGGCCCAATTACAAAATGAATCACCGGTTTCCTTCCTGGTCAGACCACAGTTGAGTTTTGTGTTTCGTTCTACTGACCTCATTTTTAGAGGGGGTTGGAGGTATAATTGCACCTAGAAGAGTGTGGCAAGGCTGGGGAGAGTCAGAGCTGAAGCTGTCCGTTTTGGTACAAAATGTCACAAAATGCACTCAGACAGAACAAGGAGCAGGGATGGTACCTTCAAATGAACTTTTAAAAAATACATTTTTATCAATTTCTCTTGTTTTTATATTGCCTACATTTTGCATGTATTCTCCTCTCCTCATCCCAGAGGGATGTTGCTTATGACAAAGAATTTTTTAAAAAAATCAATCAGAGCATCTGTCAAGGGCTTTCTATGTACCAGGCACTATATCGAGCTCTGAGGATAGAGACAAATGTAAAAACATCAAGGAACTCACATTCTAATGGGGGAGACAATGTGTGTTTAAATAGGTATATGGAAGTAGATGGAAGGTAACCTGAGAGAGGAAGGATCTAGCAGCTGGGGTTGTGTGTATGTGTATGTGTATGGGGTAGGGGTAGGGGAGTGGGAACCAGGAACGTACTCTTGAGGAGGGTGGATTTCCACCTGAGTCTTGAAGGAAGCTAGGGATTCTAAGAGGCAGGAGTGAGAAGAGAAGAGCAGGACTGGAGTATAGCTAGTACAAAGACCTAGAATGGGAGATGCATGTAATCTATAAGAAACCAGAAAGCTGGTCAGTATTCTTGGATCATCTAGTATCCAAAGGGCAATAATATGTAAAAAAAACCCAAAACCCAAAAAACAAAAAACAACTAAAAAAGGTAGGTAGGGGTCAAATTATTAAAGAACAAAAAGTTTTAATACAAAAAAATAGACTTTATATTTGATGCTCAGGTAATAGGGAGCCACCAGAATTTATGAAATAGGGGGTAACATGGTCAGACCTACACTTTAGAAAAATCATTTTGGAAGCTGATTGGAGGATGATTTAGAATGGAAAGAGACTAGAAGGAGAGAGACCAAATAGAAATCTATCACCATAGAGTTGGTGAAAAGGGATAATGACCTGAACTATGGTGATGGCTATGTGAAAGCATGGAAGGTTAACAATAAAGTTTCTGAGTAAAAATATCATTTTTTTCTAGAAGTTTAGGACAAAGGGGAAGGAGAGACATGAAGTGATCACTGGATCAAGGAGAAGGTGGTTTTCAAACATTTATTTATTTGTTTTAGTATAGGGGAGACCTGAACACTTTTGTAGACAAAGGGCATGGAAACAGTAGAAACAGATAAACTGAGGGTGAGTGCGGAAAAGGCATGATGGTTCTGGAATTGTTACGAGGCTTAGTCTTGCCAAGGAGAAATGCGTCTTCTTTTTCAGATATTGGATTGAAATAGAAGGAACAGGATAAAAACATGGAGATTTTGAGATGTAGAGGATGATAAAATAAGAGACCTCAGGCTGATTGCCTCAACCTGTTAAGTCAAATAGGAAGTGAGATCACATGCTGAGACAGAGGAGGGTGAAAGGTATCATAAGGGTCTTGAGGTGACAGAAGTTTTGGAATAGCTGCTACAGAGAGTGTAAGAGAAAATCAATCAGAGATGATCCCTGGGTACCTTTCCAGAACCAAGCATCTGCATTAGAATAATTTAACACAATAAACTCTTATAGTCTAGAGGACCATTGACAATATTTGTTCTATCCAGTCAAATGGCAAATGTGTTGGCTACTCTAATTACACGCATACAGTTTGCACCAAATGTCATGCCTGTTTACTATCCAATTAGACTACAGCAGCCTTAATTTTAGATCTTCCAATTCAAGTGGTGCAATGAAGATTAAATGTTAGGCATAATTAAAGATGCAGATGTAGTTATATTGAATTATAAACCTCATTAAGTGCAATGTCCCGGACAGACTCCTGAGATGAGCTTCAAAGGACTTGTGTCATCAGTGCCATGGTTATGAAAATATTAGAAAATAAATTTAGTAATTAAATAGGGTGAAGTAGATACTTTAAAAATATGATTGGTGTCTCTTTCATGTATGATGAATTTTCTTCATTTGCAGAAGGATGGACCCATTTAGATTGTACTCTTTAGAATATATACAAGTGTCTCCCTCAAACTCAACACATACCCTCTGAACCAAGACACCATAATACTTCTGAATGATAATATTCTTAGTAGCAGCTAATGAATGAAAACTTAGCCCCAGAGGCAGGAAGACCTGACCTCAAGTGAAACATAATGCCTTTGGACCCAGGGCAAGTAACTCAATTTTTAAGTCCCTGAGGCAGCTCTCTAAAAATATAAGTTTGAGCAGTTAAGTGATACAATGGATGTGGAGTGGAATCTGGAATACTTGAATTCATCATTCTGCCTCAGAACCTAACTTAGTTGTGTGACCCTGTTTGGGGAAGTTCCCTTAATCCTTCCCAGTTACAGTTTCCATATTAATAAAATGAACATAATAATAGCACCTATATTGCAGGACTGTAATGAGGAATGAATGAGATTTTATGTAAAGAATTTTGTAAACTTTAAAGAGCTATATACATGTTGTCTCTAAAATTAGCAGGGGCTGAACTACATCTATGGAGTGAATTTCCTCATGGAGAGTTACCTACTCCTGTCCAAAAATATTGTTCTAAACAAGATGTATTACAGGTACTTGTTCATTTAGCTCTTTATGGTTTACTATGTTCTTTGCTCATAGAAACCTTGTGAGATAGGTAGTGATAGCATTCTTATTCCCATTTAGTAAAATGAGGAATCTAAGGTACAAGAAATTAAGGGCATTGCCCAAAGTCCCATAGCCATTAAATAGTGGTACTGTAACTTAATCTTAGGTTTTCTGATTCCAAATCTGGTATTTTTTTCTATCACATCACCCTGCCTTTCATTTTAGGTATTCTTGGTCCATGTAAAAGAATACTTAAAGACTTGGAGAGATAATCAATATTCATGGATGGGCCACAGATTTACTATAGTAGTTGGGGATATTTAATAGTTACCCAAAATAGTAACAAAATTCATTTGGAAGAATGAAAAGTCAGGAATGTCAAAGAACGTAATGAGAAAAAGTAGTTCTAAGCAAGGTTTGGCTGTGCCACATCTCAAGCTACACACAAAGCAGTTATCTAAACTGATACTGGACAAAAAAAATAGAAAGGTAGACCAGTGGAACATACTAGAAAATCAAGACCTAGAAAGGAATGCACATAGAAATCTAATATCCAGTAAATCCCAGAACACAAACTAGTAGGGAAGGGGCTCTTTATTTGTCTTCTAAGAAAACTGGAAAGCAATTTGGCCAAAAGGGAAGTGGTGCTTAGATCAGTATTTTACAGCTTATGGTGTAATAAATTCCAAATGGATAAATTATCTAAATATATAGTCACAAAATGAAAAGAGTATACAGCAGAATGAAAGGTTTTAATTTTCATAATTATTAATAGGGGAAAAATGTGTAGTCATGCAAGTTATGGATAATTATAAAAGACAAAATAGACAATCTCATATAAAATCAGTAAGCTACAAAAATAAAATCAGTGTAAGTAGAATCAGGAAAGGGGTACAATCTGGGGAAAATCTTTACAGTAATTACTCTGGACTAAGTCTGACATGCAAAATCTGTGGGGAACTGACACAAATATATGACTGAATCATTTGACATTATGCATTAGGGAATGCTTTGAACAAATAGTTCTCCAAAGAAGAAATATAAATTATCAACAATCACCTGAAGTGTCCCAAATGACTAACAATTAGAGAAATGCAAATTAAAAACACATGGATGCAGAGCCATTCACTCATCAAAATAGCAGACACTAAAACAAACAAACAAACAAAAACCAGGAAAACTCATTCTTGAAGGAACTGTGGGAAAATAGCCATGATAATCCACTGTTGGCAGAGTTGTTCAACTATTGTGGAAAACAATTTGGGATTAGGCAAGAAAAGTTGCTTAATCGTTCATACTCTTTGACCCAGAGATCCCACTACTGGGTTACATCCTAGGAAAGTTATTGATAAAGAAAAAAATATATTTACAGAAATGTCCTTAACAGTATTATTTGTGATAACAAAAATCTAGAGAACAAAAAAAGTGCTCAACAATTGAGGAATGACTGAATAATTTATAGGCTATTAATTTAATAGTATATTACTGCACTGCAAGTAAGAAATGGAAAGGTCTTGAAGAATGAATAATAAATAAAAAGCCTTTCTCGGAGTCAGGAAAATCTGGTTTCGAGTCCTGCCTTTGACCAATACTTGGAGTAACACCCATGGCAAGTCATTCGGACTCTCACTGCCCCAGGCAACTGTCCAAGACAAAAAGGTACAGAATACTTGCCACCTGCATTTGTAGAGGTAGTTTCAGCACTGGGAGTTTTCTACACTCATGAACTCACATATCTAAAATGAGGAAAAGAGGAAGGAATGAAGAGTATGAAGAATTCAGAGAAACATGGAAATAAAATGATGCAAAGCAAGGAAAGTAGAGCCGAAAGAACAATGAAACACCATGACTTATGACAATGTTAATTAAATCAACAAGGAGAGATAATAAAATGCTGGTCAAATATGAGCTGCCAATGGTTCTAACCCTAATATGGTGTCAAAGGTAAAAGATGCACACCTGTTTTCTGTTAAGAAATAATACTCTTATTTTTACAGAGAAAGTAGTTTGTAACAAGATTTGTTTGTTTTTGTTAAGAAGTGTCTGTTGTGTTAAGGTAAAACGTGTCAATCCATTTGTTTTTAAATACATGAAATCTAAGCTGATCAAAGAGTCATTTGTCCCTGCCCATCACCCTTTAGATAACTCTCCATTGTCTTCTCCATTGGAACTGTTTCTTTCGAACTTCATTTTTAAGCATTTCCCATTTTCCTGGGCTGACTTTCCCTGTATGATTTTCGTCTGGTGGATCCTACTTTCCCTTTATACAAACCCTTTAAAATTGGCTCTCCTTAAATGTAGGCTGCATGTCCGACTATGCCTGACTTTCCTTTCCATCTCTATCATAAATTTAAGAGAGAGTGATCGTATTGCACAAAAGTTCTCAACATTTCCTCTCCAGTGACTTCCTTGGTGGTGAGAAGCAGATCCAGAATTCCTTTGTCCTTTTGCCTCAGAACAATCTCATTATCCTTAAGAAAAACCAAGAAATTATTGACTGCTCTGTTTTTGGCTAAGAGAAAGCTCCAGAAGATGTTTGGATACTTGAAGCCCCTATCACTCCTGTATCATCTGTATTAGGCTTGTAAATCTGTTTCCCCAATTACTTCTCACTTTGTTTTTCTATCCAAGTGGTCTATAGCATCTTCCGATCATAATACCAGTTATGGTAAAGTACACTAAATGCTGGTGTTGGAGTTAGCAACACTTGGGTTGTAACCCTTTCACTGATACTAACGATATGGCTTTGGGCAAGCTTTAACCTTTCTGAGTCTCAGTTTCCCCAACTGTAAAATAGCAATAACAGCATCTATTTCACAAGGTTGCTGCAAAGATCAAGTGAGATTATGTAATCATATATGTGTATTATTGTATGTGCATATCATACATATAATGCTTTACAAACCTTAACATGCTGTATAAATGTCAGTCGTTGTTATTATCAGACTTCTCTTTGGTTCCTGGATTTCACCACATGAATATAACACACAGTACTATTCTACCTCCCTCCTTTTTATGTATCCTCTTACTCTGGGGTATGGTATGCCCTTCAGAACCATGTCCTTCCCAATCATAGGTCCCATCATATTAAGGCTCAACAATACCTATCATGTCAAATTTGATTCCTCATGTTAGTATATTTAGTTCACTTTTCTTGTTACCTATACTTATATATTTGTGTACAGACCCTGAGGTTCTGTGTTTCCTTTCCATTTCTTATATGTGAATTTCTCGGTATTTTTATTGATATCCTACTTTTTATATTGTAGTTAATCTCTACAGGGACTAATTTGGTAGATATATGGAGGCATTTTTCTTTTTCCCCTTACTTTTAAGTTTAAAGGAATTTGGATTAGACTGGCATGATTCTAGACAAATAAGAATCACTAACCTTTGTTAGGTGCATCTATCCCTGGTCAGGAACAATTATATTCCTGTGCTTTAAATTGTGGTCCAGTAAAGCAAATCCTAGCTGTTTCATTCCCAAATTCATCTTTCTCTTCTGAAATTCTTGCCTTCAATTGGCAGCAGGGAAGAAAATGCTTACCTGAGTCCCTAAAGTTTCCAGTTTCTATAATAGCAAAGCAGATTGTGAAAAGGGTTATAGTCAACAAGTAGTTATTAAACACTTACTAGGTGCCAGAAATTTTACTAAGCTCTGGGGATAAAAATAGAAACAAACAGCGTGATAGTCCCTGCTTTCAAGGAGTTTATATTCTGATAAGGAAAGATAACATATAAAAGGAAGCTGGAAAGGGGGAAGGGGAGAAAGCACCTGATGGGTGAGATAGGGCATGATGGAGAAAATAAAAAGAATGGGATGAAGGAGAGGAACAAAGATGTGAACATGTCTGGTCTGGGCCCTTCATTAAAATGGAAGTTCTGGGAGAAACTGATCAATCCGAAGAATGTATTGTAGTGGTGGAAGCATGAAAAGGCTTCAGAATGGAGAGATTTTCCAGGGTGAAAAGCCTACGAGGACATGATAATAGAAGAGGTACAAACAACAGAAGAGGGAGACTTTGTTTCTGGTTTTCACTTCTTTCATGCTCCCCAAATACCTAGAATTATATTATTTAGATGGTATCAGAGCTCCTCTCAAGCGACCAGCAGCCATGCCTGAGCTTAGGGCTTCAAAGGAGTTCTTGAAGGATGCTAGTGAAAATTGAATATATCAATGGGAGAAATAAAAGGCAGAAACTGGGAGGGAGCCAGAAAATCAAATCCAAGTCTGCAGACAGAAGCAGAAATAAAAGAAGGAACCAAGTTGACTAGAGTCAGATAGTGAGGGTAGCAGACTGAACCAAACAGTATAGACAAAGGTGAAAAATGGCACCTGGGAAGCTAAGGTCAAAACCAAATACATGAAGTTATTTTGAAGTTGTGGACAAGATGGGGCACAATAGCCACACATTTCCCTGTTTTAAAGAAACCTCCCCAGGAGAAGCTGGAATTCTCATAAAAAGGAAGCTCTTGATAAATGTTTTTTGAATGAATGAACCAACCAATCAATTCATTCATCCACAAGTAAGACCTTTAGAATGCATCTGGGATCCCGAATGGAAATTGAGTCTTGTCAGTGTGGGTGAAGTGACTAGTCCAGTGCCAGTTATCCACTTAGCTTTGCATTGATTCTGTCTAAAGTGAAGTACATGTGAGGTTAAAAAATAATCAGAATCAGGCAGTGTGGTAAGATGGAAAGAACACTAGATTTGAAATCAGAGGACCTACCTATCCTGGTAGGACCTGAATTCTAATCCTACCTTACTTACCATCTGTGCAAATGTGAGCAAATAATTTCACTTTTGTAGAATTCAGTTTATTCATCTGGAAAATGAGAGGAGTAGGTAGACTAGATAACCCCCAAAGATCCTTCCAGATTTGCTCAATCACTTGAAGAACCTACAAAATGAGATGCTGGTTTGATGGCATCTTAGCTTTAATAAAATTCCTCAGCTTCAATCTTTATTAAGAACTTGAATAAATTTTTCCACCTTCAAGGTTGGAACCACTTTGATCTGGGGGAAAAATGAGATTGGACTGTCTGGTCTACTCCACATTTCTTATAGCCAGAGCTCTGGCTTCCTGTTACAGCCCGTTTGATCTTACTTCATCTCATTGTAATTAAAGAAGAGAAGACAAGCTCATAGGTGTCCCTGATCTATGAGCACAGTACAGTCAAGGTAAATATTCTTAGTAACCTTCTCTTTTTATTAAAAGCAAATTGCAAAATATTTGCTCTTCACCCTGAAGAACACGGATCCATTCACAATCATTCCAAAAAGAGCTTCAATCTCTGATTGGTCTCCCTTCACTCTTTGATGGGTGGACCCTGTTGATTTTTATCCTGGGTTTTGTGCTAACTTAAGGAGATTCCAAGGGCTGAATTGTGACTGATAGATCAAAAGTCAAATAAAAATAATGCAAGGAACTCAGACCAATTATCAATTTTTTGCAAATACCTCCCACATGAGAAAAGGCTTAGAAGTTGAATTCCACCCCTTTTCTTCATATTTTTTAAAAGCAGATTTCTTAATGATTAAATCTCTTCCTCTACCTTATGGGCAATTTTCAAGACTCTTCAGATCCATGGTCAGAATATGTCTACAGGTATATTTCTGAAGACTTGATGAGATTCTCTTTACCATGTTTCTCTCTCTCTCTCTCTCTCTCTCTCTCTCTCTCTCTCTCTCTCTCTCTCTCTCTCTCTCTCTCTCTCTCTCTCTCTATATATATATATATATATATATATATATATATATATGTATCTCCTCTCTGTGTCTCTTTCTTCCTCTCCCTCCCTCTCCCCTCTCTCTCATAGCTCCTGGATGCTCAGTTTGGGGAGATATTTATGACTGGCACCAACATAATACAGTGCAAAGAGCAATGGAGTGATGATCATGGGATTTGGCTTCTAGTCCCATCTCTGCCACTCAGCACTATGTGGCTTTGGCCAATTCATTTTCCCTCAGTAGTCCTCAGGGTCCTCAACCATAAAAGGAAATTTGATTGGATGATCTCTAAGGTCCTGTCTAGCCCTGATGTTCTATGATCCTGAATCCTGGGGTGTGGGTCCCACGAGATGTGGTGGGGAGAGATAGGACTTTCCCAAGTAGTTAAAAACTTTGGTTTTGGAGATTTCCCCAAGAGTAGAGGCTCCATTGCTTCCCCTAGTCTCCTGTATCCACACTGAAAAGGTTCTTAGTCTCTGAAAATCCTTCATTATTCCTGTGCACTTCCCGGGGTAAAGTGACCACTTGATTTGGGTAGTTTGGTTGAACAACTAGTTGGTAGTCTGGAATGGATGAAGCCCCTCCCCAGAACAATACTTCCTTCTCAGGTAATCTCTCACCTATATAGATCATCTCCCCCTGTTAAAATGTAGGTTTCTTGAGGGAAGAAACTGTCTTTATTTTTAATTATATCTCTAGCAATTAGTCCAGTGCTTACCATATAGTAAGAGCTTTTCACTCATTCATTTTACCTCACTAGGGCAAGGGATGACAACAGTAGCAGTAGCAGCAGCATTTATATAGCACTTAAAGTTTTACAAAGCATTTTAACAATAGCACTGATACACAACATTTATATAGCACTTACTATGTGCCGGTCACCAGGCTCAGTGCTTTATAATGACGTCGTTTGATCTTCACAATCCTGGGAGATAGATGCTATTATTAAATACATTTTACAGATGAGAAAACTAAGGCAAACAGAGATTAACTGACTTGCTCAGGTCACACAGCTAGTAAGGATCTGAGGTTAGATTTGACTTCAGGACTTCCAGCTTCCTACCAAGCCAAGAGGAATGAGCCAAACAGTCCAGGAACTGTTCATCTCAAAAGGGAGGGGAGTTGGAAAAGATGGTCAAAGTATGAGCTCCTGGTCCAAACCAAAGAGTAGAGAGAAGCTGTATTCACACTAGTGGGACTAGTTGCAATGGAGGTTGGGGAGTTCAGGGCAGGTCAAGGCACGGAAATAGGCAGAAAGTCAAGAACTGGGATTAGGATGAGGATGAAGATAGAGCTGAGGCAGGCATCAGAAAAGTCACTGAAGCCAGATGAAAAGAGCTCACAGATATCGATGAAATGACATTCTGCAGGACTCAGAACTTATCTTTTTTTTGGGCAGGAGTACTAGTCACTCCCTACACTGCCCTCCCTCCCTCCCCCCCCCTGCAACCTCTACCTCTTAAATGGTGCTTAGCTGCCAGAAGCCAGGATTCATAGAGGTTGGGCTGGAGGTTTTGTGAATCAAAATTTCCTACTTGATGGAAATTGTCAGTTGAGGCTGAAGGGAGGAATCATATCTTGAATGTAATCATTTTTTCCACTTTGAATTTCCTGAAAGACCCAAATAGGACCTGTAGAGTTTTTCTTGAAGACCAAAGGGCCAGTGGAAGTAAACTTCCTAAAAAAGAGAACGTGATCTGTTTCACATAATGTCTCTGAAGGTCACAAGAAAGTCACAAACTGAAATATACTTGCATTTTTAATGAATGTAAATGGAGAGGTCATAGGTTTCTTCCTTCCCATGGGAAACTATTAAGGAGCCTACTTACCGCCTTAAAAAGTTCTCCTGAGTCTGTGCAAAGGATCTGTATTTTCCTTCTTGGAACTCAGTGTTTTTCCACCTCTATGTAGGAAGGCTATCCATCCTACACCCAAACCCAAGCCTGGTCTCAAAGCAAAGACTGCATGTATTTGATGAGTGACATACTGCAAAACAGCAGTTGTTATATGCAAGGCACCCTTAGAAACAAAGGTGGTAGTGAGGTAGGGAGATATAGAATAAAAGGGAACAGAAGTTGCCATCAATATCCCGAATCACTTACAAAGTAGGATGTGGAACCCTACCAAGAAAGTTAAGCACAATCTCTTCCCTTTCAGAATTCACAGGGAAAATGAACCAAGAGTCTAGAAACCAAGGTTGCAGTCCCAGCTTGACCACTAACTGTCTGTGTGACTTTGGCCAAAACTCTCTAGTTCTCCAGACTTCAGCTTCCTCCTCAAACTGAAGGAGAAGGATCATAGATTTGGAACTGGGAAGGATCTTCAGGATCATCTAGACCAAACTCCTCGTTTTATGAATGAGAAGACTGATGCCTGGGGAGGCTAGGTGACTTGCCCATGGTTGAGCAGGTGGGATCTGAATTCAGGCTGATGGACTCCAAATTCAGAACCCTTGTTCCCTATACCTTGCTACATTGCTTCCTCAAGATGATTCAAGGTTCCTCCCACCTCTAATATTCTTGATTCTAATAATGAAATGGGTAAAGATAGGTGGAACATACATTAATCCCATTCAAGAATGAAATACATGAAACTTTCAGGGAAAGGTTGTAAAAGACTAGTCAGGAGTTACGTATCATAAGGATAGAGGTTTCGGCCATTCTCCTCATCAGAGAGAGCTTCCTGAAGGAGACAGAATCCTGAGAAATGGTTGTTTGATGGGAAGAAAAGAATTTGGCTAGCTGGTCCTGGGATGATGCTCTAGGAGAAGATCCACAGACTGAAGTGACACTGGTATATCAAGGGCCATTGGCTAAGGAAGCCCGGAAACAGTGAAGAGGAGGGGGCAAGGAGAACCCACTGAATGATACAGCTGATAACTCTAAGGTTTCTTTGAATGAAAAGACTGTGCTTACTGAAAGTACTTGGTTCATTTAGGAACAAGTAAATAAATAAAACCAGAGAATGCCAAAGTTAGAAGAGATCTCAGGACTGTTCTCGATAGCATTCCACCTGTTTCCACACCTGCAAATGAGGAGTGTTGTGGGTCTCACTACTTTTGAAGGCATTTAATTCCATTGTTGGACAGCTTTAGTTATTAGAAAGTACTTTCTTATGTTGAACTCAAATCTCCCTCCCTCTAATCTCTTTTTCTCCCTGTTGCCTCTCTCCTTGGTCCTAGATTGTCCTATGGAGCCAGAGAGATAAGTCATGGGAACAAAACGTCATAGATCTACACCTGGAAGGAATTTCAAAAGCCATCTAGATTCATTCTTTTACATTACAGGTAAGAAACTTGAGACCCAAGGTGGTTAAGTGACTTGTCCAAGTTCATCCAGGTAGTTAGCATCATAGTCTTCTGAACTCTAGAACCAGTATACTTTCTATTGGTCCATGTCTGACCTGCATCCTCATCCATATGACATCAACCAATCAGGATCTATTTATTAAGCACTTGCTATGAGTCAGACATTATGGTAAATGCTGGGGACTCAAAGACAAAAATGAAGTGATCCTTGCCATCAAAGGGCTTATATTCCACTGAACTGGGGAAAAAACAGCATATATACAGATAAGTATATGTAAAATATAGGGATAGAAAATGGAACTGTGATTTCATCAATATAGAGAACTCCCAGGTGAGGAAACCCTCTCTACTAATACAAATCAGCACCTCTTCTGTAACCATATAGTGGTAGAGGGTTATCTAAAGCACAGAGAATTAAATGACTCACCCAGAATCACATAGCAAGTATGTAGCAGAAGGAGGACTCGAACCTAGGCCCTCTTGACTTTAGGCAGACTCTCTATCAGTGAATCTCCATTGCAAAATTTATACAAGTAAGTAGAAGGCAATGGGGGCAGGGAGTGGGGTTCTGGTAGGGTAGGAAGGGAAATCAGAAAAGGCTTCATGTAGGAGATGGAACTTGACTGAACTTTGAAATAAATTAGAGATTCTAAGAGGTGAAAGTGAGTAGGGAGCATACACTAGGAGTGGAGAGGGATGGCCTTTGCAAAGAAACAGAGGTTGCAGATGGAAGGTTGTGTGTGAAGAATCACAAGAAGGCTGGACTGTAGAGCATCTCAAAGGGCGCCATTGGAGCCAGTTTGTGAAAGGTCTTAAATGCCAAGCAGAAGAGTTTGTGTTTGGCCCTAGAAGTAACAGAATACCAGGAGAGCTTTTTGAGTAGGGAGGTGATGTGGTTACCTCTGTGTTTGAGCAAAATCATTTCCATTCCTGTACCTACTTAAACACTGGGAAATATCTATTTGGAATAGACCTATCATGTTTCCCTGAGTCTTATCTTCTCTAGTAAGTACCCCTAGTTCCTTCAACAGATGCATTTATGACAGTTTCAAGCCCCCTTAGCAACCTGATCACCCTTGTTTGGATGTGCTTCTCTTAAAATGTGTCTCCTGTAACTTAACTCAATGGCCTGACCAATATGTACCTGCCTCTATTTCTTCCCCAAAACAATGCTTAATGCCATCATTCTAGCAGCTACATCCAATAGGAACCCAGAAATAGTCATTAGCACAGGGCATGGTGCCCTCCTACCAATCCCTTCTTCTTCATCTCAGCCTGAGTTGGGGCCCCAAACATACTGCCCTTTGCCACTAATGGGTGCCAAAGGGAGACCAGAGAGTTCCAAATGCCTGTCAGTAAATTCAGTGAATTTATTTTGCTATTAACAGCCTTTGTGGAGGGGAGGCTAACTTTATCTCACTTCACCACGGGTGTGCTGGGATAATTGCTCGAGTACTTTGTTAAAAAGAAAAGCTCTCTACATTTCCATTAACTCCCTGCATGGTGTCTATTCCACCCGGCCACCCTAGGTACCATTTACAGTTCAATTTCACAGTCATGATGGACTGAAATACATAAAACCTGCTTCCTCTCCACTTCACTAATCACACGCATTAATAAACACCCAAGATTCACAAGATCTCCTCTCCCCACCTTCTTTGTTCATATTTTTTTATTTTTATGAATAAAACCATGAATGTGTTTCCCTTTGAATATCAAATTGCTAAAAGGAGTAAGTGCTTTCTAATGCAGCCCGGCATGATAAGTTACTATTCTGTGAAATGAAACAGGCAGCCAGGAGCTGTTACAAATCTGGAAAAATCTCAACACCACAGAGAGATGTGAATGTCTAATGGACAAATGTTTACCTATGTTCCAGCTAAATTGGACTGGTATTCCAACCTAACCCTGCCCTCACCTCAGTCTTCACCTTTGCGCATGCCATCTCCCATGCCTGGAATGGTCTCCCTTCAATTTCTGCCTATTGAAATCTTTGCCTTCCTTCATAGTCCAACTCAGCTTTCACCATCCCCATAAAGACCCTTTTCTGACTTTCTCCCCTCCCCCAGCTGGAAATGCTCACTTCCTCTTTGAATCTGACAGCATTGTACTTACTCTTTTCAGTCATTTGTGAGATGTCTTATCTCCTCTACTAGATTATAAATTCCTCGAGGTCAGGGACCAGGCTTCTTTATCTTCATATCCCTCGAGTTCCCTGAATGTACTAGACCCTCAATAAATAATGTTTATTGAAGTGAATTCAATTAATCATATTATAATTTATTGTCAACTTGACCCTGGAACATTGGGGTTTCAGCATTCAGATCATTGCACTGGGTGGAAAAAATAGGAAGTTAAATTGCAGTCAGAACAACTGAACCCAAGGGACTGTATGTGAATATGCCTAATGAGCCATCCAGGTATGATTGTTCTGCCAGTTTCAGAAAATGCATGTATTATCCAATGGCATTTGTCCTGTTGTGAAGGTGTCTCACTGGAATTCTCGCCCTCTGCCCATCAACATGACCAGTTCTAAAGCAATATAGGAAGATTGGCTTAAGAGGACTAGTTTATAGATCTGGGATTTCCCTACAGGCAAACACAGACTGGAATGAAAAGTTGATGCCTTATTAAGGGTATGAGTAACATCCCTCAACTTCTCTCCCTCCCTGATGGTCGCAAAGGTTGGAGACTTATGGTCTACCTTCCACAGGTAGAATGGAAGGTAATTTTGAGTGGAATAATCAGTTCCCAGTTGTCTCCAGTACAGAATTTCTTATCATTGGACATTCTCAAGAGGAGTCTGGATGTCCATTGGTCAGGAATGTTGTAAAAAGAGTCATGCTTCCATTAGGAGTTAGACAGAACAATAGAACCGGAATTTTAGAGTTGGAAGGAACCTAGGAAACCATCTAGTTCAACCTGTACTCGGTCAACCCTTACCCTTCCAACAATATACCCAACACAAGTGGTCATCCAGCCTTTGCTCAAAGACCTCCAATGAGCAGCACACATGCACCACCTCCCTAGAGAGCTCATTCTATTCTGGGAACAGCCCTGATTGGTAGGAAGACTTTTCTGATTTCAAGCTTAAATTTACCTCTTTGTAACTTCCATCCATTGGTTTTCTGGCACCTTTTCCCTGTGATAGCTCTTCAAATACTTGAAGAGAGTTGTCATGCCTCCTGCCTTCCGTAGTCTTCTCTTATCCAATGTCCAGTGCATGGTCCTTTCCAATTCCTAGTTTCTAAGATTCTACGAAAATGATGAACTTAGCAGCAGCACTCACCATCCCTATCCATCCCCTGTAATGCTTCCTGATTACCTATCTTTAGCTATGGTGGTTTCACTCACAGCATCTTGGCCTAGGACAGTTGAAGGTCATTGCCCAGAACAGGCTCAGGCTGCTGGCATGATTCTACCCTGGAACTCCTGACTGCCTGTTCCTTGTATGAATTGTTACATACTGGAAATCAGGGTGGAAAAGGTTAGCTTCTAAAATCTCCTTAGAAAGGCAGGAAATCAATGAGCCTGCTGAGAAAAGCTTTGGAGTCTGGAAGGATTACAAAATGGAATTGGATGAGGAAACTTTCTCCCCCACACAACAGAAGCCATTTTTTCCCCCTCTTATACTTGGGCTCAGAAAAAAGGGAAAATATCAATCAATGGGAGGCTTAGAGCTATGTCTTCATGATATCAAATCAGTTGAAAGATGGACTGAAAACTTGACAAAAACAAAAGGAAATGAAAGGTGACAAAAATCTAATTTTCATTTTAGCCAGATTTTTTTGGATTTTGTCATGCTAGATTATGTGTATAGTCTCACCCTTTCATTAGATTGACTTTATCATCTTATTGGATCCTTACAATAACTTTCTGAGTTAGTAAAAGTACTGTTGTCATCTCCATATTATGGTAAAGGTCTGAAAGAGGAATACTTACCCAAGGTTACATAGCTAATAATCCACCTCTACTGATTATGAGCATGGTGTTCTTTCCACCTCATCAAATCACTTAGCCAAGTTCAACAATGCAGATTGGGGGTCAAACAACAGTGATGAATGAGTGCATGAATAGAAGAAAAAGCATTTATTAAGTGCTTACTATTGGCCAAACACCATACTAAGTGTAAAGTCATGGCTCTTGAGTTCACACTCTACTTGGGGCAAACAACATATGTAAAGAGAGTCCAGCTACAAGGAGAAAGGAAGAGTCTAGAAGTCTTAAGGATGACAAAGTGAGGCAGAGGGGAAGGCCTAAAGGTCTTTAATGTGCATCAGCAGGTAAATTGATCAGTAGAGGCTTAGCTACATTCACTCTTGGAAGGGGGGATGTTGAAAGGGTCCTTCTATCTATCATCATTAAGAAGGGGCAATAGGTCCAAGGGTTTGAGTGTAACTGGGAATTCTAAGTTCTCTCTGATAGAGTGAAATGGGATCCATCAGTGACTGGTTAGGAAGGGATATAAGAAATGACATTGGAGGAGGCAGAGTTTCACTTAGTACATTTTTCACTGTTTCCACTTTTTGGGTCTGGGATGGGTGAAGAATATCTGGGGCTGGGGAGGGATGAGGAGGAAGAGATGAATAAGGACTAAGAGGATGGACAAAGGTAGCTGAATTGTACCAGTAAAATGGGTATGTAAATGACAAGATCTGAGTAGCTGTGGAGGTGTAGTGGTATTATAGTGTGTTGTCATAGAAAAAAACATTGGATTTGGAGTCTGAAGACCTTGATTTGAACCCTGGCTTTATCAATCAATGGGCCCACCAACAAATATTTGTTAAACACCAGCTTTGTGTTGGGAACACAAAGACAGAAAAGAAACAGTTCCTTCCCTGAAGGCACTTGTTTTGTCAAGGGAGAAAATGCATACATATATAAATAGATAGGAATTAAATGTAATTTAACTCCTAGAAGATGGAAGGATCAGGAGAAGCCTCAAGTGGGAGGTGGCACTGGAGCTGACCATTGAAGGGGATTCTAAGAGGCCAGGAGAACATTCTAGGGATGGATGAAAAATCTGTGCAAAGGAATGGGAAGGAAGGATGGAGTGTCATGTACAAGCAACAGCAAGGTCAGTTTGGCTGACTGAATTGTAGAATGTGAAAGTGTGTTGAAAGGAGAGAGACAGAGAGACAGAGAGAGAGAGAGACACAGACAGAGAGACACACAGAGATAGAGACACACACACAGACAGAGACCGAAACAGAGACAGAGACAGAGGGAGATAGAGAGACAAAGAGAGACATACACAGAAACAGAGAGACAGAGACAAAGAGACACAGACAGAAAGACAGAGACAGAGAGAGAACACACAGAGAGAGATAGAGAGAGACACCCATATAGAGACAGAGAGACAGAGACACACAGAGGCAGAGACAGAAATAGAGAGACAAAAAGAGACAGAGACAAAGAGAGACACCCACAGAGAGACACAGAAACAGAGAGAATCACACAGAAACAGAAAGACAGGGACAGAGTGAGAGAGAGAGAGAGAGAGAGAGAGACAGAGAGACAGAGACAGAGACAGAGACAGAAACAGAGACAGAGAGAGAGAGAGAGAGGATGAAGAAGTAAGAAGAGAGGGTCCAGCACAGAGCCCTGGGGTATATGATGAGCCAGCAAAGGAGATGAGGAGTGATCAGACAGGTAAGAGAACCAAGAACAATGTGAAAATCCAGAAAGATTTTCAGTGGTGTCAGATGCTGCAGAGGTCAAGAAGGATGAGAATTAAGAAAAGGCCATTAGACTTAGTAATTAAGGGATTATTGGTAACTTCAGAGAGAACACTTTTAATTGAGTGATGACTTTGAAAACCAGATTGGAAGGGATTGAGAAGTGAGTTAGAGGAGAGGAAGTGGAGGTAATGAGTGTAGACAGCTTTTTTCCCAGGAGTTTGACTGTGAGAAGGGTGGAGGGTCAGGCTCAGTTGATTTATTGGTTAGTTTTGTTGTACTATTTTTTTCTCTTTCTTTTTCATTATAAGGAATGATTCACTGGGTGGCCATAAGAATGGATATATTCAGAAATGGGGGTAATGCAAATACTCTCATAAATAAGATGTATCTTTTTTTTTTTTTGGAAGAAAAAGGATGACAATGTGAGGGTTGAATTGGATCAAGTGAGGATTTTTTTTAACAATGAGGAAGGGGAACCCCAGTGGATTTGTAGATACCAGTAGATAGGGAAAGACTAAAGATCAGGAAGAAGGTAGAAGGTAGAGGGGGCAGTTAGGTAGCCCAGTGGATAGAGCACTAGGCTTGGAACCAGAAAGATTCATCTTCCTGAGTTCAAATGTGACCTGAGACACTTACTAGCTATGTAACCCTGAGCAAGTCACTTCACCCTGTTTGCCTCAGTTTCCTGATCTGTAAAATGAGCTGAAGAAGGAAATGGCAAGCCATTCCAGTATCTCTGCCAAGAAAACCCCAAATGGTGTCATGGAGAGTCGGACATGGAAGAGAAATGAGATAGCAACAAAAGATGATAGTAAGGGTGATCTGCTGGAGAATATTGGTGGGGATGATTTCAAGGGTACTGAGACTGAAGAGACTTGTTGAGAGAAGGGTCACCTCTTCACTGGAGACTAGCCTTAAGGAGGCAGAGAGAATGGGATATAATATTAAAAGGTTTTAGGATACAGAAAAGAGAAGATGGGGTAATTGGAGGCAAACAACTTCTATTTTCTTAGTTAATTATGAGGCTAAATTCCTTCAGAGAAGGTGGGGAGACAGGGTAGTGGAGGAGGCTGGAAGAGATAAGGGAAGGTTGGGAGCAGCAACTGTTGAGAGTACTATAGAGAATCACTTGGGGTGGAGTAAAAGGATTTCTTTGCTTCAGTGAGTCCCTAGTAAAGATTAGATGACACATTTTTAGGAGACCCAGCGAGCACAGTTTGATTACTTCCTCCAGTATTCTTTAGCAGCACAGAGAATAGAAGCAGAGCAGGAGGATGTCAAATACTTGCTAACTGTGATCATAGACAAGCCCCTTATTGGCTCTGAAAATCAGTGTCTTTCTTTAAGGGGATCAGATGAGATGATTTTAGGTTTCTTTCAGTTCTAAATCTCATGCTCTTAGGATCCTATGAAAAGGTTCTCAAACCAAAGGTGGTGAGATTTATGGGGCGACCTTTTTCAAGGTACAAGGAAGGAAGTAATAATATTAGAAATTCTATGATTCTAGGAAAACTTATGGGAAACTCCTTATGCAGTATGGGGCCAAGGGCTGCAGCCAAGATCTCTCCAATAACTGCATATCCAGGCTACAGTCCTATCTACCTCTGTCCTGGGAAGTGACGTAACACAGTGAAAAGTGCAATGGCCTAGGAGTCGGAAAACCAGAGTTTGGATTTTGACTCTTCCCCAGCGACTGTATTTTGCTTTTGTTTATATGTCTAGGACTTAGCATAGTGCCCCGCTTAAAAAATGCTTATTGACTGATTGACTATCCTTGAAAAAGTAGCCTCACCATTATGGGACTCAGTTTCCCCAACCTGTAAAATGAAGGATTTGGACTATTTGATTTCCAAATCAGATGGTCTCTGCTAATGCAGTGCCTGGCCCACAGTGGATAACTAATAAATGCTTGTGGATTGATTGGTCCAAGAGGCTTCTATCCTCCCAGTTAGAGAGCAGGGGTAGGGAATCTACAGTCTCTAGGCCACATGTGGCTCTCTGGGTCCTCAAGTGCGACCATTTGACTGAATCCAAACTTTAAAGAACATATCTTCTCAATAAAAGGATTTGTTCTGTAAACTTGGACTCAGTCAAAGGGTCACACCCAAGGACCTAGAAAGCCACAGGTTCCCCACCCCCCCTCTCCTAGAGTAAGATAAAATGTTTAATTAGTCTGGGAAGGCTAATTCTTTAGGGAATGACTAAATGACTCCCTATTCATTGCTAGGGAAAGCAGTAGGAGCAAAATGGTTTTAAACTATACAAATGGGACTTATATGGGATGCAGTGTTCTGATTTCCACTCTAATGTTTGCTGGTTGGAAGGCCTCTCAGATAGGTACCTGGGAAGCATGGCCTAGAAAGCAGAGAATGTGGCTGATGCAGGGAGAATGAGGGGAGATATAAATACAGATCTGAGGTCGGGGAATTAGAAATGGCAGATTACATGGGTTTCCCTCAAAGGAGCCTGCAAAATACATTAGGCTATCCTGGAGTGGCGATTTCTTTTTTGTCTATGGATTAGACTAGCTGGTTGCTAAGGTCCCTGACAATGCTAATATTCTAGGTGTGACTCTGTTAGCCAAGAATCTGGAGAGGAACAGGGACGTCACACAATTAGATTATAACAGAGCAGTGTCTACACAGTCTAGATCACCCAAGTTCTACTCCATTGTTTCCTCTCCCCATCCCCCCAGACCAGATGATAATAACAGCAGTAGTAGCATTTATGTGGCTTTTTTAGTCTTTACAAGTCTTATCTATATTCTCTCACTTGAGCCTCAGCTTTGGGAGGGAGATGTTATCATTATCCCCAATTTTGGTCCAAGGTGCGGAAACTGAGGCTGAGAGAGGTTAATTGTCTTGTCCAGGGTCATGCAGCTAGTGTCTGGGGCAGGATTTGAACTCAGGTTCTAAGTTCAACACTCGATTCTCTAGCTGTCTAGAAAACGAAATGGAACAAAACTTGGCTTGCTTGGGTATTTCTTCCACTCATCCTTAGAAAATCTATTTGCTTTTCCACAAGCTGCTGTTACGGGCTCCTCCAAACACAGCCAGTGCAGGATGAAGCCTCCTGCCCTACCGAGGAGCTGTGTGAGTCATCTTTCCAGAACCTCCATAAGTAATTTAATTATAGTCTTTGAGCCAATAGCATAAGCCTGTTACAGACTTCTCTGGAAAGTGACTCATGGAGCACTTTGAAATTGTGAAGCAGCAAATAAGCCCTTGCTTAAAATGGAATTAGACCCCACAGCTTCGGAGCTCTTTGCCTGCATGCAAAGAAGGGCAGGTGGACTTTAACTTGCTCCAGACGTGAATACCAGATCTGGGGGGAGGGGTGGGAAAAGAATTCTCCTTCTAGGATGATCCTCTAAGAACAAGATTTTGAATTGTTTATATAGCCTGATTTGGGCTGTATTCACATTCATTCTGTTAATTATGCTGATGGTTACAGACCCCCCACAAAACCTCTCACATAACCATCCTTTCCTCTCCACCACAAATGGTTCTGTTTGTTGTTCAGTCATGTCTGACTCTTTGTGACCCCATTTTGGGTTTTGTTTTTTTTTTTGCAAAGATATTGGAGTGGTTGGTCATTTTTTTTCTCTGGCTTATTTTACAGTTGAGGAAACTGAGGCAAACAGGGTTAAGTGAGTTTCCCAGGGACACACAGCTAGTAAGTGTCTGAGGCTGGATTTGAACTCATGAAGATAAATCTTCCTGTTTCCAAGCCCAATGGTCTATCCAGAGATGGGGACCCTGAGGCCTCAAGGCCACATGTGGCCCTGTAGGTCTTCAGATGTGGCCCTTTGACTGAATCCAAACTTCACAGAACAAATTATTTTATTAGGGGGATTATTAAGGGGATTTATTCTATGAAGTTTGGATTCAGTCAAAGGGCTGCACTTTAGGATCTAAAGGGCCACATGTAGCCTTTAGGCTGCAGGTTCCCCATCGCTGGATCCTCTAATCCACCTAACTGCCCCAATGCTTCCTTGGTTCTTTCTTTTGTTATACCTTGAATGCATTATTACAAATGTCTTTTAACTGGTTTCCCCAACTCTGATCTTACGTCCTTCCAAGCCACCCTACCTAAAGTATCTTCTTAAAGCATCAATTTGGATCCTGTCATTCTTCTACTCAAAATCTTTCACTGTTCCCTGTTGCCTACTAAACAACACCTAAACACCTTGCCCTGACATTCAAGGCTTACCACAGGCTAACTTCATCTCTCACTGCTTCCATAAATGTGCTTTGCCCTTGCCCATTGACTGACTCACTATTCCCTCCTAGGGCCTCCATTTAGTGGAGAGGCCCAGACTGGCCCACCTTCATTCCACTCTCAAGTCTTTGTATTCTCACATAGAGTAGGATGAGGAAAATAAAATAGAAGTAACATAGTATTTCAAATATGATTAGCCTGTGGCAGTGTTGTTTCAAGCTAGGTGCCGTATTAGCTTTCCCTTCTCCCCAATGGCTAATACACATACTCAGCTGAAGATATTGCAGTTCTGGGGTCAGACACCATCCCTTCCCCTGGCATGCCTTTCTGGAACTGAAGGTTGAAGATTGGTGCTAGACTACTTTCTGGATCAGTTTGAATCACTGCCCTTCTTACATGACATGTTCTAGTCAAACTGGGAGCAGTAAGCTGGACTATTGTCTGCCTTTGTCCTCTCTGCCTAATCAACTCATTTCAATTCAATTCAACAAACATGTCTTTAGTGCCTTCTATGTTCCAGGCACTGTGCTAAGTTCTTGCTCCTCACCTCTGCTTTCTAAAATTCTTCAAGGTTCAACTCAGGCTCTACTTCCTTCTAGACCCCTCTCCTCTCTCTGACATTGCTGTGCATTTACTTTGAATATGTAAATGGTTTTCAGACCCAAATATGAACCTATTTGGCATTTCATGTATTCCACCAACAAAATGTAAGCTCCTTAAAGGCAGGCATGTTAATCTTATTTTTTATTCACCTATATCCCCAGTGCCTACCAGTGTCTTGCACACAGTAGATGCTTAATAAATGCTTGCTGAATGAATAAAGAGGGATGAAGGAGTGAAATCAAGTCAAAGAATTTATGATGTCCTTGTTTGAGTTTGCTGTTATGGATAGCCCATTCCAACAGAAGAAGGCAGCCATTCATCATTTCACCTCCTACTGGAGATATGCAAGGTTGTGGGACAGTTGCTTCTGTTAGTCAGTCAAAGCTAGGGCTTAAGACCAGATCTGTGTGACTTTCAGAGTCAGTCTGGTGTAGTGTAAAAAGGACACTAGAATGAAATCTAAGAGAGCTCTGTTCTAATCCTGGCTCTGTCACTCCATAGATGTGGGACTATGGGCAAAGTCACTTACTTAACCTTTTTGAGTCTCTGTCTTCTCATCTGTAAAATGAGGATAGCACTTGCACTTCCTGCCTCCCAGGGTTATTATGAGGAAAGCACTTGGAAAAATGTAAGGTGCTAGATCGGGGTTCTTTGCCATTCTTGCATCAAAGATCTCTCTAGCAGTCTGGTGAATCTCAGAATCATATTTTTGAATGTATAAAATAAAATACACAGGCTTAAAAAGGAAACCAATCATACTGAAATAAAGTTACAAGAATGTTTTAAAAAATAAGTTTGTGAATTCCAGATTAAGAGCCCTTGTGCTACATAAATGGGAGCTATTATTTGGTAGATGCTTATTTCAGTCCATAGATGGATCTTCACACTCTGTATCCCCTGGGGCTATGTCCTTCTAGCCTTCTGTTCCTCTAGTTGTCACAAGTTCTGCCTCACTGATGGAAAGAAAAATTACAATGATGAATGAGGCTGCAGAGACATAGACAAAGTTCATGTTCATATTTCAGCTGACTGTGAAAATGTCTGCCTTGAGTATGGCCGACCTACAAGAGCCAGATTCTGTCATTTAGACATGGATATAGTCCAGGCTAGAGGCAGAGGGTGATATGATTCTCAGTGGTACACACAGAGTAGTTGTCAACAGTAGAGTCTATGGCAGAATTATAGCTGAGACAGATGAGATTTGCCTTTGATACTCTAGACCTCCATGCTTGTGCTCTTCTATTTCTGGATTTCTTTTGGTATAGTGGAAAGAGTGCTGGATTCAGTGTCAGAAAGACTGGTTCTAATTTTACTCTTCCACTTACTACCTTTGTGACCTTGGAGAAGATACTTCTAACTTCCTCATGCATAAAATTTACTTTAGGTTATATCTAAGACCCTTTTCAGATCTAAATATATGATTTCACATTCTCCCTTGCACCAACCCTGGGGGTAAATGACCTCTCACAATCCCCCCAAGTTTATCTTCCCAAAAAAGTACTCCATGATCCCAGCAGTCTCCCACCAACCAAATCTGAACCACCCATTCTCGTATTGTAAACAATCTGAGCTCTTCTTACGAGGAAAGTAATTTGATTAATGTAATTGAGAGGCAGCAAATGTAGAACTCCAGTCTTGGAGTCAGGAAAACCTGTGTTTCAGTTTTATCTCTGACCCATACAAGTCATGTGACCTTGGGCAAGTCAACCTCTCAGTGTCACTACCATTATCTAATTTTAAACTTATTTTTGGATTTGATCTTGACTTTGACCCTGGAGTCCATTGGGCTGATGAGGGAAGTTGAATGAGTTATTCTTCCTCTCCTAGAACTCTTGCCTAGACCATGGAAGAAGCAGCAGAAGCTGCTTCTGGACGTCTATACATTATAGAGTAGGCCTTAATCTGTCCAAGTGGTGGTGGGGGTGGGGGTTTCCACATCAGAAGTTCACCACAGTTCCTTATATGGATGAAATAACAGGTGAGTACTTATCATCAACAACAAAAACTTCCTGCTTCAAGGATGAACAAGTGATAGCTTTAACACTTCAGGGAGTATTTACATTTTAAAAGAGGAATTGAGTATCCCAAAGGGACCTCTCATGATAGAATGGGGGCAGAGGGAAGAAATGATTGAACAGAAAGCTTTCTTCCATCCCATTCTTAGCTGTATATCTCTCCTTTATCCCATCCAGCATCCTAAAAGAAGAGGAATTAGCAATTTAGCTCCTATTTCTGAAAGATTGCCAATTTCTGCTATAAATTTCCCTCAGTGTCTATACTTAAACATCAAGACGTCCCACAACAACCACTCTGTGTGTGCAATTAAAATCCAGATGGGAGGTTTCACTCTTCTAAGCCCCCCATTAATTCCCAGCAGCACAAAGCTGATATTGCCTATAAGGAGCTGGTTTATGAGAGCTCAGCAAAGGTGAACCATTGGAATCCCAGTTCCCACACACGATGAGTCTCTAGATCTGCATCAACATTATTATTGGCATAGTCTAAGTGCTGTCAAAACATTTCTTTGTAAAATTTTTTAAAATTTTATTACATATTTTCTAATTACATATAAAATTTTTTAAACAATCATTTAAAAATTGGGGGTTCCAAATTCTTTCCTTCTCACCCACCTTTCCCCCACTTTGAGAAGGCAACAATTTGATTTTGAAGTCAAATCACTCTTAAGTTTTTCATACCTTTGTCCTGGGTATTCTCCCTTCCAGGCCAGTTAGGAAGTTTCTAGTCTTTGTGATCTTACAGTCATGTGGTAATTACTCAGGGCAAGCAATAATGTTGTTATGGTTTCATTTTGTGACAGTATTGGTCACATATATGGGCATCTATTGACACTAACTGACTCTGAACATATGACCCTGACCAGATGAAAGTGGAATGAGCTGATTTCCTTAATTTTGGTTCGTTCTCTGTCAGCTGAATGTTGGATTTCCTGCCGTATGCATAGTTCATGTCTTTTTTTCCCTAATATTTTTAATTCTGTGATTTTTAAGAATAGATATTACTCCAAGGAAACATGCAAAAATTTTAACCCATAAAGAGCACATTTCAGTGACTGCTAGAGATATTGCAGGGACTGTTGGTGTAGAGAAGTCAAGCATTTCCAAGATCACTCAAGTCCACACTAAAATACACCAGTCACACCAAAGTGTAGAGAAAGATGCAGTTGAAAACTAGAAACAATGCCCAAACTATTGCAAAAGAGTCTAATTAATCCTTTGTAAACAAAGGGAGCAGCTAGTTAGCACAGTGGATAGAATGTCAGGGCTGGAATCAGGAAGACCTGAATTGGGATCTGGTGTTTGAGAAGGGCAGTCAGGGCTACCTCATCTCTAGCTCTGCCACTAATTTTCTGTGTGACCTTGGGCAAGTCTCTTCACTACTCTGGACTTCAATGACAAGCTTCTCTGAATAAGGAGATGCCCAGAATTATGGGGAGAGGAACCAATCTGCTGCCTTTGAAGGCAGGTTTCCTTCAAAAACCTGGAGGAGGTGGCTAGTATTTGCTAATCCTCCACTCTGAGAGGTTTTCCTGAGAAGCATATCAAGTCCTTGCCCAGGCTAAAGTTGACTCTATAAGATGTCATCTTGTCAGGGAATAAATCTGTGTATATAATTGTGGGCAGCAGTGTCTTAACATGAGAAATGGCCCTCAAGGGACGCCTTTCAGAATACTGATTTTAAGTTGTGAGGGAAGTGTTTTTAGATCAAAGCCTGCTGGGTTGCCCATTAATAGATTAAGAACCTTTGATATGAGGTCTCGCCTTCTCATGTGCTCCTAATAGCTCTAGCTCTAGGTAGATCAACAACACAAGGGGTAATGAATGAGAGAGATGTTTCAGAGGCTGTTGATTTCCTCTTAGGCTGTATGACTGATATGCTGGTAAATTGTCACTAAGAATAACAATAACTGATATTCATATGGTGCTTCTTAGGGAACTAGATGGCACAGTGGAGTGAATGTGATGGCACATCTTTAATTTGGAGTCAAGGCCTTCTGAATTCAAATCCTGCCTTTGTTACCAGCTATTTGACCCTGGGGAAGTCAGAACCTCTGCTTGCCTCAGTTTCTTCATCTATAAATGGGGATAATGATAGCACCTACTTCATAGGGTTGTTGTGAGGATCAAATGAGCTAACAAATGCAAATTCTTCACAAATTTAAGGTTCTCTAAAAATGCTAGTTATTATTAACATTTGCAATTAATTTATAATGGTTAGCCTTCTGTATGAAATTGTTATAATCAGTACTGGTCTCTGTACTTCCGTAAAGAGGAGATAAAAAAGAGACTATGTGCTTTGCTCAGCAAGTGCTTCATCTCCTTGAGAAGTACAGAAACATGACAGGCAAGGGCAACACCAGTTTAGAATGTAAACTCATTGGCAAAATTTTACAGATGGACAAAGGTGAGGGAAGAATATGAGCAGGATGGCCTCACGATACAGCAAGAAGAGCAAGTATAAGGAAAGCTTGGTGAGGAACTCAATGGGTAAAGGACAGCAAAAAAGAAAATGGAAAAGATTTTTCTGACAGATTCTTTTCACCATCTAAGACAGTGGAGCTACCACATTTGGACTCTACTATCATAGTCCCAGATGGGCTTCTTGAGGAAATGGAAGTGGCATCAGAGAAAACAAAGATGTAAGAAACAGCTGGACTGGATCAAACACGTGCAGAGGAAGGCAATGGTGGCCCATTTTCAGTTGAGGAAACTGATCAAACTGTTGTATGCCTTGCAAGTTACAGAATGTCACAGTCTCTGAAGAACTGAGATTAAGGATCACCCAGAGAGCAGTGGAGAAGCACTGGGTGAGTGTGAGCTTTCTGTGACATGGAAACAAGAATAATGGTGGAGAAGGGGGATAAATAATCTAATCAAAGAAATATTGGACTGGGAAAAGAAAAAGATGAGCCAGTCAGTAGCAAGAAGAGAAGAGAACTGATGGACATCCCAGCATTGTAAAGAGAGTATGAAGGAGGTATTGAGTCTGTAGTGAAGGCCCCGAGGGGCAAACTGAAGGATGTAAATAAATGTACATAGGATACGGTGCAAATAGGAAGGCACAGCCCAGGGGAGCATTCTCTTTGACCTTTCCCTTTTCCTTGCAAAGTAAGGACCAATAGGAATGTTTCCCCAGGAGGTGATAGCACATCTGCTTCACATTCTGTGTTTGCCTATGTGGGAGAACATGAATGAAAGTTGCATGGATGGGTTATATCTGTATCATTGGAAGGAACACTCATATTGATGAGATCACACATCTGTGGAAGTACTAAAGTAGTAAATTTTATGGCACACCTTACATACATTATCTTATTTAAGCTACATCACAAACTTGTGTTGTGGTTACTCCAGGCATTATTTTTCCTCCTTTTTAGATGAAGAAACAGACTCCAAGGGGTTAAGGGGCTTGCCCATAGTCACAAAGCTAATTAATGTCAGTAGTAGGCTTTGAACTTGGGCCTTCCTAACTCCAGGTCCAGCTTACTATCCTGGATTAAAGCTTTCTGGTCTGAACAGTGAGGTTTCTGATGGATATGGTTATCCGAGTCTCTCTTTGGTCCTTTTCAAAATGAATTTAATGTCTGAATCAAAGACTATCATATTAGCTTGCCTTTTCTTTTTCATAAATAATTTAATGAATACATTGAAATAAACAGTAGTCTCACAAAGGCAAAGAATAACCTCATCATAAAACTGTTTAATCTGAACCATTTACATTTTAAACACATATATAATTTAACCAAATAACAAACAGTATGAATTCATTTTTTCCATCCACCCTTGCTTGCAATCTTTTTTTTGTTGTTACTTCAGTTGTGCGACTGTTATTTTTAAATAACCATAGTCAATGTGTATGTTGTTCTAATTTTGACCGCTTTGCTTTGCATCACTTTGTAAATCTTCCCATCTTCCCTTGAATACTTTATATTTTTTCATTTTAAATGGCAAATAATATTTTATTACATTTTTTACACTACAGTGGCTGACTTGGTTACCCATTATTCAATCATTGTCTGGTCAGCCTATTTTTTCTAGTTTTACAAATAAAGTAGATTTGAATATCTTTATTAGAGGCAGCTAGATGACATGGTGGGTAGAGTCCTGGACTTGAAGCAAGAAGGCCATGGTTCAAATCCTACCTCAGACACTTATGAGCACTATGACCTTGGACAAGTACTTAACCCCTCTCAGTCGCAGTTTCCTCATCTATTAAAGAGAATAATAATATCCCCTACCTCCTGGGGTTGTTGTGAGATTAAATGAGATAATATTTGTAAAGTTCTTTGCAAACCAAAAATATTATGTAAATGCATTTTTATTGTTATTGTACAAGTAGGTAATTTTTCCCTTTTAAGAACATCTTTGGGATATTATCATTAGTTGGATGAAAGGGTATGATCAGGGAGATTATAACTTCTACTAGATATTTCCAGATTACTCTCTGAAAAGTTTGTATCAATTTTGAGTCCTACCAACAATGGCTTAGCCCAGTACCTGGCACTTATTTCCTAGGGGCTTAATAAATACTTGTTGATTTGACAATGTAAAAGCATTAATATAATTTTTCTTACCAATTCTTTATGGAAGTAGAAATTTCCATGAAAACACTGGAATAAGTATTAAGTATTATATTTATAAAACAATATACAGCAGATATAAAGAAAATATCGTAGTACAGTTAAGATTCTTTAATCACCAATGTTTAATTGATATCAGTCTTTGCTTAGCTTAACCCTATTTATCATGGTTACAATACAGCTCTTGAACTCACCCTGAACCTTTTATTAGGGTCAAAAGACCTTGCTGGCACGAGCATGACTTTGGACTTGGTGTTTATTGTCTTTAAGACAGGAATCAAAAACTGTTATAAATTTCTGTTTAGGCTTTCATATCTCACTATCAGAAGAGACCTTTAACTTTCTGCTTACAGTTTAATGATGAAAAGGCCATCTTTGCCTGTCTAAGTCAGACTTTTTCTACCTGAGTTCTCTCACCACAAAAATCTAGAAAAAGGAAAATTGTAATGGAATTTAAGGCTGCTTCCCCCCACCCTCCAATTAGCTGCTTCACATGGTAGCTTACAATGCCAAACTATGCAGCTTGGCTTGGAAACCTTCAACCACATTCCATGCCTGCCAGTGAGGGCAAGGCACCTGATAGGGCTCCAGGCAGACCAAAAGTATTAGACCTCTCTGTGAACTGGCTTTGAAGATTGAATATATGACTTCTGAAATAATTGGAATGAAATGGAAGGAAAGACTGTGAGGCTGTGTCATCACACCAAGCAACATGGAGAACTGAGGTTATTATCCACATGCTTTAGGCTACTCACCCCCTTCTACCTGAAAGACAAAGACAAAAAAAGTAAAATGAGAGTTATTGGGCTTGGTGAAAAAGAGCGGTGAACTTGGGATTAGAAAACCTGGGTCCACATTTCAGCTCTACCTCTTACCATTGGTGTGATCTTGGGCAATGCGTTTGCCTGTTTTAAATCTCAGTTTTTTCATCGAAAAAAGGGTTAATGACATTGAATTATAATGGGAGAACAGTACCACAGATTTTAAGTTGAAAGACACTTCAGAGGTCATTTAGTTCTGTCCACTTACTTTACAAATAAGAAAAATGAGATCTAGAGAAATTGAATGACTTGTTCGATGTCACATAGTATATTCCATATTAGAATCCAACAGTCTTTCTATTGTATTATATTTCAAAGAATGAAAAAGATCATAGATCAAAGATCTTTCACCCTCTTTCCCAAAGGCAACTGAGAAGACATCTACAACTACTCACTCTAATAACTGCTTATTCAGCCTTATAAATGTTGCATGAGATGATCCATGCACTCACAGAAAGGGAATCCTTAATGACAAAGGAACAAATAGGTGTTCATTTAAGATTTTCTATAGCAGATCCTGTATTTATGGTCATACAATTGGTTGAGAAGTGTGATAGAGAATATAAAAACTGCCATCTATTTTTTATTGATTTTTTAAAAAAATTTAACTCAGTAGAGAAAAATGTAGCTTTGAAATGGTATCATCTGTATAATGCGTCTACTTTAAAGCTATTATAAGATTCTGACAGATGAGACTAACTTTGTTCAGAGATTTGCTGAATATCGACCTCACGGAAAGTGTTTAACGCTGTAATGGAAGATGCCCCAAAGTTCAAACGGGAGAAAGATTTCCTTTGGATAGTAAGCATCTTCTCATATTTGCATTTTTGGATGATGTAAGGATGCCATTGAGTTCAGGAACACTACAAAATATCCTCAGTAAAATCCATAAAAATAAGTGATAATCATGAGAGATGAAAATGCCTACTGTACGGACTGCTAAACGCAGATGGATGCTCAGGCAGCATGTCAAGTTTGTGGCCATTAAATTAGTTCAGTTCAATAACATTTATTAAGGGTCTGCTACATACAAGGCACAGAGAAGGAGTGAGAACATTCTAGACTTCAAGGAAAGACTGTGCAAAGGCAGGTGATGCCAAATTCTGGGGACATCAGGAAGACAGAAGTGGGTAGAATACAACATGCTTGAAAGGAAATAAAGTGAAATTAGTCTATGATGGTAGGTCAGTGCTTTAAATAGCAAGTTAGGCAGTTTGTTTTGTCTTAGAAGAAGAGGGAGAACCATGAATAATTCTTGAGCAATAGCCTGATATAGTTGGATTTGCACTTTTGGAAGATTTTTTTTTTTTTGGCAGCAAAGGCCCATCCAATTAATCACTATTCTTTTGTCAATACTACATGTTATGGAGAAATGCAATCTGGGAAGAATTCATATTACAAATAAACCAGAGGGCAAGTAAGAGGTTTATAGTAGGATAAGTTGGCTGTAGCTCATGATTAACAGAGACTTACATGCAAGAGATGTAAAAGATATTGTAGAGGATAGAGATGATGGAAAAAACCAAAATGGATTGTTCATGTACCAAGAATAAGAGAAAATAGACACGGATGCCTAGTGGGCAGCTATTAATGGAAAAGATCTTGAGCATGTTGTGTAAGTTTTTTAATGGAAAACTTATGGGAAAACATGAGCATGAATTGCACAAGAGGAGAAGGAATGCAATGATTGACCTCTGGATCATTGGAAGGGGGACTACGTAGATTGTGGGTCCTGTTCACCAAAATCTACTTGCAGGATTACTGTGAACAGTAAATGAGCTGGCCATGGTGGCATATGCCTGTAATCTCAGTTCCCAGGAGGCTGGTAGATTGTTTGACCACCAGAATTCTGAGTCATGGTATGTCTAAAGCTGATGAGATGTCCACCCTAATTCTAGCACCAATATGGTGAGCCTGCTAGAGTGGGAGACTACCAGGCTGCCTAAGGAGGGGTGAAATAGTCCGGGTTGGAAACAGAATAGTTCAAAACTTTGGTGCCAGTCATACTGGTAGCATTTACATAGTGCTTTAAGATTTGCAAATTACAAATATTATCTCATTGGATCTTCACAACAACCTTGTGACTATTATTATTCCCTCTCTGTTGTTGAGTTGTTTCAGTCATGTTTAACTCTTTGTCGGTTAAGTAACTTGCCCTGGGTCACACAACTAGTAAATGTCTAAGGCCAGATTTGAACTCAGGTCTTCCTGACTCTAGGTCTGGCACTCTACCCACTGGCCCACCTAGTTGCCATTCAGCAGTGGTATTAAGCCCATGAGTGGCTGCTGTACTTTCAGCCTAGGTGAGATTGGGAGATCTAGTCTCCTATCAACCTCTTCCTTCCCCACCCCACAACAAAAATTAAATGAGTCAGAGTATATATAAAACATGTAATCCACAAAGAACTGTGCAGCTATGAATTATCATTATTGTTATTTTAAACTTCAATTATCTGGATAATTACCTCAATTCTCCAATTTGCCTCATGCAGTCATAGTTTAAATGTTTAAGCGGGGACTGTAAGAGCTGCATCTTATAAAAGCAGCAGAAGCTGTTTAGAAATAGCTCCACCGTGATATTTAGCAAATTATTTTTAATCTTATGGGTAAACACACATCAGTTCAGATGTTTGTATCAGCAAAAAGGGAGCATAGTGAGTCCTGTTTAGGGGATGCCCGCTGGGCTTGCTTTATAAAAAGAGGCATGCTATCTTTCATTCTTGCTCTATTTCTGCTGTGAAAAGCTGTCACAGGCTCGTCAGGGATGGTAATAATAAACCCCAAGGCAGAGGAAATATAATAATCCAGTTAAAAGACATTGAATTCTTATAAATGGAACTCATCAGGTGGGGAGGATTCTTGATTCCAATTTTACCTCCAGAAGTGCTGTGTTGGATGCCTGTCTGGGTCCTTCTTTTCTTTTCTCCTTGTTACAGAAATGATTCCAATGTTATGGTAGATCCACCAACCTTCAGGGAGTTTGTTCATTGCCATTGGCCTGGGGAGGTTTGTTGCCCCCAACAACACAATCAGGGATATGCTGGGAGAGGGTCTAATTATAAAAAGGATGAAGGGACTTAATCATAAGCTTTGTGAAGTGTGAAGTTTCCAGAAAGTTGAAAGTCATGGAGAGGGAGATGTTTGAGTGCAGGGAGTAGAGATGTATGTTTTGGTATGAAAAAGGTGGAGAGCAGAGAGAAGGCATGGAGAAAAACAGAGATATGAGCAAACTACAAGTGCCCTTCGCAGGTTTAGAGAAAGTGGAAGACACATGCCAGAGAGGACTCACATCCATCAGAGATCCAGGACAGATCCACCTGTGTTCCTGAACCTCAGGGCACTGGTGTTACTAGTGGGTCGATGCTTCAGGGAACTCAGAGACTAGGAGGTGAGTATTGGCTCCTGCTTGGTGTTCCTTGTCCCCTGCCATCTTGGATTGAGGCCATTGATTTGGCACTGAGCATGTCTTCAATCCAGCCCCTGGGGGACCAATTAGCAGATTTTTACTAACCCAGAGGGTTGGCCAGTATTCCCTGCTGTCTTCATCCCCTACTACCAGGTGTTTTGGCAGGACAGTTTGGAAAAGTTGATACAAATGTCCCAGACCCAAGTCAGATCTCTGTGTTTGGATTAAGTGGTTCTTTCTCTATCCTATGACTGGCAAATTGCTACTTCCATTTCCTATTATTCCTGGGATTTAGAGCTGCTGTCTAATGCGGCTAAAATCTTGGGCATCTCAAACTGGATGTCCTATGGGCATCTCAAACTCAACATGTAAAAACCCAAACTCATTCTTTTCCCTCCTGAACCCTCACCTCTTCCCTATTACTTTTTCCTATTAATTACTGTCAAAAGCACCGCCATCCTTCCAGTCATTCAGGCTTCTTACCTCAGTGTCATCCTCACTGTACTCACCCCACAAGTCTTGTCATTTCTACCTTTACATCTCTCATAGATGGCCTCTTTCCTCCACTCACAGAGCTATCACCCTGATGCAGGCACTCATCCTTTCTCTTGTAATGGCTTGCTGGATTATGGTAATGGTCTGCTGGTAGGTCTCCCTACCTTTAGAGACTTGAGAGTCTCTCCTTACTCTGGTTTATCCTCCATTCAATAGCCAAAGTGACCTTTCTAAAGCTCTGGTCTACTAGATCATCTCCTCTACTTAATAAACTCCAGTGGCTCCTTATTACCTCTAGGATCAAGTATAAAATCCCGGGACTGGCTTTTAAAGTTCTTTCAACTCTGTTACTTCCTAAACTTTATTCACCAACATGCATCCCATGATCCTATCTCCTGATTACATTTCGCTTGTTGTTCAGTCATGTCCATCTTCAGTCTTGACTCGTGTGTTGGGGCTTCTTGCAGAGATACCTGGGTGGTTTACCATTTCCTTCTGGATTAAAAGAATGACATACCGTTGGTCACATAGCTAGTACCTGTATGAGGCCAGATTTGAATTCAGATCTTCCTGACTCCCAGCCCAGCCATCTAACTGCCCCTCCTTTTCCCCAGCTGAACCCTATGCCTGGAATGCTCTCCCTTTTTACCTCTGCCTCCTTGCTTCCCTGGCTTCTTTTAAGACTTAGATCAAATCCCACATTCAGCAAGAGGGCTTTCCTAGTGCCTTCTCTCTGATTCACACCCATTTATCCTGTATGTATCACCTCATACATATGATGTGCACATTGTCTCCCCTTTATAATGTGAGCTTCTTGAAGGCAGGGATCATGTTTTTGGCCTTTCTTTAGATTCCCATAACATAGCACAATTTGGGGCACATAGTAAACACTTAATAAATGTTTGTTGAGTGATTGATTCTCTTTGCCACCTCTCCCAGAAATTTTATCCTTATCTATGTTAACCCTCTCCTTCCCTAATTCATATCCTTCTATGCCTTTCCACTCCATTATGTCCTCAAAAAACCTTATTCTCTTGTTAGCAGAACTCCCTTCATTTTTGATCCCCTTTGCTCCTTCTTCTTCCATATTCAGGCATTTGTAGATATCTGCCTCTCCAGAAGACAAAATATATCCTTTGCTCTGATTCTTATTCCTACCTCTATGCCCAGCAGATGCATTGGCCAGGAGGCACCAGTGGTACAGCGCTGCCATTCCCAGACTCTGCTACCATCTCACAACAAGTTCTCCTTTGACATCTGCTTCTGTCTAAATGACTCCATCTAGATCCTTAGTTAGTGCAATCTATGTTGGCATCCAGATTCTTGTTCTTCCTTTCCCAAGGAAATCATAGTCTTCCTCTCCATGCCAATTGGTAGATAGTCAAAAGACAGGAATAGGAAGTTTTCAGAGGAAGAAATCCAAGCTATCAATAGCCCTATGGAAAAAAATGACCTAAATCATTCATAATAGAGGAGTAAAAATTAAAACAACTCTGAAGTTCCACTTCACACACTCAATTAGCCAAGTAGGCCAAGTAGACAAACAAGGTTAAGTGACTTGCCCTGGGTCACACAGCTTGGAAGTGTCTTAGGCAGGATTTGAACATAGGAAGATGAGTCTTCCTTACTTCAGGCCCAACATTCTATCCACTGCACCCCCTAGCTGCCCATTACTCTATTGGGGAATGATTAAACAAGTTATGGTATATGCATGTGATGTAATACTATTGTGCTACAAGAAATGATGAAGGGTATGATTTCAGAGAAACTTGGGAAGACTTGTAGGAATGATTCAAGGTGAAGTAAGCAGAACCAGGAGAACAGTTTATATAATAAAAGATATTGTAAAGGTAAACAACTTTAAAAGACTTCTGACCACCAACACAATGACTAACCACAATTCCAGAAGATTCAATGAAGTATGCTATCTATCTCCTGATAGAGAGGTGATGGACTCAGAGGACAGATTGAGACAAATACCTTTTTTTTTGGATATGTTCAGGGGGCTTTTCTTGACTATACATGTTTGTAATAGGGGTTTTGTTTTGCTTACTTTTTCACTGAATGGGGAAGGGAGTGGAGGGGAGAAGAGAGAATGTAGATCTGAAAACAAAATAAATTTTAATTAGAAAAAAGAAATATAGTTATCAAAATATTTTAGAAAACAACTTCATGGACCCCATGTTAGGACCTTTAAGCTCTAGAGCCTTCCTGCAAACATACCCAGATCTTCCTCATCCTTAAAAACCTTCACTTGATCCTGCCATCCTCCCCAAGCCACCTATATTGCTCTGAATACCCTCTGACTCTGACATGCCTCTACTACATCTACACTCCAAATATAGACCAGGTTCTTAGAAAGCATTGATGGCACTAATTCATTGCCTCTACTTCCACACCACCTACTCACTTATCAACCTCTAAAAGTCTTGACTTTGACTTCATCACTACTGAAACTACTTTCTCCAAGGTTAACAGAGGTTTTTTTAACTACTGAAAATTTCAGAACGCATATTTCAAAACTAGGAAGGCTGAACTGATTTTCTTTGAAAAATGTTTGTTAACATGTTTATTCTTATATCACCTTCATTTCTGAATACATTTCTCCTTCCTACCCAATCCTATGAGCTATCTTGGTAAGATAAAAATGATTTTTAAAAAAAGCATTTTAAAAAAGAGAAAAAAGAAATTTCAGCAAAGTGAATATATCCTCTGAATTTGACAATATACACAATGTTCCACACTTTGGCAAAGTGCCTCAGTAAATTAAACCGGCCCAGGGTTGCTGGTCCTCTGTTAGAGGACCCCAGCTCTGAGCTTGGTTAGGTTGGGTTCAGTCTTGGGACAGATTGTCTTTAAATCTAACAGTCAAGCTTTTTGTCTTATTGGTTCTGTCCGTAGCCCTACTGGTACATGTTGTTATCCTTAATTGAATATATACTCCTTATAAAGAAGTTACATTTTTTCATTTTTTACTCAACACTTAACACTTGCCATTTGGGCTGCTCATGTAGTAGTTTAGTAGTACATATTAACAGTGAACGTATGGGCACAAGGTCATGACTAGGTTCATTGGCAGCATGGCTTATAGGGCACCAACAGTTCAAGTGGATAGGTGCCATGTTGGAAATCAAGTCATACTAAAAAAATCTATCCAAGGGAATTGCAAACCAAATGTAGTATCATCTGAGGAAATACATTCAGAAATTGAGCCTGGGGAAACTTGAGCCAAGGAGTCAGAAATAAAGGAGTCAGTAATAAGCACAAAATAGCATGATCTGATCATGGCCAATCAAATGAATTTTTGTGCCTAGAATTCTGTGGGATGTGTATGAGCTGATATCAACCCTGCCTGCCCATGCTTTTGCAAATCCTGTCTTGACAATGAGGTTTCGACATAACACATTTTAGCTCCCTAAATCCTTGTCTGGCATTTCCCTTTAAGAGGGTAAAAAGGAGTATGGCCAGTACATGCCAATGAGCCATTAAAAAGAAGCTTCATTTTGCTTTCACCTTCTTTCCTTCCCTGTGTCCTCCTGAACTTCATACATACCTAATCTACTTTCCTGGTATCTGATTTGGCCTTGTTTTGGTTCTTTGTTTCACCTTGTCCACATTCCTCACTGTCCCATTGGACTCTTTGACCCAGCTTTGGTGTCCATAGTGTCAATGCCTGGTAATTTCTTTGGCTTTGGTATCTGCTTATGACCATGTCCCTGGTTCCCTGTATCCTGGCTTTCTTTCTAACTCCCAAATTCCCTGATGATCAACCGGGCACAGGTGAGTTCCACTTGGCATTGTGATACTTAGTAGTGGAATGTGACAGCTAATAATGTCATAGTTTCAAGAAAGTCACAGTAAAAATTGTTCTTGGGTTTCACCAAAGTTTTTCACTGGAGACAATTCCCTAATTTATCTAATCCTCATCCTAGCTCCAATAATTATTTATTTCTGTGAGTCTGTCTCCAACTACATTCAAACCTCCTTTAAAGCAGGAACTTTGGCTAAACTTCTTTATCCTTCCAACAGTGTCTTATATAGGATCCTAGGCATAGCAGCAGTTCAATAAATGTGAGTTGATTATGAGTTGATAAGGGGACCTGGAGTTTCTGCAGTCTTTGTATTTGGCAGCAGGTGTCAAGGATCTTTTCTGGTTGAACATTGTCCATTTCAATGACCAAGGAACACAGTGTCAGACCAGAGACAGAATGCTCGGTGGAGAGAGGACCAGCCAGGAAGACAGATTCCAGTCCTGTCTCTGAAACAAACTGGTTATGTGATTTTGGGCAAGTCACTTAAATTCTTGGTGCCTCCAGGCAACTTTCAGTGCCTTCAAGCAACCCTCTAAAACTATAAATTATAGATGATGTGCTAATCTGATGAGATATTTCACATTATCTTCCATTTTTTCATTCTTTTGGTTTTGTTTTGTGATTTCCTGGTTTCTCATAAAGTCATTAGCCTCCATCTGTTCCATTCTAATTTTGAAAGAACTATTTTCTTCAGTGAGCTTTTGAACCTCCTTTTCCATTTGGCTAATTCTGCTTTCAAAAGCATTCTTCTCCTCACTGGCTTTTTGACCCTCTTTTGCCAATTGAGTTAGCCTATTTTTCAAGGTGTTATTTTCTTCAGCATTTTTTTGGGTCTCCTTTAGCAGGGTGTTGACCTGCTTTTCATGCTTTACCTGCATGTCTCTCATTTCTCTTCCCAGCTTTTCCTCCACCTCTCTAACTTGATTTTCGAAATCCTTTTTGAGCTCTTCCATGGCCTGAGCCCATGGAATATTTCTTTTGGATGTTTGGGATACAGAAGCCTTGACTTCTCCTCATTGGCTTTTTGACCCTCTTTTGCCAATTGAGTTAGCCTATTTTTCAAGGTGTTATTTTCTTCAGCATTTTTTGGGTCTCCTTTAGCAGGGTGTTGACCTGCTTTTCATGCCTTACCTGCATGTCTCCCATTTCTCTTCCCAGTTTTTCCTCCACCTCTCTAACTTGATTTTCGAAATCCTTTTTGAGCTCTTCCATGGCCTGAGCCCACTGAATATTTATTTTGGATGTTTGGGATACAGAAGCCTTGACTTCTATGTCTTTCCCTGATGGTAAGCATTGTTCTTCCTCATCAGAAAGGGAGGAAATATCTGTTCACCAAGAAAGTAACCTTCTATAGTCTTATTTTTTTCCCCTTTTCTGGGCATTTTCCCAGCCAGTGACTTGACTTCTGAGTTTTCTTTCCACCCCCACCTTGCCTCCAGATCCATCCAGCCAGAGCTTGGGGTCTGAGATTCAAATGCAGCTCCCCAGCCTCAGGGCTTTCAGCAGGGCTGCTATTCAGTGTGAGATTAAGTTCAGGTGCTCAGGTGGGGGCAGGGCTGCCACAATGACTCAATTGTCTCAGGGGGTTTATGCTGAGACCTTCAACAATGGATCCAGGCTCCTGCCTGCTTTGGGAGCCCCTGTCCGCTGCAGCCCCTGCTGCTGCCTCCTGAGGGGGCCTGAGTTATGGGGGACACCCCACTCCCCTCTCAGCCACCCAAAAAGACTCTCTCACCGACCCTTGTCACCTGTGGGTGGAGACACCTGCGCAGCTGCTGGAGATTCTGTTCCTGAAACCCGCTCAGATCTGTTCCTCTTAGTGCTGTGCGGCCAAGGCAGGGCTAGGCTCTACTCTGGGTCCAGTGTGCTACGGACCTTTCAAGTCAGGTTTTCAGGGCTCTCTGGAACAGAAATCTCCTCTGCTCCATTGTTTTGTGGCTTCTGCTGCTCCAGAATTTGTTGGGAGTTCTTCTTTACAGGTAATTTATGGGCTGTGGGTTTGGAGCTAGCGTATGTATATCTTTCTACTCCACCATCTTGATGATGTGCTAATCTGTATCAGGGAAAAGAATTTCCGTAGTGGGAGTTCTGCCCTCAGATGAATTATGGGTAGGACCAAAAAAAAAAAATTAAAGGAAAAAAATATCCACAGTGCTCCAAGAATCTATTTTATTGCTGTAACAGCCCTTCCTCACTCAAAACAAAGTCAGGTGCAAGTCATGTCATCATTTCTCTGATGTTATGGTCTTCTTCAAAAATGAAGGATGAACATAACCTATTGCTGTATGCACATGAACTGGGAGACATATTCTGCGTATAAGAAACCTGCCCACCATTCTCTTTTATTTTTATTATTAGTATTTAAAAATATATTTGCATTCATTTCATTAAATATTTCCCAATTACATGTAAAAATTTTTAGCATTCATTTTTAAAAAATTTGAGTTTCAAATTCTCTCTTTCTTCCCTTACCCACCTCTTGAGAAGACAACTAGCATGATACTGATTATATATATGAAGTCAGGCAAAATGCATTTCCATATTAGCTATGCTTCAAAAAAGCAAGAAAAATAAATAAAATGAAAAAAGTATGTTTCAATCTGCACTCAGAGTTAATCACTTCTCTCCCTGGAGGTGGATAGCATTTTTTTTTTTTTTATCATGGGTCCTTTGTAATTGTCTTGAGTGGTTGCCTTGATCAAACTTTCACAGTTGATCACTGTTACAATACTGCTATTACTATGTACAATGTTTTCCTGGTTCTGCTCATTTCACTCTTCATTGGTTCATATAAGTCTTCCCAGGTTTTTCTGAAACCTTCCTGTTTCTCATTTCTTATAGCATAATAGCCACATCCTAATCATAAGCCACAGCTTGTTCAGCCATTATGCAATTAATCCTGCCCATTATTCGCAACTCCTCATTTCAGAATTGGTATCTAACTTGGCAGACAATAAGTTAGTGGCAAGGATAGAACCTAAACTTCAGTCTCCTAACTCCATTGTTCCTACTGTTATATCCCACTGCCATCTTGGAACTACAGGACAAGGAAGGCTCCTTCATTTAAAACAGTTCCTAGCTTTGGCCCAGGGAGTAAAGAAGTCTTTATGGGATCTTGGCTATTAAATTTGAATAGCTGCCTGCTGACAAGTATAAGAAAATATTTCCCTTATGAAAAGAGTGCTGGAAGGAAGCTACGGTACAACTGCATGGCCTACTACAGTTCCCACATTTTGAGGCCTGAGCAGTAGTGCCCCACAGGCATGTCAGGCACTGTATACCATGATACATGCCCTCCTGCTCCCACCTTTCACTGCCTACTAAGATATAAGAAAGTGCCTAGCAAAGAGAGGGAGGGCTCAGAAGGGGAGATAATGTGATGGCTCATTTGGAAACCTAACTGAGGTACCAAATTGAAAAGAAACTCCACAACATTAGAAGCTGGACAATCTCACCTGCTGGTGGCTCCAGAGTCAATTCTTGGTTAACCAAGGGCTTTGATCATCTAACTATGGATTATCCAGAACTCTCAGTTTCACCTTCAGTTAGTCTAACTTGGGTTCAGAAGCTCAGCAAATAAAGGCAGATGGGCATTGAATCCCTGCTTCTCACTAACTGCTCCAGGAAATAATGATTGTTGGGAGAGGAGACTGTAACTATTGACTGAAATGAAGACTTTGGCTTACTCATGAATTTCATTTACAGTAAAAGCCCATCAATTCAGACCAATCAGTGGAAATCCAGTCTGAATCAGAGAAAAGTCCTATTTGAGGAATATTGGAAAAGAAATACAATTTTATTACTTTGAAACAACATATAATAGCACTTAAGTTTAACCAAATGGGATCCAATGGAAGCCCTGATAGGCCTGCTTTAAAATACGTAAGAATCATTTATAAATTAGTACCATTTTTATAGAAGTAGACATTATTAAAGTCTTTAAAATGACTTTTCTTTTTAATGTGTCCAGTTCAGATCATGTAACTCTTGTGTAATTCTTGATTGCAGCCTTCTCCTCATAATAACACCATTGAGTGGGTAGAGCAAATATTGTCTTGTCCATTTCACAGATGAGGAAGTTGAAACTCAAAGAGGGTAAGCCATTGGCTCAAGGTCATATGGCTGGTTAGTGAAAGTCAAGACTTGATTTCTGAGTCCTGTGTTCTTTCCACTCTTCCTCTGCTGCTTTGCAGAGAAGGATGCTAACACTTCTAATCTTGTTTGCCTTTACAGGTTTGCTTAACAAATTATTTCTTCATAGATGGTGCAGAGTCAACTTCAACACAAGGGTAATTATCACTAATTTTTTAAATGAAGTTGTCCTGTAGTAACAAAATGGTGATATATAACAGTGGGAGCTCTGGCGTTAGGATACCTGGGTTCTAGTTCCATCTTTGCTGTTAACTTACCGTATTGGCTTGAGAAACTTAACCTGCCCATACCTTAGTATCCTTGTGTATAAACTGAAGCAGTTTGGACTAAGTTTTTTCTAAGCTCTTTTTGGACATTCTAGGTTTCCATGGTTTCCTGATTAATAAATCAATAAGTGTTTATTAAGTGCTTACTATTCACTAGGCTATGTGCTAGACTACTATGTGCTAGAGCCAAAAATGAAACAGATCTTACCCTCAAGGGTCTTCTTGTCTATTATTTCTAAAACTATGGAAAATGAAGATTTTTCTAAATGTCTCCTCTGTTAGCTACTGACTGTGTTACTGTGGGCAAATCACTTAAACTTTCTGATCTGTAGCTTCTCTCATTTAAAAATGGGAATAACACTGTCCCTAAAATGGGAATATACTATCCTTAAGACTTTAATGTGATAGGATATTGTAGCATAGTGAACAGGGCTGGCCTTCATGTCAGGAAAATCAGGGCTGAAGTTTTGCCTCCAACATATACTATCTTTGTGACCATGAACAAAGTGTGCAACTTTTTCTGGGTCACAGGCAACCTTCCAGGATGATATTATAGTCAAGTTGCTGGTTTGCATCAGTGAATGGAATTTCTGTATTTGAATTTCTCTATACGAATGAAAGAACAGGACTGAAGCAAAACAAACACCACCCCCTCCCCACCCAAATACCGTTAGTGACAACATAGAGCTGTTGTAAGGTTCAAGTAAGAAAACAGATGCATTTTCCAAAACTTAAAGCACCATAAAAGTTATTCTACAATCCTCAATCCCATTCTGAATTACCTATCCAGAAGAGGAAGACGGCCAAATTTTCCACTCTTAACGGAGGCCATTTAAATGTCGATTGACTTCAGAGGACAGTCTGCAAAGCAGGATTAGGAGAAAATTTTGGCAAAAAGCTAGATCCATTTTGGGGCCCTGAGGTTTTGGATTTAGGAAGCAAACTGTAACCCTGTCGGTTGGAGGTCTCTAAGGATACCAGGCAGCTCCCAATCAAATTGGCAATTTCAGCATAAATGTACTGGAAACACATGTATTATATTTACCTGCACAGACATGTGAGTTTTATACTTAGGGGAAAGGGAAGGTGAATCATGTTTGGAGAAGAAGTATTTAATATTGGACGGTGGTTGGAGATGAAAGTTGGGCTTTGATGATTCCAGATATTTGACTCACTTAGTCCAGAGTACTTTGAGTCATTTTAAATTGACAGCAAAGACAGATGTTTTCTTCAGTTTCTACAGATCCTTTCTTTTTCATTGGAGTAGGATTGCTCTTCAGCCTTCTTCTGTCTTAGGCATTGTTCCTGTTTACTTCCTTCCAACATGACAATATTTGAAAATCTAGAGTAGCAGCTATCCCCTGCATGGAGCATTGTTTCTGATTCCTCCTCCCCACTACTGAGTGTATACTTGGGGTGCATTTGTGAGAAGGGTCACAGGAAGGTCAGCCAGAACACCTTGGAGAATTCCAGGCAAGTGCTGTCCTCCTCCCTGCATTCTTTCCACAATTGGTGGACAAGGTTGAGCTAAGCCATCTGGTGCCTGAGACCGATTAGCTCATTCTCAATAACCATAATTCCTTATGTTTGGATAGTATGATGCAGTTTGCAAAGTGATTCAATGAATCTTGCCTTATATGATTTCTATAACAACCCTGTGATTTAGTCTGGATACATGGTTATGATTCCCATTTTACAGATGAAGGAATCCACTCAGAGAGGTATCCAAAGACACATAACTAGCCAAGTGCAATGCCATCCCTCCCTTTGCTGTATTAGGAAGATGTCTTTGGTATGCTAAGACATGCTGTAGTTTTTACTCCCCATGACAATTTTTGATCCTGTAGGACTGAGAGGGGAAGCAGATAGGTATGTCTGTCCTTAAGTAGGCTCACAAGCCCTTGTCTAGATGTGAAAAAACCAGTAAAGGCCATTTCATTAAGCTTTATGGATTCTGACTTCAGAGAAGTAAAAGAGGCAAAGCCCTGTTAAGTGAGAACTATAAGGACAGTGTAGTATAGTGGAAAGAATACTAGTGTTGAAGTCATAACAGCATAGCTTTAAGAGTGGAAGTTATTTTGGAGATAATCAACTCCAACACCTTCATGTGACAGATGTGGAAACTGAGGCACAGAATTATTAAGTGACTTGCACAGGATTATAAACTAATAAGCATTTGAGGGAAGACTTGAACTCAAGTCTTTCTAATTCCAATTCCTGTCCCCTATCCACTATATCCCACTGCTTTATAAGCAGAGGTTCTTGATTTACCTCATGGTTCTACTTGCAAAACTGTGGACAAGTTAAGTAAATTCTCTGAGTTTCAGTTTCCTCATCTGTCAAAAAAGGGTTTGTCAAAATGATTAAAAGGATGGATTTAGAGCAACGTGAGCCAATTTCTTTGAACTGATGTGGAGTGAAATAAGCAAAATCAGGGTAATAATTTGTATGATGGCTACAATAATGTGTCAGTAAGCATTTATTACTTACCTACTATGGTCTTGACACTGTAATCAATGCTAGGGATACAAATGAGAAGCAAAACACAGTCCCTTCCTTCAAAGAACTTACGCTCTAATAGGGAGAAAGCATGTAGATAAATTAGATAATTCCAAAATACTTACAGAGGGTGGCTTTTGAACTGAATTTTGAAGTAAATCAGAAACTCTACAAGGTGAAGGTGGAGGAGAGTATCCCAGGCAACAGCCAGTGCAAAAACATGGAGATGGGAGATTGAACATCGTGCAAGAAGGTCAGTATGGCCGCAGAATGTTGTAGAGGTGTGTAATGTGTAAGAATACTGGAAAAATAAGAAGAGTGGAAAGCTTTAAGTACTAAACAAAGGAGTTTGCATGTAATCACAGGGTTAATAAGGAACCACTGGAATTTATTGAGAAAGTAGATAACATGAACAAACCTGGTGCATTAGGAAAATCACTTTGGCCATCATATGTAGGATAGTGTAAGTGGGGAGAGACTTGAGGCAGGAAGAACAATTAAGATTAGTTATTGCATAAACATCCCGATAAGAGACAATGAGAGCCTCCAATAGGGTGGTGATTGTATAAATAAAGAGGAGACATATTTGAGAGATGTGGGAAAAGTAACACCAAGCTTTGGTGACTGGTTGGCTATGTAGGATGAGCGAGAAATTGAGGATAACACCAAATTTCTCAACCTGGGTGACTTCAAGGGAGGTACCCTTGAAAGTAACAGGAAGGTTTGAAACTAGGTGTGGATTTATAGGGGAAAGATAATGAGCGCCTTTTTTGAACATGCTGAATTTGAGATACCTATGGGACATTGTGTTGGAAATATTCAATAGGCAGTTGGTGATGTGGAACTGGAGCTCAGGGGACTAGGACTGGAGAAATAGATCTGAAGAATTAACTGCACGGAGATGATAATTGAACTCATGGGAGCTGACAAGATCACTGAGTGAGAAAGGATGGAGAGGAAAGAAACCTTAATATCTCCACTCAATGTGATGACTAAATGGGACTTCAGGAGACCAGGGATGAAGGATGCCTCCCACCTCTTGGGAGAAACTGACACAGAACAAGATCTGTGTTTTCAGACTAAGCCAATGTGATAATTTCCTTTCCTTCATTGTACTGGTTTATTATGAGGGAAGGTTTCTGTTTGTGGGGTGGAATGGGGGTGGGGAAGTTTTGAGGAGGGCAAGATGACAGTAAAACCAAAGAAAAGAGGATCAATAAATTTTTTTTAAAATACAGAGACCAGAAAGAAGTTCAGGAGGGGATATGGACAAATGGGCCAGTTTTGTTACTACCATGCTAAATAAATTTAATATATATTAAAGATGTATAACACAAATTCCTAGTTTCATATGTACTCTTTTTTTCTGTTCCTTGTATAACAGCGATTCTCTGGCTCCCATTTCCTTAGGATAATTCCCACCTACACATTTTCAGTCTCTAGGGAGGGGAAAGGAATTGGGCTTACAACTTGGCACCTTAGTTTCTTAGGGCTTCCTTACTGCGCTGGTTGCAACATCTAGCCTGCAATGGAGGGCATCATGGTCCCCATCGCTCAATCACCAGGTCTGGGACTTCACTCCCTGTCCCTGGAAATGAAAGACAAATGAAACAAGACCCGAACCTGAAGCCTGTTTCTCAGGGCCAAAGGAAGGGAAGGGAAGGTGACCCTTTCCCACCTACCTTGCTGCATGGTGTCTTTGCTGTGGGTTAATGAAAACTTCATCCCTGGATGCCACTGGAAAGGGAGAACAACAGTGCCTCTGTCAGGTAGATGTAAGGTGTAGAAAGTTCCAGCTATGAAAAAAGGCTATTCCTACCCACATGGCAAGATGTCTTCTCTCAGGTGTCTTCCACATGAGTGCCTCCATCTTTGGTGGCCTAGGCAATGCCCTGTTACATTTATATATTGAGATGTGCATGTTTACTGGTATTTATTAAATTCATGATAAAAATTAATATATGAGTAAACACAGGAAAATGAAGGAGGTGGATTAAATCATTCCAAAGGGTCACAATCCTATTACTCACAGCCATGCATGCCCTGTGCTTCCATTATTCGGTTATTCTGTTATTCAAGGGCAAATCTAGTGTCATCTTCTCATTATTGCTTTTTCTCTTGAAATATGTCACTAACTAGGGGATGGGATGAAGGAGAGGTGACGCTAGGGCCTGGTCTCCCACACGTGGTTCTCTAATTCAATGTTTAGCCACAGGATCTAGTCCCACCCTTTCTACTTCCTTCATACGGTTCACTGCATGTTCCCTATTTTACCCACTCTTTTCAAGCCCTGCTATGTATACCAAATCCCATTTATGTGAGACTGACCTTCATTTACCCTCCTGTTCTATTGCCCAAGCATTGGCTTGGCCCCTCTTTACACAAACATTAGCTCCTTCCTTCACTACACCCAATCCAATTCCTAAAAACTAAAGGCAGATCTAAGTCTACTTGAGTATTAGATAAGTCTGAGAAATCAGGGGATAGCTGCGTGACCTCATGGGTTAGAAGAAATGAGGGGATAGCTGTTCCCTCTTTGTCAGCATCTTCCTCTGCACAGGAGGTACCTTCCAGTTTTAAACCATGTGTATGATTCTATGATTCTTCATTTCTTTTTTTATAATTTGTGTTGTTCAGTTGTTTTAGTCATATCTGACTCTTTGTGACCCTCTTTGGGATTTTCTTGGCAAAGATCCTGGAGTTTTTTGTCATTTCCTTCTCCAGCTCTTTTTACAGATGAGGAAACTGAGGCAATGAGGATTAAGCAACTTGCCCAAGGTAACACAACTAATAACTTTCTGAGGTTGGAACTCAGGTCTTCCTGATTCCAGGCCCAGCACTCTATCCACTGTGCCACCTAGATCATCAAAACCTAGATGAGCTATTTTGCTTTGTTTTCTCCACTTACTGCGTAATTTTACTTTGATATTTGAAAAGATCTGTAATTTCTTCTGAGTGTTTTTTGCTCCCTCAAAACTCCTCAAGTATTACAATGGCCCACCATTCATCTCCCAGTAGCCACTCTACTGATAAAAATTCTCTGGACCAACCTAAGCTGATAGACAGTCTATCACTGGGTCTGCACAAGCAACGTTTCAGGCTTGTTAGGATCCACCAAAGCCCACATATGCATTCTACTAGCATAACCTTCAAGAATCCAGGCTTATTTCCACATCATTCTATCCTCCATGATGCCCTGGGGTCATTGTCTTTTCAACACTGAATGGTGACCCAGGTCTCTCTCACGGACAGATTTTGTCCTAGAGTTGATTTGAGCATGAGTTTCGTGCCACTTGGCCAAGCACATTGTGGCATTGCTTGCCTTGGGCATAAAAATGGATAATTAGTTCCTGAGCAAGATAATGACTTGTTAAACATGTAATAAGAAATAGCTAGACCATTGTGAAGAAATATTCTCACCATGTGATAAATCAGGCAATAATCAGGTGAGAGTGATAGTGTCTGGACTTGTGTCCCAGGTGAGGGAACTCCTTTCTCCAAGTCAATCGGTGACTTCTCCGAAATTTATAGTCTTATAGAGTTGCCTGGAGGCTGAAAGTTTAAGAGAGCTGCCTAGGGTCACAAAGCCAGAGTCAGAGGTGGACATTTTGACCTCTCTTATCTGTCCCCGCTTCTTTTTAATTAGGTGAGAGTCCAGAAGGAATTCTTTCTGAATAGGTGAGACCTTGATAGGAGCCATCTCACTTTAGTTCCTTTTTTTTTATTTTGAAAAAGAACTCCAGAGATCTGAATTCTAGTTCTACAGCTGAGAAGAAGTCCCTTGACTCAATGATTCTATAAATCAATGAATATTCTCACTCCTTGGGAGGATCTGAGCCCAGAGGGAATGAAGATGGGAGTAGGCAATAATAGGTAGTTTCTCCCATCATATCTTTCCAACAGACACCTTTTTGGGTGGTAGGATTAGGCAGAATTACTTTTATTGCAAACTAAAATGCAACTTACTATTGTATCTTCCCTTAAACAAGCCCATTGCTCCTCTACTGCCACCTGTAGGCTAATATATGCACCTAGTGTGTGGCTATACCTTCGCACACATCATTGTCCACTCATTTTTTCAGTCATGTCAAAGATAACAGGAATGGTTCACCATTTCCTTCTCCAACTCACTTTAGAGATGAGGAAACTGAGACAAAGAGTGTTAAGTGACTTTCCCAGGGTCACACAGCTAGTAAGTGTCTAAAACTGGATTTGAACTCATGAAGAGGAGTCTTCCTGACTCTAAGAGTTCCAGTGTTCTTTCTACCCACTGTACGACCTAGCTGCCTCTTCACACACACGTGTATATATGTGTATGTATATATACATATATGTATCCATATACATACATACATACATACATACATACATACATATATATATGTATATAGTCAAAAACATAATCTGTTCTGACTGGGTAGCTAAAGACTGTATCCTGTGGTCCAAATTCTCAGGCACCCTGCATACTCATAATAGCCAGGTCAGCCTTCGGGCATGTTGGCCATGGAAAACAAAGTACCACAGCTGAGATTCTCAATCAGCTTCTTATTAAAAATCTGATGTGCCCACAGCTTCATTTCTTTTAAGATCCACTGAATCATAATATAATTATACTAGCTTAGATTTCTATAACGAATTACTGCCTTAAGGCATTTTATATATATTCCTTCATTTGATTCCCATAACAACCTTGTGAAGTTGGTAGTGTCACAGTTCTGGGAATTTTATATTCAGGGATACTGAGGTTTATGGAGGTCAATATCACAAGCTAACAAATGGCTTAGCCAAGACTCAAATTCAGATCTTATCACCCTTAAGTACATTTTTCTTTCTACTGCATTCCTCCTCCCTCCCTTCCCACTGCCCAAGTTCTTCCTTGGGGTTACTACGAAGTTTGAAGTTCCGAAGTTCTTGTAAAAGTGAAATCCATCATGATAAAGGAGTGGTGCCAGTGTGACTCACTGAAAGTTGGTAGGGGGCACTTCTCCCTCCTTTCTAGTTAATAAATGTGGTGTTTGTTTAGTGGTGGAAGCCATGACTTTTGCATTCCTGGTTGGATGAAAAGGCAGCTTACCTCCCAAGAACCCTACCTAGGGATCGTGTTCTTTTTTGTCCTTCATTATTAAAAAGGACCACTGATATTGAGGATGGAAGCAAAAGCACAGGTAGAGGGGTTAGGTTTGGTAAGAAACTAAAAAGTAGGAGAGGATGGATGATGTCATCTTTAGATCAACCTAAGAGCTCTTTATGGAGAAGAATTTAAAGGTCCATGGGAATGATGGAAAGGAGATATTTGAGATAATTAAGTTTACAATACCATTTATGAGAAAGGTCAGAGAAAGAAGAAAGAAAATCAGGTTAAAAACATCAGCCTGGAGAAGAATGTAGAGGGGTGGAATGGGATAGCGTAGGAATATGGAAAATGAGTTTGTTCTAGTTAACACTGAACAGCCTTGGAAACACAGAGTGAGGGCCTCACCTGGAATTGATGCCTACTTTGGTAGAGGGGAGCCATTAAGGCACCCTCAAAGGGGCATACTGTGGTCAAAATAATGGACTAAGGAGACAACTCTGGTAGCAAAGACCACTTAGGGAAAGGGGTGAGAAGGAAGTTGACAGAATCACAGAAATCCATGTAATACAACTGTTGTAATTGGATAAATTATAATAGTCCTAGTGGAAGATGATCAAAGCATGAGTAGTCTACTAGTTCATAAGTTTCTCCTAAACTAAACATTCCTCATTAGACTGTAAACTCCATGAAGAGAAAATCAGTGGCTTCTCTAAAACTTGTTACTTCTCCAGATGCCTAAGGTAGCGCTCTGAACACAAAAGGTATTTAATGATGGTTTGTGGAATTGCATTCTCATTGCCAGTTTCTCTCCACTCTCCAATCCACATTCCCCATAGCTTTTGCCATATATGATATATATGTATATATATATATATATATATATATATGTATATATATATATATATATATATATATATATACACACACACACACACGGGTATGTGTACTTCTGTATGTACATTTAAATTTGATTTTACCGATATAAATTTGATTGTAGCTATATATCTATACACACACACATACACATATCCTTTGTGTAGCATTTACAGCCTGTCACAATCTGGCTCCAACCTATCTTTCCAGATTAATTCCCATTACTCTCCCTCACATACTCTACATTCCTGCCAAAATAGCCTATACCTAACACTCCTCCCATTGCTAGTTCCCATTGGCAGTTCCCATTGCTAGTAATTGCTAGTAATATTCTCCCTCCTTACTTCTGCCTCTTGAAATCTTTAACTTTCTTCAAAGCTTAGCTCAACAGCCTTCCTCTATAACAGGCATTTCCATATTGCCCTAGTTATTAGGGCAATTTCTTTGTATTTACTTATCTGTATACATATTGTTTATCCTGAAAAGAATGTAAACTCTTTGACTTAATTTTTACCTGTGCATCCCCAGCACCTAGCATCATGGCTGACCCATAATAGGTGCTTTAAATTCCTGTTTAATTGAAATTCCGAGAGAGGAGATGAGGGCTTATACCACAGGTTTTGGTGAATAGGAGGAGAGGTCATTTACTAAAGGGAGAGGGAGGGATTTAGGGTGTGTATGGTTGAAAGTTTGAGGAGAAAGGAGATTTGGAATAGCTTCTGTGGGAATTGTATTAGTTGTTCAATCCTATCTGACTCTTTGTGATCTCATGGACCACAGTATGACAGACTCTTCTATCCTCTACCACCCCTCCAAGTCCTTTCAAATTCATGTTTGTGACTTCTATCTCATCCTTTTTCTTTCACGTTTAATATTTCCTAATTTTCAGGGTCTTTTCCAATGAGTCCCTTCTTCTCACTATGCAGTCAGTATTTAAGCTTCATCTTCAGCATTTGACCTTCTAGTGAATAGTCTGAATTAATTTCTTTAAATATTGACTGATTCAACCTCTTTGCTATCCAAAGGACTCTCAAAAGTCTTCTCCAGCACCACAATTTGAAAGCATGGATTCTGTGAACCTCAACTTTCCTTAGAGTCCGACTCTCACAGGTATATGCTGCTATTAAGAACCATAGTTTTAACTAAACAGACTTTTGTCAGCAAGGTGATGTCTCTGCTTTTTAGTGTGCTGTCCTGATTTGCTATAACTTTTCTTCCAAGGAGTAAGCATCTTTTAACTTCAAAATGAATGCAAACACCATTGGCAGTGATCTTTAAGCCCAAGAATATAAAAATCTGACACTGCTTCCATTTCTTGGACTGTGATAGAGTCAACCAAAGATGGATAGAAAGATCCTGGATTTGTCATTTACTTCCTGTGTGATGTTGAGAAAGTTTCTTAACCTCTTTGAGACTGCACAATAAGGAGTTGAATTGGGTCCCTTTCAGCACTAAGTCTTTGATTCTGTATGATGGCTAGGATGTCCATGTCCTTAGCTTATTCCTTCAAGTGAGACATGGGGGAAGGAGTTCTGGATGAAGGTTCTAATGTGACTAGATAGGCCTCACATTGGGGGATTAGACTTCATGATTTCCAAGGTCTCTTCCAACTCTAATGATCTAATGAAAAGGATCTTTTCCCCTTCAGCAAGAACAGAGAACACCAGATGTCATTCTGTTCACTTATTGTAAACAATTTCCCATTGGGTGGAGGAAACAGAGATGTTATTAATATTTTCAGTCCCTTATATCTCATGAATCTACTTGAATGATGGGCATCATTTTTTAATCCCTTTTCATGACAATGGTTTTCCATTGAAATTCCCCTGAGCTAACAATATGTAATCAGTTTTCTCTAACAAATGACCTCCTTTAACTTCATTAGTTCAGAATTAATTTGCTAGCATGTAACCAAGATGATTAACACTTCTGATTAGTGAGATGCCATGGAAGGAGTCTCCTTCTTCATGGTCAAGAGAAGCATTAATTAAAAACTAAGATGTTTGCTAATTTTCCTTACAATTTAATCCAATGAAAGTGGTAAGGGTTGTATTTTTTTTTTTTAATTCAGCAGGAGATGGGATTAATGAGTCATGTTGCCCAAAAATTTGTCATCAACACATTTTATACGCTACCTTTCTTCCAAACTGAGAACTGAGATCTTTGAAGGAGATGTCTTTGTGGGGACCAACAGTGGAAGGGTAGATACTTTCAGCTACTAGATAAAGTTCTGTCCTGGGCTGGTGCGCATCGGGACTTGAAAGAGGAAGTGAGCGGAGGAATATGCTCAAATAAGCTCACTTGATTGGAAAGGATTGTAAAATATTAATAATCCACAGAATCATAACTGGGATGGGGCAACCAGAATTCTGCCCCAGAAGGACAGGGTCGAGGACACCAAATTTAGAAGATGCTGATACCTTTGCAGTGTCTTTGCAGTATATGGAGTCATGCTTTTTATATAGTTAGCACCTAGTTATCAAGAGTAATGACTTAAGGTAGAAAACTATCCCATGTTGGTCTCCTTTCCTGTCTAGCCTTGCCAAATCTCTTCTACAAGGTGGCCTCCCCAGCATTAACTTTGTACCAGTGTCCCAGGGCTTCAGTTTCTACACATCTTACTCTTCTCCCCCCTCCCCAGTTGGGTGCAAGCTTTAGACAACTTGTGATACTTTCCCCAAGTGAAAAATTTCCTAGTGACAGCTCTGAGAGTAGATATGTTATTTGAACCATAGAATCCTTTTTAAAAAATTTTATTTAAAGTATTGAGTTCCAAATTCTATCCCTCCTTCCTCTCCCCTCCTCTTGGGATAGTAAGCAATCAGATGTAGGTTATACATATGTAATTATGTAAAACATTTCCAAACTAGTCATTTTGTATAAGAAGACTCAAATAAAAGGAAAAAATGAAAGAAAGTAAAGAATAGCATGCTTCAATCTATATTCAAACAATATCGGTTCTTTCTTTGAAGGCAGAGAGTATGCTTCATCCATACTCCCTTGAAATTGTCTTGGAACATTGCATTGCTGAGAATTCAAGCCATTCCCAGTTCTTACTTGAACAATATTGCTGTTACTGTATACAATGTTCTCCTAGTTCTGTTCACTTCACTATGCATCAGTTCATGTAAGTCTTTCCAGGTTTTTCTGAAATCATCCCGCTTGTCATTTCTTTTAGCACAATAATATTCCATTATAATCATATACCACCACAGCTTGTTTATTCATTCCCCAATTGATGGACATCTCTTCAGCTTCCAGTTCTTAGCCACCACAAAAAGAGCTGCTATAAATAGTTTTGTACAAATAGGTCCTTTCTCCTCCTTTTTGGATGTCTTTGGGATATAGACCTAGCAGCTGAACCACAGAATTCTAAGATTTTGGAATGGGAAGGGATCTGAGTATCAGTGTGACTGGTGCTAAATTACCAGTGGTGTCTGCTTGGGAATATCTACTTGAAACAACATAGGGTGTTCATTCATTCATTTATTAACTTAGACCTTAACTTAAAAAAGCCATGGTCTCCCACTGCATCCGGGGCCATCTCCAATTGTCCTGATCTATATCTTGCCATTGGACCCAGATGTCTCCAGAGGAGAAAATGAGGCTGCTGACTTTGCACAGTCCTCCCTCACTTAAATTTGATTCACCTACAAGTCATGGTGTCACCTCCCTGATGTCATGGTCCTCTTTGAGAGCAAAGGACAAACAGCACCAACCTATTCATTAAGTGCCTTCTGTATGCAACATATCGCACTAAATACTGGGGAAAATACAACATAAATGAGACATATTTCCTGCTTTCAAGTAATTTATACTTTCATAGGAATGCTGGGACAAACACAGATAAATATAATATGTTAGTGTATAATAAATAAGAGTAATAAAAATTGCTATGAGATATGATGAGGGAGTAATCAGTTCCAACTAAAGGATCAGAAGACTTAGGAAGAAGTTGGTATTTGAGTAAGACCTTGAAGAATGGGAATAATAGTTTATATGTTGAAGGCATTTTATGATTTACAAAGCCTTTTCCTTAAAATATTTTTGCTTATGAAGTACACAGTAGTATCATTTCCATTTTACAGATGAGAAAACTGAGGCAAACAAAGGTTAAATGGTTGCTCACAGCTAATAAGTGACAGAGTCTGGGTTCAAAGCCAGATTTCCTGATTTTAAGTCCAAAGTCAATAGGCAGAGATTAGGATAATAGGACTTTAAGATCATAGGCTTAGAGTTAGAATTCAGGTAGTCAAGTAGCATTTATTAACTACCTACTATGTGCCAGTCACGGTGCTAAACACTAGGGGAGGGGGGGCAATTAGGTGGCACAGTGGAGAGTGCTGGGTCTGAGTTCAAATCCAGCCTCAGACAATGACTAATTGTGTGACTCCAGGCAACTCATTTAACTAAACTCTGCTCAGTTTTCTCATCTGTAAAATGGGGATCATAATAGTACCTACCTCCCAGAGTTGTAGGAAGGAATAAATGAGTACTTAAGTATTTAATACAGTGCCTGGCACACAGTAAGTGCTATATAAATGTTGATAGCTACAAAGAAGGACAAAAAACAATCCCTCCTCTCAATATGTAAATTACTAGGTACAAACAAGACATATATAGAATAAATTGGGTATAATCTCTGAGGGAAGGCACCAAGATCATGGGAAATTAGGAAGGCTTCTTATAGAAGATAGGGCTTTAGTTGAGACTTGAAAGAAGGCAGGGGTGAGAGGAGGTGGATGATAAGTGTTCCAAGCTTGGGGACAGCCAGTGAAAACACTTGACCTGGATGAAGAAATCTAGTGAAAGAGACATAGAAGGGGCAGTCAGGCAGGAAGGAGGAAAACCAGGAGAGATTAATGCCATGAAAACCTAGGAAAAGAGGATAATTGACAGTGCCAAAGGTAGCAGAGGGCTTATGAAGGATGAGGATCGAGAAAACACCCTTAGATTTGGCAATTAAGAGATAATTACAGGCATATAATATTATGTATAAAAAAATGTACCTATCTTAATTAAAAAATACCTTATTGATAAAAAACAATGCTAACCACCATCTGAGCCTTCAACAAGTTGTAATCTTTTTGCTGCGGGAGGGTCTTGTGTTGATGTTGATGGCTGTTGACTAATCAGGGTGGTGGTTGCTGAAGGTTGGGGTGACTGTGGCAATTTCTTAAAATAAGACAACAAAGAAATTTGTGGTATAGATCCACTCTTCCTTTCATTCCAACACTTAAAGGCCATCACAGGGTTATTAACTGATCTAGCTTCAATATTGTTATGTCTCAGGGAATAGGGAGGCCTGAAGAGATGGGGAACAGCCAGTAAGGAGAGCCATCAGAATATGTATAACATTTATTGATTAAATTCACCATCTTATATGGGCATGGTTCATGACACCCCAAAACAATTATAATAGTAATATCAAAGATCACTGATCACCATAATAGGTATGATAATAATAACAAAAAAGTTTAAGATATTACAAGAAATACCAAAATGTGACACAGAGAAACAATGTGAGCACATGCTCTTAGAAAAATGGCACTGATAGACTTGCTCGAAATAGGGTTGTCACAAATCTTCCATTTGTAAAAAGAAACACAGTATCTGTGAAGTTCAGTAAAGTGCAAACAAAGATACCTGTAGTAACTTCAGAGAGAGCCGTTTAGATCAACTAGTCCAACAACCCCCTCCCTGCCATGTTGTAGAAGACAAAATGAGTCCAGAAATAAGTGAACCTCAGTTACACACAGCTGCATGTATATTTGCATGGTAGCAAACCATGCTCCTCATGTCTCTCCTGTGTCCCTATCAAGAACAATTATCCCCTTTTCTGTCTGATTCCTGGGTTCTATAGAGTCATCAATAAGCAGAGATATCTTCCACAGCTTAAACTCAGTATATTCAATCCTATCCTTTGTGAATAATGTCACCTTGAACTTCAGGGTTACAGCCTTGACTTTTCATTATCTCTCAGGTTCATTGTCATTCATCTGTTGTCAGTATTTAGAAAGCTTTCACTGTTGTAGGGGAAAAGCACTGAACTGGGACTTTGGATTCTAGATCCAACTGCAACACTGATTTGTTGTTTGATCATCAGTGAAGTCGTGTCACTTCTCAAGCTCTCAGTTCCCTAATCTGTAAAACAACAGCTGGACTAGTTGATATCTAAGGTCCCTTCCCACTCTCACATTCACCTAATCTGCATATTATGAATGAGATCATGGGAGTTTCCTTGCTAAGGATTTATTGGTAGGCTGTAGGGAGATTATTAAGTCTTTTCCTGCTTCAAGATTCTACTGGGTAGAATCTACATAGCAAGTATTCATTGAGAACCTAATGTATGGCTGGGACCATGTTGGTACTATAGATGGATGTGCAAATAAATGAGAAGACATGTCCTTGCTTGAGAAGTTAAAAATCCTAGTGCATGTGAAAACATTTTATCCTAGAAACAGGGTGGTGCAGTGATTTGTGGCTAAATCTAGTGGTTTTATTTTCCTTCATTCATACATGAATTTAGCACCTGATATAAGCAGGGGTCCTGGAGTATGCATGGTATATACATTTAATGCATGTGAGTACATTATGTTTGAGGTAAGTAAGATTATTGCTTCCCCACTAACACTAACAAGCTTTTTCAGGAAGTAAAACAGTACATATGATTGCAGGAAGCCTCGTCGTCACTGGCCCAGTGTCACTCTGACTGTTTTGAGACACTGAGAGCAAAGTGGAGAACTGAGTTGATCATCCAGATAATTCAACCAAAGTACACCTTTACCTCTGATGCCCGATGCACTTCAGGCTCTAAGCTGATAGAACCAAACTCCCCAGTAACAAATAATTCTATGCCTCACTTGGTATTTGTAGAGCAACCTGAGCAAGATTGTCTCTGGCCCAGGAAGAAGCAAGCACAGCCTCAGATTTCCATCTCATTAGGCTGAGGTGGAATAATATGCACTTCACATCTCTCCTGTTTCCCAGTCCCCAGACCAGCTTTCCCATTAGTGCCACTGTTTCTACCTCTCTGGCCCTGTGATTGGCTGGAGGACGTTGCAGCAGTTCTGGCCCCGAAGGAGGAGGGAGAGATACCTATGGCCTGGCAAATACAGCCTCCTGTATTCATTGCAAAGTTTATTTTTTTAAAAATGGGATTTCAGCAATCAATTTAGATCTCCTGAAGGAGAAGAGATTGCAAGCACTAAAATCATTCATTACCTTGTAAATCTGGCAGGGGCTAGGGAGTGGGAGGTTAGACGGGAAAGTAACATTGAACTGTAGCTACTGCCATAACCAAGAAACAGAACTGTCATATTTCCCAGCTGTCTGATAAGAGGCATTACAGCTGGCTGTACCCGCTCTCCACAGGGATGGGAAGAAAATAACTGTGTATCCCATACAATGTCATGGCTTGGCAGAGATGGAAGGGACTTAGAAACTATCAAGTTTGACAGAGGAGGAAACTGAGGCCCACTCCTTTGCCAGCAAGTTTCAGGCGCATCTGGTAGCAGAGGCTGAAAAACCCGGCTGTTTTCGTTTCATTCCTTTGTTTCTTCCCAATCTGCATAAAGCCCGGAGACAGGGGTAACATGCCTTTTCTTCCCTTCTCCTTTGCTACTTCTCACGGCAACAATGTTGCCCCTAAGCCTCCAATCTAATGTGAGTTCATTTGAAATGTCCTTTCCCATTTAAGCATTATCTTGGAAAGCCGGCATGGGCTGTAATCGAATGCGCACACTCAGTGGTGAGCTGGGCGGCTGGCCACAGGGCAGGTCTGTAGCACCGGCGCTCTCTCCTGCCAAAGCCTGGGGAGGCAGAAACCCATCGATCTTACGGATCGGCTTCCAGGACGATTTCACCGCTGGCTCCCACGGGAGAGGGAGAGAAGCCAGTGAGGGTGTTTGGAAGGGCGAACATCCGCGGGGCCTTCAGCAAGCTGTCTGGAGACAGCTCCGATCTTCCATCTCGGGGCTGCTTAGCTAGTCAGAGCAGCTGCTGGGCTGGGGCTCAGGGTCCGGCTTTGATGAAGGCTAGGAGACAAATGATTTGTTGGGTCTGCAGGCCACCGGTTGCAAAGACTCCTTTAAGACAATTTATTATTATTTTTGGAACCAGATTGTAAAAGAGAGTGCATTATTTCTGTTTCCCTCCCTCTTCCCCCAAACTGGTACCTTGTCAGCTATAAGAGAACCATGGTCCTCCAGTTACTGACAACCAATAGGAAGGATTGCTTGTATCATCTCTGCAAGGGACTGGGGAGTACAGCTAATAATATCTGTATGATACTTTAAAGTAGGGCTTCTTAACTTTGGGTCATAGACCTTTGGCAGTTTGGTGAAGTCTATGCGCCCCTTTTCAGAATGTTTTTAAATGCATAAAATACATAGGATTAAAAAGGAAACCAATTATAATGTTTTTTTTAAGAAGAGTTCATTATCCCAAGTTAAGAACCCCCACTTTAAAGTATACAAAGCTCTTTATATGTATTATCTAATTTTAGTGCTTATAACAACACTGTGAGGAGGGTAATACTGTTATACACATTTTCCAAATAAGGCAACTGAGGCAGACAGAAGCTAAAAAATGACTAAGCATCCAGGGTCACACAGCTAGTTAAGTGTTTGAGAAAGAATTCAAATTGAGGTTTTCCTGACTCCAAGTCCAGCACCCCCACATACCATCTAGCTGCCTCATAAGAAGAGCCCATTAGAAAAAGTTCCATACCCTTTATTCTCTTCTAATTGTGTATGTGGGGAACTCCTCAAAAGGACCAGAGGTTCCCCTCTTAGCTAATCAAATAATGTGTTCTCTCTGTATCAGGGCTGCTCAAGCTCACCTATCCTTCCAACATCCTGTGACAGTTTCTAGAGGATAGGGATGTTGAGGCAGGGTTGGCCCAAGGCTATGGCAATCCAGGAAATTTGGATCCCAATGGTTTCATGAACTGAAAATGTCAGAAATGAGATCCCTTAAAAGTACACATTTCACTTTGCTAGGCGTACTCACACCTCTACACAGGTCGACCTATGGGCATAATCTATGTGCGACCATGGCTGTCTCCATGTTGAAGGACTTATTTCAGTCCTTTTTGTCACCAGACTATTCCTTGCCCCAGGGGCATAATCTAGAGCTGGAAATACCACCTTCAACCTCCCTTAGGAGGTTCTGAAGGACACCTAAACAACAGGTTAGGGACCCCTTCTGGTCTGTCCTCTGTTGTTCTAGTATGTGAGGCAGTGTAGTTTATAGGCTCCTAGAATACTAGCTCTAGGATGAGAAGGGAATTAGATGTCATCTAGTTTGGCCTCCTAATTTGAGAATTGAGGTAACCGAGACCAGTAAAGGTTAAGTGACTTGTCTAAGGTCATACCTGTAGTAAGTGGTGAAGCCCAGGTCAAGACTAAGTCTTTTGATTCACCTGGCCTTCCTATAAAATAAAGTCAAATTGCAGTCTATCAGTTTCTCAGTACTCGGCTCAGTGTGGTGGGAGATATTAAGATTAATAATACATAATCTCTATTTTCACAGAGTTCCTTATCCAGGCACAGAGCATTTGGGTTACCCGATACTCAGGTTTCTTTGCTGAATCATCATCATCCGTACTATAATCCCAGAATTGGGAGAGGTACAACAAAGCTCTATCTTGGATTCCTGTCTCTTTATATTTATTTTTTATTTGGTGACTTCATCAGCAACCATGAATTTAATTACCATCTCTGCGCAGATGACTACCAATTCTAAATATCTCATTCCCTAATCTCTCCTAAGCTCCAATCATGTATCATTAACTTTCTATTGGATGTATCAAACTAAATGTCCAATACGCATATCTAACTCAATATGTCTGAAACAATTCTTATTACCTTTTCCATTTTCATTTCCTTCTGGACTTCAAAACAATGCCCCTCTACCATTAGTTCATCCTGCAATTCCCCTCCCTCTCGGCCCTCCTGGAACAGCCTACCACCCCCATTAACCACTCACCATGGAGTACCTTTCCGTCTTGCCTCTTCTTCCATTGGTGAATTCATCCTGTGAATTCATCATTCAGCCTCCATTTTGTGACAGGGCTCAGACCTACTTGGGCTGGCCCTTCAGTTTCCAAATGGCCCTGCAACTGACCTTCCCTGACCTTCCAAATCATGGCCCCATGCTTAATGCATTCACTCCTTCCTTAACTCCTGGTTTTCAGCTTCCTTATGTGTGTCTTCTCTTATTTCAGCTCTTCAATGGTTGTTGCCTATATTTCTATCCCTTAGCACTTAACACAGTGGCACATAGTAAATACTTAATAAGTAAATGCTTTCTTTTTAAAAAAAAAATTATTTCTTTTTAGTTTTTAGCACTCACTTCCATAAGATTTTGAATTCCAAATTTTTTCCCCATCTCTCCCCTCTCCTCACTCCAAGGCGAGATGTAATTTTATATAGACTGTACATATATATTCACATTTAACCTATTTTCACATTAGTCATATTGTAAAGAAGAATTAGAACCAATGACAGAAACCACAAGAAAGAAGAAACAAACAATAAAAGAGAGCAAATAATATGCTTCAATCTGCATTCAGACTCCACAGTTCTTTTTTCTGTATGTGGATGAGCATTTTCCACCATGAGTCCTTTGGAGTTGTCTTGTATCCTTGCGTTGCTAAGAAGAGATAAGTCTATCAAAGTTAGTCACTGCACATTGTGGCTGTTACTGTGTACAATGTTTTCTTGGTTCTGCTCACTTCACTCAGCATCAGTTCATTCAAGTCTTTCCAGATTTTTCTGAAGTTTGCCTGCTCATCATTTTTTATAGCACAATAGTATTCCATTACATTCATATATCACAACTTGTTCAGCCATTCCCCAACTGATGAGCATCCCCTCAATATCCAATTGTTTGCCACCACAAGAAAAGCTGCATAAATATTTTTGTACATGCAGGTCCTTTTCCCATTTATATGATCTCTTTGGAATACAGACCTAGAAGTGATATTGCTGGGTCAAAGGGTATGCACATTTTTATGGCCCTTTGGGCATAGTTCCAAACTGGTTTCCAGAATGATTGGATCAGTTCACAACTTTACCAACAATGCATTAGTGTCCCAATTTCCCCACATTTTCTCTAGCATTTATCATTTTTGTGACTACTTTCTTGTTTCTTTTCTCCCCAAACCTACCCCTTTTTTTGAACTTCCCTATTTCTGTTGGGGACACCTACCTTCAACGAGTCACTCAGGTTTGTAACTTTGATATTATCCTTGACTCATCACTTTCTTCCACAAAACTTGTGCAAACAGTTACTAAATCTTGTTATTTCAACCTCTATAACATCTCTTCCACTTTTTCTGTACTTACCCAACTACCATCTTAGTTCACTTCTGACTATTGGAATAGCTTTCTTGTCTCCCTACATCATCTTTCCCCTCCCCATCTATCCTCCACATCTATCAAAGTGATTTTCCTAAAGCACAGGTCTGAACTTGTCATTTCTCTATTCAATAAATTCCACTGATTCCCTTTTGGATTTAGTGTCTAATATATCATTCCTACTGCATCCTTTTTAAGTGTCTATTTTTGAATAAGTTTTATGATCTATATAATTATTAGTGCAGTAGTACATAATAATTTATAAATATATAAATATACATTGGAGGTTCAGTGTGTCTTAAAAGATTGTTGAGAGTATCCAATCAAAAGTTTGGAGACTATTGCTTTCAAGGACCAGGTGAAGGAATGCTTTTGAAGGTGAAATGTGGGAATGTTAGTTACAGAGGAGAAATGCCTTCCCTCTTGTCACTATCCTGAGGCAAAACCTCATTCATCCGGTACTAGTTACAACTCTAGGAGAGAGGACCATATATATAATTAGGTTATCCTAGTGCAAGTTGTTACTTACAGCCACTACAATGAGGTTGGTGTCACTGCTTGGACCACCTGAGCAAGGCATGATATACCTCCTGGTATATCTTTTCCTCCCCTGATGTCTCATAGCTCCCTTCATTATTGAACAACCACAAGTCTTGAGCCAGCACATCAGTACTGTGAAGTGGATGCCTAAGTTAGCCATTTGTTTTGACATCAATCTGTTCTAGAGGACAACTTAACATTTAATCCCACCCCCACATCTACATCTCACTTGAAGTTCAGAATGGCTGCATTAATGATCTTCTAGGCTTCAATCAGAAGGGCATGGTGACTCATTCTCTTTGAAAGAGATGGGGACAATGTAAGGAGGTAAAAAACATACATGCCAAACCAAACTTCAGAACAATGCTGAGATACTTTCTCAGTAAAGGAAACCATATACTCCAGAGACTGCAATTAGTAGCATCATAGGTTTTGCCTCTGGAAGGGACTTTAAGGATTATTAAATCCAACCACTTCTTTTTACAGAGTAGGACTAAGATCCAGATAAGTCAGATTACTTGGCCAAGAATTCTCAAGTACTATATCGCAAATCCAGGATCCAAATCTAGGTCTTCTGATTCTAAAGCCATAGCTCTTTCTAGTCTGCCATGATGTCTTCAGATGATTTGAAAGATTGAAAGAGAATTGGGAGACTAGGGTCTAGTCTATCTGTAAAATTAATTAACTCAGAGCTTAGACAAAGTCACTTCCATTCTGGGTCTCAGTTTCCCCATCTGTAAAATGGTAGAATTAGTTTTGATGATCAAGGCTTCACTAGATTGCCTGCCCAAGAGGTCCATGGCACAAAAAAAGGTTAAGAGCCCTAGCTGGAAATCTTTGGAAGATACTTGGGTACTGGTGCAGCAACCGATGTGTTTATCTGTAACCCCCCATTTTGACCATGGGATCTACCCCACCTCTTTACCAACCACACACATCCTAGGTGCTACTTTTGACATTGCTTCTTAAATGCAAGTAATCTTTGGTAAGCTATTGAAGCCTCCTTACACCCATATGTTTCGCGATTGTCTTTTGGGTTACCACCAATTTTAGTTCTTTAGAGATTGTAGTATTCTATGACTTACAACCATATAGCATCACCAAAAAAAGTATTAGGGCCCAACATAGAGGATTTTGGTTTGGGGGAGCAGGTTGAAATGTTGAAAAGGGCTGTATGATTTTCCTAAAGTCATCCAGCTTTAATTGTCACATGTTAAATGCATAAAATAGAATATATAAGATTACAAAGGAAATCAATTATATTGAAAAAAGCTACCAAATATTTTAAAATTTCATGGACCCACAAGTGAAGAATGTCTACTTTAGAGGAATGCCTCCAGTGTGTGAAAGGCCCTTCCTCTGACCCCAATGGAGAATTTCTGGGAAAACAAGAGTCCCATGGGATGAGAAGGTATGTATGTGTGTGGATCAGCTGTGACCTACTCAGAAGTGTCAAACTATTGTGTCCACAGGTTGCATGTAGCCACACATGGTTAGCATTGCTCCAGAGTGTAGCCAAAATAAGATTCAAATGTTTTTGGAAAATATTTAACAAAATACACAGAAATACAATATACCATAAATAATGTTAACCTGTAGTTTTCTAAGTCAATATGGGCCCACAGGGATCTGTTTCTCTGAATTTCCTTCCACTGACTGCATCATTAAAGGGAGTACCCACATCGATGAAATCACAGATCACAGTGAAGTATTGATTTGGGAAATGAAACTGTGATGGACAGAGGATGATCAAAGGGGTGCCTGCTTGAAGTTCCCCAGTACAGCAGGAAGAGGAAGAGCAGCTAGTGGACTAAGAGTGAGAGTTAGAATCTGTGTGCTGTAAGGGAGCCCGGGATTCAAGGCAGGATGTTGCAGCAGTATGAAAGGTCAGGTTACTGATGACTCAAGTCATACAGTAGACTCTTAGAATGGACAGAATAAGAACTAATGATCCGTATGGCACTAAAGTTTGTATAGATCTTTACATACATCATCTTATTGGAGCCTTATAACAATTTTGTAAAGTAGGCACTACAGGTATTACTACACCTATTTTATAGATGAGGAAATTCAGAGAGGGTAAATTGGTTGCACAGGTACCAAATGTTGAAGGGAGGAAGTGAGGTCTAGTAGAAAGAGCAGTGCCTCTGGCGTCAGAGGACCCACCTCTGATGCTTCCTTAGATGTGATGTGACCTTAGACCTTAGATGATGTGACCTTTGACAAATCATTTAACTTCCCTGGGTCTCAGTTTCCTCATCTGTAAAGTGAGGCACTTGGACTAGAGGGCCTTTGAGGTGTCATCTGGCTCTAGATTCATAATCCCAAATTAAGGTGGGATTTGAACCCGGATATTTTTGACTCCCAATTCCCAAACTCAATCCATTGTAATACTTGAATGAACCAGTATAGCCTCCTCTTTAAGCCTCATCTATAAGATGAAGAAACTGAAACCAAGTTGCAGGGGATGTTGTTGGGGTTTGGGGTGGGAAGGGAGACCAAAATTACACAGATTGTGAGTGGCGTCATTGGGTGGAGAATGGGTCTTCTGAGTTCTTTCTGTCCAGTCATCTTTCCACTCCATCAAGCCTTGCAGTTTTATTGTTTTCGACAGCAGGTAGTATAACCAACTGGCAGAGGCTGCTTCTGCCAGAATGAAATATATAAGTCAGTGGCATTCTTGGGAATAGGGAGATCAAAGCATGAAAAGGGAAAGGAAGTCACTGAAGCTGAGAGACAAATCCATGGGGGGAATTCCAGGTCAGTAGTTCAGAAACAAATAGAGAAGAGGCCAGAGGGAAGGCTCTGAGATACCCAAGTGGAAGCAGTGAGAGGCGATTGACATTGGCGATCTCTGCAGGCACAAATGCATTTTAACCACCTGTCTCTTTGATGCTCCCTTTTTTGATCTTTATAGGGGTTTCATTGGGCCAAGTGCTGGTGGGAACAAAGCTAACCCAAGTCAGCATGGTGAAGTTACTGTCACTTCCCCTGCCTCGCTTGAGGGACTCCCTGTTCTTTCCATGCCCCTGATTCTCTAGAGCCCCTGAGTCAGAGAGATTGAGATCTAGGTTCAGATACTACCTCAAGCACTAGTTTGACTGTACAAATCCTCTCTGAGCCTCAGTTTCTTTGTCTATAAAATGGGCATAAACCATAGCCCCTGACTCACTGTGTTGTCATAAAATTCAGAAGTAAATAAAGTGCTTTGCAGACCTTAAAGTGATGTGTGAGCAGAGAGTAGTGGATAAACAGCCGGCCTTGGACCTTGGAACACCTGGGTTCAAGTCTGGTCTCTGACTCATACTACTGTGAGATGCTGGATAAGTCATTTAACCTTTGAGTGCTCTGGTTAACACTTTTAGAGAAGGTGCTAACTTGCATTGGTAGAGGGAGTTTTCTAATCTGGAAGTCCCCTGTACATCTCTATTATTAATCTCCACCCCCTTCCCCTCCAGCCCTGTCCATTAGAACTTCCCAATACACTTTGTCACCATACCACCCCTAATCTTTGAGGGCGTGGGTGCAAGTAGACAGTGCTAGAGGACAGTGGGTGCAAGTATATTAAATCAGAAAATCTTGTCTCTGATAAAGCATTAACTAAGGTGCTGGGATGCACTAAGGAGAATCATAATTCTGGAGTTTGTACGCTTGGGCTCAAGTCACAGTCCTTACACTAATCTAGCCATTAAACTTTGAGCTAATTACCCCTCTTGGAGTCTCAGACCCTTCCTTGGTAAAATAAAGCAGCTGAAAGGAAATCACTCTAACTCTAACACACTGATTTAGGTCTAGGGTGCGGTAAACTAACCTCATTCTTCCTCTGGTCTATCCTCCATTTGGGCTGGAAGACGGGGCCCTTAGGCAGTATGTCTGCCAAATCTAAACCCACCTCCCATAAAACCAATATCCCAAGGGCACAGAGAACCATTTCCATATCTAAGCAGTTAGCTAGACAAGCTCTGGCTGTGATAGGTCAGCAGTGATATCAGATTAAAGAGAAAGGATCTTGTCCAGGCTAAAAATACCCAGGCAGTTGCCAAGGACTGCTTTTCTGTGCAGTTTCCCCCACCTCTCCCTCCCTTCTTTGAGGCCATGCAGGGAAACAAACTGTAATGGTAGAAACTAAAGAGAAAGCTGAGCCCCAAGAATTGTGTTCTTCCCTCTCTTCTGTCCCCACCCCAGCACTCATGAGTGACAGGAGGAAAGTGAACTACTCATTTGCTTAAAGCAAAAGGAATCCCACCTCCAAGCTTTTGAATCCCTTCTTAGATGAAAAAACCAGTAAGAGCAATGTCTTCCTCCACTGAATTTTAGTGTTTCTCCAACCTAACATACACAACTGGATGGGAAAAGTGGGAATAGCTGCTGGCACTCAGGCCAGAGAATTTTAAAACTAGAGAGCAGCTCAGAGATAATCTAGTCTGGCCCTCTCATTTTACAGATGAGGAAACTAAGGCTCAGGGAGGCAACAAATTACTTTCCCAGGTTACCCAAATAGTCTGAAGCAGAACTGAAATGAGAACTCAAATATCGTGACCCTTCCTCCCAATATACATTCTGTTACGCCACTGATGCTTCCCTACAGAAACAACTCACATTTCTTGAATACTTTAAATTTTACAAAGTACTGTCCCCACAAGGACATGCAAGTATCATTATCATCATCAACCCTAGGGATGGCAGAAAATGAGACTGAGGCTCAGAATGTTTAAGGGACTCTCTTGTAGCTAGTAACTGAACTAAGAGGCAAACCCAGGTGTCCTGACTCCAAATCTAGCCTTCCCATCATGTCTTCATGTTGCCTTTGTTATTGGTTAAAGGAGGAGAGAAATTCCTCATCTTCCCTCTTGCTTTTCCTCCTTCCCTTTTTTATTCTCCCTGACCTTCTTCTCCCAACAGAAACACACATGTAGATTGTCATTTAACTGGCTAGGGTGGTAGGATTGTAAGTATCTAGGGGGAAGCATAACCAGATAGAATTTTGTCTGGAAAAGATCTTGGGTTTTTAGAGAACTGATATCTCAACACGAATTGACTCATGAGTCAATGGGGGCCAGTCTAAGATTGTATTGAGGGATGTAAGAGTCCAGGAATAGGGAGATGACAGTGTACTCAGCCCTGAGCAGAACATTAAATTAGATCATTGTATTCCATTCTGGCCATGGAATTTTATGAAGGACATTGATAAGCAGTACAGCATCCACAGGAGGGAGACTAGGGTAGGAAAGGGTCTTAAGATTATTCCATATGAGGCTAGGTTAAAAGATATATAGGGCTGTTTCACCTGAAGAGTTGAGGGGGAGGGGGTTACATAGTCTTCAAGTAGGTGAATGGCTAGCACATGGAAGATGGATAAGAATTCTTCTTTTAGAAACCAGAACTAGGGGCAGGGAATTAGCAGTTTCAGAGAGGCAGGTATAGGTTTGATATAAAGAAAGTACCCATGGCTATCCCAGAGTGGAACGGGTTGCCTCAACAGTAGATTGTAGATCTTGATTGTAGATCTTCTAGTCAAGGCTGGAGGGTCACTTGTCAGAGAGCATTTGTTCAAGCATAGGTTGGAATAGAGATGACTTCCATCTCTGAAATCCTGAGACTCTGTGATTCTCCACCAATAGCGAATAAAGGTTTTTGTTTGTGTGTATTCCTGTGTTGGCTACTGGTGAGGGAGATAAGAAAAACACTAGAAATGGTCTCTAACCTCAAGGAGGTTAAAGTCTCATTTGGAGGACAATGTGTATCTAAGAAACATTTAGAAAATGATACAAGATAGGAGAAATTGTGTAACTTTGGGAAGATCCTTTCCTTTTTGGGGTGTCAGTTTCATGATCTGTAAAATTAGAGGTTGGATTTTGGTAATCACTAAGAACTCTTTTAACCAATGTTATTTTTTTGTTTTTGTTTTTGTGGGGGGAGGAGAGTACTTAGCACAGTGCCTGGCACATAGCAGGTCCTTAATATAGATTTTATATGGGTAAGGAACTTACCATGTGGAAATTCCTCCTCCGCATGCAGATAAGGTATGCATTGGCAACCTGACTCAGGGTTCAATTTCCTCGAGCAACTATCTGAGAAGTTCATTGTTTTGTCCATGGTCATGTGGTCTGTGTCAGAAGTAGGTCTTGAACCCAGGACTAGAATCTAGGGCTCATTCTGATGTACCACAGATATAGGGGAAAAAGCTATTATACCATTATATAGGTTCCCAAATGGGAGACCCAGGTACCCATCTCACACTGGCTTGAAGCTAATGCTGGATGTCACTCCATGGGCAAGAGCTACTGAGCTCAGATCGGCTCTTTGTTGACCAAAGGCATCCAATCCCTTAATTAAAAAAAGCAAAATCAGTTGGGAAATTAGGTAGACATTTCTGAGAATAAAGCAGAGGGTTCCCTGCCTTGGTGGTCCTACAATATATAGACTGACAATGTGGTGACACATTTGTGGTAACACTGTGACTTGCTCAAGTCTTCCTAATCAAATGGCGTATATTCCCTCCAAATGCTACCTAATTATCCTTTCCTGTCTAATGCTAGGAAAGGTACAGCGGCCAGAAGCTAAAAATCAGCAATTTCATTAATAGGTGTTCAGAGCTCTGGATTGCCTTTCTCACAGTATCAAGAGGGAGCTTTATAAAGGGAGAGCGATAGAGTAGACCAAGTCTGGGTTCAGAGTCAGACTTGGAATCTAACCCCTGTTCTATCACTAATTTGCTATGTGATCTTGGGCAAGTCATTTCCCTGTCTTTGGGCCTCAGTGTTGTCATCTGTATAATGAAGGGGTCAGATGAGATCATCAAAAGGTTCATTCTGAGGCTGAGGTCCTTTCTGGTTACAGAGGATGGAGTAGATTTTTGGACTTTCAAAGCTAAAAGACCTTTTTTCTCCACTTCCTTCCGCTTTCCCCCAACTCCAAGGTACTGTTGACCAACTTTGGCTGATGTTTATGCTGACAGCAGGTTTGGTTTTTTTTTTTTAATGCCCACAGCAGGGTTTTTTTCCTGCCAGTACATCAGCATATTGCAGATAAAACCTAATGAGCTGAGTTTAACACACACACACACACACACACACACACACACACACACAGCCATGTGGCTTTCTTACAGAGATGCCCATCTGTCAGCTGAGGGAGGTAGCTCTCTGTTGCAGCTGGACTCATCTCCTCTTTTATCAAATCAAAATAAAGCCACGTACCCCAGAGTCAGGTATGGTAAACAGGCCAGCAAATTGCCTTCACCATCTAGCTCCTGACCAGCCTCCCTCCTCTGAGCACCCCTGCCAGATGGAAGCTAACAGACTCAGGGAAGTGTTTGGCACAGTTCAGAGGAGGGGGAAGCTGGCCAAAACAAAGGACCTGCCACCTGAACAACTGCAGAGGGGGACAAGAAGCAGCCCGGAGGGGCTGACTTCCCAACCGGGAATCAGAGAAGAAAATGGGTTTTGTTTCCAGCAAAGGTACCTCTTTGGTGCAGGTCTCATGGGCAGAAAAGGGATCATGTAGCAAAGAAGGCTTTTTGTGGGCACACTCTCCCCTGTCTTGGCTTCCTATTGTCTTTAGGCTAAAACTGAAACTCAGCATGGCATACAGTCTACAGTGATTTTGTTCTATTCTGGCTTTCTAGCCTCATCTCTTACTACTACCAGACAACCCTGCTCTGGAAAGAGTGGTTTCTATTCCCTACAGTGTCTAATACAATAAAATGTCTCAAAACTTATTTGTTGGTTGGTTGAATGAATGACTCCATCTGAGGCAGCTAGGTGGCACAGTGTACAGAGTTTTGGACTTGGATTTAGGAAGACTGGAGTTTGAATCTTGCCTCAGACATTTAATACCTGGGTGACCTTGAGCAAATCACTTATCCTCTTTGTGTCTCAGTTTCCCCATCTGTAAAATGGGAATAATAGTATTAGCACATACTTCACAAGGTTGTTTTGAACACCAGTGGGTTAACACAGGTAAGTGCTTTGTCAATCTTAAAGTTCCTTATACATGCTAACTATTACTATGCTTGCCATTATTATTAATCAAAGAAAAAGGCACCAAATACGAGGAATTTGGACTCAGAATCAATCCGCAGATTAGCTGATTAAAAAACCTACAACCCCTCGTGAGTTCATCCTACCATACCCTCCTTTGCTTCCCTCCTTTTTCCCTTCATTTTCTTTTCTTCTTTACTTCCTGTCTCCTATATTATTTTCCTCCCCAGCTTCCTGTTCCCTTCTCCCCAAATTTATTCTGCACTCCCTCCCCACCTTCCCAACTTTTAGCCAAATAGCCAATAGAGAACACAGTTATTTCTTAATCCACCCCATAGGCTGTATGTAGCAAATATTAACAGCAACAAAAATAATAGTTAGCATTTGTATATGTTGGTAAAGTGCTTTACAAATATTATCTCATGTTATCTTCATAACAATCCCAGGAGGCAGAGAGGATTCGAGGAAGGTGGTGTAATAAGGTAATAAATTACCCGACTCTCTCAAATTCCCCTACAAATAATTTAAAATAGTGCCTCAAAGTGAACTTTAGAGTGGCAGAAATAATTAAATGTTGGGGTAAAGCAATTATCTAGCATAAGGTAACTTGGGAGGACCTTAGGGAAAGATTTGACTTCCTGGAGTGGTGGTCTAGTCAGATTGAAGTGTAGACACCTCTGGGCAGATATCTCTGAATCAACAAATAGTAAGCCCCGGAAGCAGCTGTGTAGATGGCAGCCTCAGCATTCACGTACAGTTTGGGGGTGGGATGGGAGTGAGGGTGAGGGAGTGTCAGGCCATATTTGGGAACCTGACCAGGTCAGGGCTGCAGCTGTGGGTAAGAAAGAGTGAGCAGAAGGCTTTGTAGGCTGTGGGCAGTCAGAGAACTGAGTCCCAGGTTTTGATTCCAGGGAAGAGGAGTCAGCTGAAACTTGCAGCCCTGCATGCTCTACATGGAGTAAGAGTGGTCTGGTAACATTGTTTCTGGGAGCTCTGGTCTTGGAGGTCAGGCTCCCAGATAGAGCTCAGAAATAAATAGCACAAAAACCCAGAAGCTTGAGACATTATCCCCCATACTTCAGGATAAGAGTCTGACTGGAAAATAAAATTAACAACCCAGAAATAAGCTGCTAAAACTGAGTAAACAAAAGAGAAAGATTCTGACCATAGATACTTGAGTGATAGGAAAAATATGGATTCAATCTCAGAAGAAGACATGAAGTCAAAATAGCTACTTCTGCTTCAAAGAAAAATGTAAATCCTTTTGTTCCGTAAAATTTGAATTCAGTCAAAAGGTAGCACTTAAGAATTTAGAAGGTCACTTATGGCCTTACGGCCATAGCTTCCCCACCCTGGCTAGATACTATAGTTCAAGAAATTATTAAGGAAAATTGCCCTAAAGTTTTAGAACTAGAAGGTAAAATAGAATTTTAAAAAAACTGAACAATCAGCATTTAAAAGAGTTCGCACAATGAAAACTCACAGGAACGTTAGAGCTAAGTTTCTAAACTCCCAGGTCAAGGAGAAAATTGTCCAAGCAACTAGAAAGAAACAATTTAAATATTGTGGAATTACAGTCAGGAAAACACAAGACTTAGCAGCTTCTACATCAAAAGACCTAAGGGGATGGAACATGATATTCTGAAGAGCAAAGGAACTGGGTTTGCAACCAAGAATAGCTTACTCAGCAAAACTGAGTTTAATTCTGCGTGGAAAAAATGGGTATTTAATGAATTAAAGGATTTTCAAGTATCTGTGAGGAAAAGATCAGAACTGAATGGAAAATTTTGTCCAGTAAGAATCAGGAGGAATGTAAGAAAATAAACAAGAAGACCAATTATAAGAGATTTAATAAGGTCAAACTGTTTACCTCTTATGTGCGAAAAGATCTGTAACTCTTAAGGATGTTATTATTACTAGTTTAAAAGAATATTCATAGATAGAAAGCTTGGGATTAAGTTGAGTATAATGGAATGAGACAAAAATAAAACTGGGTAGAGGGAGATTTGGAGCACTGAAGCAAAATGGAGCAAATTATCTCATACAATAAAGGTGTAAATGGAAGAACTGTTACAGGGGAGGGCAGGAGTGCAGGGCTGGTAGTACTGGAACCTTATTCTTATCAGAACTGTGCTAAAGAGGGAGTAACATATACATCTTGAAAGGAATAAAAGTCTTCTTGACTTAAAGAGGAATAGGAGGGCTGGGGGAAAGGATAAGGGAGGGACTCAGAAGGGTATGCAGATCAAGGAATAGGAGGGTAAGGTGAGAGGATAAGGGAGGGATTCTTAAAAGGAGTGTGGATTAGGGAGTCAGTAATCAGAAGTAAGTGAGACATCTGAGAAGGGATAGAGTAAAAAGAGAGGGATAGAAGGACAAACAATGAGGAAAAATAGGATGGAGGGAAATACACAACTAGTAATTATAACTTTGAATGTAAATGGAACAAACTCACCCATAAAATGGAAATGGATAGCAGAATGGATTAAATGGACCAATTTTTTTATTATTATCCTCATTTCACAGATGAGGAAACTGAGGCAGAAGGCAGTTATATGACTTGTCCAGGTTTCGACAGACAGGGTCATTTACCCACCAACATGATAAAAATCCCCAAGTCCTGAAATATATGCTAACTTTGGCTAAAATCACCCAAACCATTCAATGTTTATGAGCCCCTGTGAAGCTTGAAAGCTTAAGAATGTATTCAGATGCTACTGCTGTTCCTTTCAATTTAAGGAGTTTTTTTCTGTGATGTTTGCAAGTGCAGGAATATGTGTGTGGTATATTTCTATCTACAGAATATATGTATACTTATATGGAAAATCTCTATGCAATATATATGCATATATGTAGCTCAATATAAAGAGCACTGGATTTGGAGCCAGAGAACTTGAGTTTGAAGACTCTTTGGCCACTTTCCTTGGCCACAAAGTCTCTGGAACTAATATTCTTCACTTGAAAAATAAAAGGGTTGGACTAGATGATCCTTAAGGTCTCTTCAGCTCCAAATCAATGATCTGTGTTTAATCATATGTTCACAAAGCAAAAAATAAATGTACATTTATAAGTATGTAGCATATATGTGTATTGTACTTTGCTGGATCGATTTTTATCAATGGCGCAGTCTTTCCCTTCACAGATGCAGATTACAAACCTTCCACATGTTCTAATTCCATGTACATTTTGTCCATTTCTTCCCAGAAATTCTCCTTAGAAGATTGAATTTGCAGACCTTCCTCCGTTCTTCTTCTAGTCTCTTATCAGGATCACCAGTGTGCAACTCAGTCTATCCATCTTTGTTTTTTTTCATTCTCAGTCCATGACTGGCCTATTTTCTTTTGTGGTCAAGTACAGCCTCAATAATGCTTTTTGTTGCTGTTTCTTAAATGAATGAAAGCCATTATCAGTAAACTATAACCTGCGTCTGCTCCTCACACATCTTTCCAATGCTCTCTGCATTACTTATAATTCTGATTCTTCTTGGACCACTGTGTTTCCTGATTCCCAGTCCTATCACATCACCAGGTAAATACTAGCCTGAAAGATAGACTTTTCATGATTGGGAATAGTTTGGGATGATTGAAAGCCCTGCACAGTTGCTCCAAAGCAATCCAGTTCAACCACCTTCTGCTTATTTCAGGGCCCATTTCATTGCCAATTTGAGAGCTGTTAAAGATAAACATGTGGAATGAACCAACTCAATGGGCTCTACTGTACTTCATAATTACAGAAGTGTGCATCTTTTCATTGACTTTGTTTTCTCATTGTGGATAGATAACTCAATATCTTTCATGTTTCTGTGGATTTTACTGAGGAGGCTACTGATTCCTCTCCCTCCCTCCTAATTACCCTTCTAATTATCTGAATTAATTTTGTTTATACTTAGACATATGTATATATTTTCTCTCTCCTTTCCCCTATTAGAAAGTAAGCTCTTTGAAGAGGACCAGTTTATTTTGTTTTTGCATCCCTGATGCCAACGCTGTACCTAAAACATTGTTGTTATTTGTCCTTAGTTTTCAAAGAGGACCAGGGACATCATGGGTGATGTCTTGACTTGTGCATGAATTGCATTTAAGTGAGGCAGAGTTGTGCAAAGTCACTGGCCTCTTTCTCTCTTCTTGAGTTGTTGAAGTCCTGTGACAAGACAAAAGTCAGGAAGACTGGCAATAGCCCTGGATGCCGTGGATGACCTTGACATCTTTGATGCCTGATCAAGCTCTAAGCACTCCCAAATTCCTGCTTCAGCCACCTTCATGGGTGTTGGGACAAGTTATCCTCATCCAACCATTATTCTGGGGAAAGTTTTCACCTTATAAGAGCTTAGTAAATGCTTATTGATTGATTGAACTTCATCATCAGAAGGAATCATTTGTTTAGACTTTGCCACAGGACATAAGATCATGGGATCATACAATTAGAGCTAGAAGAGGTTTTGGAGGCCAGCTAGACCAGCCCTCTCAGTTTAGGAATGAGAGAGCTGAGGCCCAAGGAGAGTTAGTGACATGATGTTCAATCAGCCATTGTATAAAGCCATCTTCATAACTGTATCTGTCATAGTCTTGTACTCCTTGTTTGAGGGCTTCTCTTGTTTGAGATGAGCCTTAAAACACATTAATGAACACTAAACATATAAAACTTACATTGTCCACCCCATGTCAGTTGTGCATCCATAAAGATGAGGTCTACTGTAGAAGACCATATAAGAAAGTCAGTTATAAGAAAGTCAGTTCCTTCCCTTGCAATGCTTTCATTGAGTATCCTTGATATGTGAGTATGCATTAGACTGTAAGTTCCTTGAGGGCAGGGATTGTCTTTTGCTTCTTTTTGTAAATACATTACCTAGCACAAGGCCTGGCACATAGTAGGTGTTTGATGATTCATTGATGAAAGGTCTCATAATTCTCCTAAGCTTAAAGCTTCATAGCTAGTGATGTATTCTTTCTCCTTCTCCTCCTTCTTTCTTCTTCATCATTCAGGATCTTTTCTCTTCTTCTGAAGACATTCCTCCTTCGAAGATTTTGAAAACTGACCCCAGAGTGCCTTTCAAACTGGGCCATCTCTAGCATGAATTCTTTCTGAACGCTTTATTTTGGGTCCAGTAACTTTTCCAAGTTCATCTTAAGTGACGCTGCCTTCTAAATCAGAGGGCATATCAGCTGTTAAGGTGGTAAAGAACAGACTGGGTGACCCAGCTAACACAGCTACTGAGAAGAGGTCATTCTCAAGGTGCCAACAGATCAGCTCATTGCATTTCATGTGGATTTGATGTCCTTCCGCGTTTATTAGCAAGCATTCTTAGGGTGATACAGTTCATCTAGATTTTTTTAAATATTAGATTTTGGTCTGTATTTAACAAACACCAAAAAAATCAGCCTATTTACAGAGTAGAACATGAAAAAAAGGTGATTACTTATGAAACTACAAGTCTCTAAGTACATCTTTAAAAAATAAAAGCATAGATAAATTCAAACTGTTACTTTCAAAGCTATCCTCCTTGGATGTCTTTCCTTCTCACCACTGTGTTTTATTCTTTCATTTTAAAAAATACATTTATGGCCTTCTCTTCTTTTTCTTTTTCAATTATTTTCTCTTTTGACAATAATCTTCCTAGACCTCCTTTCCCCTAAATCCCCTCACCAATTGCAAAAGAGAAAAACAAAACCTTAGTAATGTTTTGAGTTAATTTAACAAATAGGTAAGCTGAGGCAATTCTCTGAGTGAGATATCATTTATTAACAGGGGCATGCAGCCTGATAACAAAAGGGTCAATGGATAGTCTCCATTTGTGCCAGAAGACACAGAGTGAGGACTGACAGGGCCTTTTAAACATAGGTATGTCTTCCTTCTTATTGGTCTGACAGTGCATCATTTGGACCTTCCCTGGAAAACCTAAGGCAACCGTGATTGGGTAGGTGGGTTGACCTTCAGGTGTGGATGATCACATGCCTCTCTGACACTTAAGGAATGATAGTTGCTTCAGGAGACCTAGCTGCCTTTAGAAGAACAAAGACGATTTCAATCAAATTTTCCCCTGATTTGGCTTCGCCATTGAAGACCAAGTCTCTCCCAACTTCTATTAGAAATCAAGGACTGGGGACTTCCCCTAAGGAAAACTTGATCAAGCTGGTTCTCTGTTTAAGGGGTTGTTGAAAAGGGCCCAATCCAGTTCGGTTAAGGAGGCTAGGAGTGATCCAGTTACTCTGCCTGTCCTTCAGAAACTGCCTGCCCTTCAGAGCAAGAAAAAGGAAGTATTACAAGGTAATAGTGGTTATTAAATAATACAGCACAATTTTAATTTTCTCTGTAATGAATCATTATAATTAGGCAAAACAAATTTACACACTGGCCCTATCTGAAAATGTCTGTCTCATTCTGTACTTGGAGTTTATCACTTCATTGTCAGGAAGTCGGTAGCACGCTTCATCATTGGTTGGTTATTTACATGTTTTGTCCTCCTTTGACTGTGAACTCCTTAAGAGCTGGGGACATTTTTTGCCTCTGTATCCTTCAGCATTTAGCTCTGTGTTTGGCGCATAAACAGGTGCTTAATAACTGATTGTTGTTACGGGAAGGAGAGCTTCTCAGTGGACAGTCTTGAATGCCAAGTTTAACTATGTGGAATGACTTCCTTTCTTCAACCTAGTGCAGAGTTCAAAGCATCAATTCAGCAAGCATTTATTAGGCTACCACCATAATAAGAAATCATTTGCATCCTTTATTACTCGTGCTGAATAACTGAAAACCAGAACTGAGATCTTGTGATTGTTGATTACTTTTCTGTTTGAACAACTCAGCCTTTGAAATTCATCCCACAAATTTTGGCCTTTCAGTTCACCATTTGTGGTCCTTGTGGAATCCAGACTGTCAGCTGGGTGGTCTTCTGATCCTTGCTACTGGACCTGTCCAGTGTTTCTTCTCCTGATGAATTGCATCTGTCTTACTTGGCACTCTTGACCTTTTGCAGATCTCATAATATGTATGTATACATACATATTATGCATAAAACATATACATAGACAAGTAATAGTCATAACATTCATACAGTACTTTAAGATTTGCAAAATACTTTACAAATATTATCTTATTTAATCATCACAACAATCCTGGAAAGTAGGTGATATTATTATGTCCATTTTATACATGAGTAAACTGAGGAAGACAAAATTTTAATGACTTGCCCAGGATCACACAGCTAGTAAGTGTCTGAGGTCAGATTTGAATTTAGGTCTTCCTGACTCCAAGCACAATATTCTATCCACTGTTCCACCTGTGTATGTGTATATGTATGCACATCTATGTATATATACATGTATAAAGAGTCTATCTTTCAATCATCCAGCTATCATATATCTGTCTATATGCTGTACAGTTTACCTAGCGCATTTCTCACAATAATTCTGTGAGGTGGCTAGCAGGGGCAAGTACTATTGTTATCCCCATTTTACAGATGAGGAAACCAAGACTTCAGAAAAGCTCAGTGATTTGTCTAGCATCCCATGGTTCAAAAGAAGCTAATCTATAACTAAAAATCATGTCTTCTGACTCCAAATCCAGAGTTCTTTCCACTAGTCCAAATTGTATCCTCATTCTGTGCAGTGTATCAAGCTTCTTTCAAGTAAAATGGAAACATGAAGTGGATCATCCAGTTAATAATTTAGGCTAAAAGAACTACCTGATTTGTTGATATTCAAAAGGAGTTTAGGGTGACAAGAGTCATTTGAATAACCACGGTTTGGAATGTCTTGGAACTGATGTATCAGTGTCTAGGAGAAAGGATGAGATCCCTTGAAATCAATTCCGGAAGGACCATATACTACTATAAGAAGATTATCTATATGAAATGTGGTGACTTTCAAAACAGTGTAAAGGGTGAGGTTTAATAAGAAGAAAAAGGACCCAAAGACAGTTTCCTCAATCTCCTCTCCAAAGACCTAGCTTGTGTGATGTCCACATCATAACGTTCTTGCTTAGGTACGCACTGAATTTGACATCATGAAGACCTGAGTGCAGATATGACCTCAGATACTGACTGTATGACTGGGCAAATCACTTAACTTTTGTCTGCCTCGATTTTCTCAGCAGCAAACTGGGGATAATAACAAGTTGTGAGAATCAAATAATTTTTATAAAGTGCTTAGCACATAGTAAGTACTTAACAAATCCTCCTTCCTCTCTCCCTTCCCCCTTTATCTGACAGTGTGGAGGGATGTAAAACTAGCAGTCAGTAGAGACAACCTAAAGTTGAAGGCAGTAGATTTGAGTGAAGAAAACATTCACTCAGGGGACCTTAGTTCAAGTCCCAGACCCATTCAGCATTGGGCTGACCATATTGTCAGCAACAATATGTGGAGGCATCAAACTTTGGTGTAATAGAGTAGAGAGATGCAGTAAGTGCCATCGGTCAATAAGTATTAATTAAGCACTTACTTATGTGTCAATCACTATGCTCAGTGTGTAGGATACAAAGAAAGGTGAAAGCACATTCTCTGCCCTCAAGGAGCTGATAGGAGAGATACCATACAAACAACTTTATATATTCAAGGTATATACAGAGTCAGTGGGAAGTGATATCAGAGGGAAAGCACTAGAGATGGGAGGGACTGGGAAAGGAGTCTTGCAGAAGGTGGGATTGGAGCTTAGACTGGAAGGACTCATCTTGCAGGCAGAAGGAATGTTGACAATTGGTGATGAGCACCTAGGGGGAATTCTGCCCTAGAAAGAACAGTAATTAAATGCAGAGTTTCTAATACAGGCTTGAGTAATTGACTGCCAGTGACTTTTCGGCTAGTTAGTTGTAATTACACCAATACAAAAAGCCTAATATAACAGTCTGCGTATGAACAAGAGTGGGAACAGTCACAGATTTAACATGTTGACATGGTCCACAATATTGAAATGTTTGGACTTAACTGACGAAGGAACTCCTGTTGATTTCTGGAATTTTGTCACTTCAGAAAGATACTCAAAGGGTGGGCCCTATCTTCCAGGAAAAGAGTAGGTTCCAAAAGTTCCAGCTGTAGACTTGTTTTGGGTTTGGGGAGAGGTACAGTTGGAGTTCTGGCAATCATCACCTTGAAAAATGTCAAGGATTAAAGAATTACCTGCCAGACTTGGCAGATTGCCACATTCCAGAAAAAATCCTTATGGAGGCATCCCATTAATCCCAGTGGTAGCAATCAAAGCAAAATAACCTGACCTTTAAGATGAACAGCTGGTTTAGGAAATGGTGTCTTAGAACGTTATTTGGGTTTCAGAGCCATGGCTCTTGGTCAGGGATGAAATACACCCAGTAAGGGCTGTTTGTAGAAGTGTGATATCTAAAAGCCATGCATATAACTGGGTTCAGTGGGGCCACTTGGATGTGTTCCTTATTCGTTTCCAACCCCTTTCCTATGTGTCTGGGAATTTCATTTAAACTTCATTTGTACCATTTTAGCAAACCAGACAAGGGAATATGCATTTAAAAAGCAAAACATCTAATAAGGATTTTAAAAATGAATAAAAATTAGGGGAAATGATCTCAACACATATACTCAGAACAAGGTTTCAATCATGAGTGACTAGCATTTGAGAAAACAATATCCTTTGAGATACTTGCTTTGATATTGGGAGCACAGAACAAGTCTCTAACCTGAACCAAAGGTTTGAAAGACATATTCAAATACTATTGGAATCTCCTACCAAGTGTCCACTGGATCTCAATCTCAGTCACAATAGGAAATCCTCTCTCAGCTCTCCTTAGCACTTTGTTCTCAGCAGTTAACTTGCAGACCAGCCCTTGTACTGAGTGCGACACCATGACCATCTTCTCCCATGTGGCTTTTTTGGGGGTTACTGTCAGTCTTCTTGATACTTTTTGTTTTTATATTCAAAACAGTGAAGTAAAACTAAGGACTACCTTGTCTAAAAGTATATGCAGTATTTCATATCTGTATCACTCCCCGCCCCTGTTTAAAAAAAACACACACAGAAATTTATTTATTTTCTCCCCTTCATCCTTACCTCCATGAAAAAAGAAAAGAAAGTAACTCCCTCACAAATTTCTTGTAGCAAATATAGTCAAGCAAAACAAATACCCCTAAAGCTATATGTGCATACATACATATGTGTATATGCATTTATATGTGTATATATAATATGTATATACATATATGTATATGTGTGTATAAAAACACACACCTATCCATCTATCTCTGCACCCTATATCCACCACCACTCTGTCGTATCATGGAAATGAGATCCTTATCAGAGAAATTTACTGCAAAGATATTCCCCTCTGGTTATTGTCTTCCTTTTAATCTTAGCTTTATCAGATTTATCTGTGCAAAACCTTTAAAATTTTATGTGACCAAAATGATCCATTTTATCTTCTATAATCGTCATTATTCCTTCTTTGGTCATATACCTTTTTCTTATCCATAGAACTTATGAGTAATTTTTTAAAAAAGGTTTTTCTAATGTTTACCATGTGACATTTTATATGTAAGTCATTTATGTATCCATTTGGATCTTTGTATAAGATTGAGGTTTTGGTCTAAATCGAATTTCTTCAGTATTGCTAATCCAATTTTCCTAGTAGTTTTTTGTCAAATAGTGAGTCTTCATGCCAGTAGCTGGAGACTTTGTGTTTATCTAACACTAGGATATTAATGATACAGTTGTCTCTGTATGTTGGTACCTCATCTGTTCCACTGATTGATCTTTCTAGTTCTTAACCAATAACAAATTATTTTAATAATAACTGCTTTGTGTAATATAGTTTGAGATCTGCCAATGCTAGTCCCTCTTTGTTTCCATTTCTTTTCATTATTTCTCTTGAGATTCTTGAACTTTTTCCCTTCCATATGAATTTCATCATTATTTTTTCTAGTACTATAAAGAAATCTTTGGCATTGACTAAGTAAGTTAATTTAGGTAGTTAGATTGTTTTTGTCATATTGGCTCAACCTACCCATGAGCAATTAATATTTTTCTAATTATTCAGATCTGTCTTTGTTTCTGGAAACAGTTATTTGTAATTCTATTTATACAGTTCTTGTGTATATTTTAGTACATGCAGATATACTCCCAAGTATTTTATACATTCTGTAACAATTTTAAAAGGAGTTTCTTTTTTAATCTTTTCTTGTAGGATTTGATTGGTATTCTATAGAAATAAAGAGATTCTATAGATTCATATTTTGCAAGTTTGCTAAAAAATATTGAGTCAATTAATTTCAGTTTCTTTTTTTTTTTTTTTTTGGAGCTCTTTAAGTATACCATCATAGCCTCTGTAAAAAATGATACAGTTCTTTCTTCTTTACCTATGGTCCTTCCCTTAGTTCTGTGTTATAGTTATTGTTGTAGCCAGCATTTCTAGTACTATGTCAAATAAAAGTGGTGATAATGAACATTTATGTTTGGATTTCAGTTTATTTCTGTTATAAATAATGGTTGTCTTTGGTATATATCTACCTGTATACTGCTTATTATTTTAAGAAAAATTCCACTTATTCCTATGTTGTCTATTAAAAAAGCCAAAAATGGTGGTTGTATTTTATTAAAGCTTTTTCCATGTCTATTGACATAAAATCATATGATTTTTATTTTGTTACTAATATGGCTAATTTAATTGATAGTTTTCCTAGTACTATACGAACTGTATCCTTCGTATAAATCCAATTTAGTTCTGTTTCCTCCTCTGAAAAAAGGTTGTTTCTATTTTTTATATAATTCTCTATTTTTTTATTGTTAACTTGAGTATTTCATATTTTTGGAAATATTAATTTATTTCATTTAAGTTACCGATTTTGTTGGCACATTGTTAGGCAAAATAATATCCTCTAAATCTTCTTCATTTGTTGTGAATTCTCATTTCTCATTTTTGTTCCTGGTAATTTGGTTTTCCTCTTTCTTATTTTAATCAAATTAGCTAAGGGTTTATCTATTTTATTGGTTTGAAAAAAATCTAACAAGCTCCTGGTTTTATTTATTAATTCAATGGGTTTTTGCTTTCCCCTCCTCTATCTCCTTATTACAAGAAAAGTCCCCTGGGTTACAGGAAAAATATCTCACAGGAAATGAAGTCTTATTACACCAACAATCAAATCTATTTCATAGTAGTTCCTCAATGTACAAGCTTGTGCCCATTACCTGGCACACAGAAAAGGGTAGGTTTCCCCAATCCAAATTGTTACCTCCTTTTCTCATGAAAAAGTATTGTATGTAATATTTGTAAATTATATCGGGCATGTATGTACAAGGCTTAGTGTAGACCAAATATTGAGCTCACATACAATTGCATAGCATAAAGCATTGCATGTTAGAATTACATACAGTAAATCACGACCGAGCTTACATGCAGATCCACAGTACATGGTGTTGCAGCAAAGTTGCATATGGTAGACCAAGAATAAGGGTCACGTTTAAATTTTAAAAAAAACACACATTACAGTTTCATTTGAAATATGTGACAGGGTGTTGGCAAATGATCCCAGTCCCTAAGAACACGAGTAAGTACCCCAGATATAATTCCTCTTCATGAGGAAGAGGCTGGAGAGCCTGCTTTTAGGAGAGTCATGCTATGTGTAATGGAGTTTTGAAATAAATGAATGACTGACTGAATAAAGCATTCATTAAGAGCTTGTTGTATGCAAAATACTGTTAACTAAGAACTGGAGATCCAAAGAGAAATACAAGGTGCTTTCAAGGAACACAAATCCTCATAGGGAGACAATTCATATGGAAAATCAGAAGAGCACACCACTCAAGGTGTGGAAATCTAGAAGCCCAGTGGTCAAGTCCATACTGGGTTTTCTGACCAGCCCAAAATCAATGCCCCAAGGATCAACCTTTGAGAATCAGCCCAAGGATAGCTGAGACAAGGATCCAAACCTAAACAGCATCGGTGCTACATTTGGATATGAACCTGGTGGGACCAATGCACTAGGACTGTGGCTACGCTCTCCAAAGACTGAGGTGGTATAACATAGAGAGGATACTCTCCTCCAAACCCCCACCCAAACTTGGGTTTTTTTGTAGGGGATGATTATTATTCTCTCCTTGAAGTAAATATCCCTTTGTAAAAGCTAATTGATGTGAATAAGTTAAATGGGGTGCTAGTCACTGGTGGCTAACTCACCAGAATGTGTGTTCAAGTTAATAGAATTGCTCCATCCCCTTAGATTGTCCCCTTGAACTCTGAGAGGAAAATACAGGCAGCCTGATCATAAGACAGGGAGCCCAGAGAATGCTTGCTCCATATACATTAAAAACATACTCCCTTACTTTCAATTCAACATTCATTAAGCACAAATATAGAAGGCATTGTTTGGTGATGAAAATATACAGAGAAAAATGAATCAACAGTTGCATTCTATTGGGAGATATGGGTTGGTTGTTGTCCTTTGATCTCAAAGAGGACCAAAATGACATCACCATTGATAAAGTTAAGTTTCAGTGTGTCTGACTATGGCTGATCAGACCAGTACAAGCTTGGAATGCTCTACCACAGATTGAGCACAGATAGTCTGTGTGAACATTTGGGGTGGATACTCCAAATCTGTGCATCCTATGTTTCCTTTTTGCTGTCTCAATTCTGCATTGCTCATAGAGAACAGCACCCTTTCTGATGTGGGCATGCCATGCTGAGCAGTCCTGTGCCAGTGTCTCCCATGTCCCACAATCAAATCCAAAGTTCTTGAGAGAGACCTTGAGAGTGTCCTTGTATCACTTCTTCTGACCACCATGTGATCGTCTGCCCCATATGAGTTCTCCATAAAATAGTCTTTTTGGCAAGCATACATTTTACATTCGAATAATGTGGCCAGCCCATGAGAGTTGTACTCTCTGAAGCATAGTTTGAATGCTTGAAAGTTTAGTTCGAGGAAGGACCTCAGTGTCTGGTACCTTATCCTGCTAGGGGCTCTTCAGAATCTTCCTAAGACAGTTCAAATGGAAGCAATTCAGTTTCCTGGCATGGCACTGGTAGACTATCCATGTTTCACAGGCATACAACAATAAGGTCAGCCCAATGGCTCTATAGACCTTCAGTTTGGTCGTCAGTCAAATACCTCTTCTCTCCCAAAATTTTCTTTGGAGCCTCCCAAACACTGAGTTAGCTCTGGCAATGTGTGTGTCAATTTCATTGTCAATGTGTACATCCCTTGAAAGTACACTACCAAGGTAAGTGAACTTATCCACAGCATTCAAAACTTCTCCATTTGCTTAACTGATGGGTGGTGGTTGATGGAGCACCTGTGCTTTCTTGGTGTTAATTATTAGGCCAAAATCAGCACAGGCAGCAGAGAATTGATCCATGCTTTGTTGCATCTCAGCTTCAAAGGCTACACTGAGTGTACAATCATCTGCAAACAGAAAATCATGCACCAACACTCCCTCCACTTTGATCTTGGCTTGCAGCCTTTTCAAACTGAAGAATTTATCATCAGTGCCATAGCTGATCTTCATGCTGTGTTCATCTTCATTGAAAGCATTTGACAACATGTCTGAAAACATCATGCTAAAAAGCATTGGGAGTAAGCACACAGCCCCGTTTCACTCCATTGATGACTGGGAAGCCACAAGAGCATTGTCCACTGTCCAGAACCCAGGCAAGCATGCCCTCATGAAACTGATATACAAGACTGATGAACTTCTCTGGGCAACCCAATTTTGACATAATTTTCCATAAGCCCTCACAACTAACAGTGTTAAAGACCTTGGTCAGCTTTGCAAATGTGTGAAATATAACATGAATACAGATGAATAAATGCAAGGCAAATAAAGGAGAGAGAAACTGCTAAATGAAAGATCAAGAAAGACTTCCATCAGAGGTAGTAAACTCTGAAGGAATGTGTAGTTTTTAAGAGGCAGCAGCGAAGCTGGAGTGCTCACTTCCACCATTCATTTTATATTGGAAAATCTATGAGAAGAGATAAAGTCAGGAGAGAGAAGGCTGAGTTTGGGAAACAGAGAGTTGCCTGATTTGGTTGGAATATGGAGCATTTGCAGGGAAGCTATGTTGCTTAAGTGGCTCGGGAAGATTCAGTCATTGATCATTTAGGTCTCCACTAGAAGCAGCAGCTATTCTCCCACTTTTCATGCTTTTCTTGCATCTCTCTCATTTTTCTTCCCAGTTTTTCTTCCACCTCTCTTACTTGATTTTCAAAATCCTTTTTGAGCTCTTCCATGGCATGAGACCATTGAATATTTATTTTGGACATTTGGGATACAGAAGCCTTGACTTTTATGTCTTTCCCTGATGGGAAGCATTGTTCTTCCTCATCTGAAAGGATGGGAGAAGATATCTGTTCACCAAGAAAGTAACCTTCTATAGTCTTATTTTTTCCCCCTTTTTTGGACATTTTCCCAACCAGTTACTTGACTTTTGGGTCCTTTGTCAAGAGCAGGGTATAATCTGGGAATCTGTAAGATCTCAGTTCCTCCAAGGTGGCACATTCAAGCATGTACACTAATCTGGGAGCAGGCGAGATTTTTGTGCCCAGAATCTTAGCAGTTACCTCTCCGCAGCGACCTGGTCTCCAGTTCCACCAAGTCAGCACTGGGGGCTGATTTTCAGATAAGCTGGATGGGCAGGGCCACCATTCAGTGTGAGATAAAAATCAATTCCCTCAGGGCCTTTACACAGGGCTGAGGTAATAATCAGCTCCTCAGTGCCCCTAGGGTTTTTACGCTCCAATAATGGATGCGGGCTGCTGTGGGAACTGCTGCCACCTGCCGATGTGGCCTCTGTGGCCGCTGCCTGAGGCCTGAGCTATGGGAAAGACCTTCTCCCTTCCCAGTCAGCTGAAAAAATCCCATCACTGACTTTGGTGCCTGTGGGTTGAGGGATCAGTGGGCCACTGTTGCTGGGATTGGGGATTTGCTGCTACTGGGACTGGAAATTCCACCCCTGAGGTGTCCTCCTCCCAGAGTCACTCCAGAGTCACGCAGCCAAGGCTAGGCTGGGCTCTGCTCCACGTCTGGTGCAACTGACATTTCCCATGGGCCTTTCAGGTCACCCTGGGCTGGAAATATCCTCCACTTCTGCTGCTCCAAAATTTATTGAGAGTCCCTCTCTACAGGTATTTTATGGGCTGTGTAGGGAGAGTCTGCATATGTGTGTCTTTCTACTCTGCCATCTTGGCTCCTCCCACAGCAGTTATTCTCTACCATATTCTCAGAAGGAAGTTCTCTGTCTCAGATCTTCTCTATTTACTCTTAGCAGCAGCTGATAAGAGTAAGTAGAGAAGATATTCTCCCACATGACTCCCCCTTCCTTACATATTCTGTGCTGTACTCACCAGTCTATACTGGACTTCACCAGCAAATCTCCAGTGTCTTCCTACTTATGATTGGAGGAAAACCAATTAGACACATCTGAGTGAGAACTTATACTTTTGTATAAAACCTATGACCTTTCCTCATGTTACAGAGCTGTTCTAGTAGAGAGAAGAGGGAATCCAAGCATCTTTATATCAAACTATGAGTGATGGTAGACAGAACAATTATTTTTTATTCCCAATTACATGTAAAAGCAATTTTAAACATTTGTTTTTTAAATTTTTGTGTTGCAAGTTGTCTCCCTCTTTGCCTTCTTCCCTCATTGAGAAGGTGAGTAATTTGATTTAGGTGGTACATGTGCAATCATACAAAACATTTTTCCATATTAGTCGTGTTGTGAAAGAAAACAGACCAAGAAAAAAAACCCATGAAAAAATAAAATAAAAACATGCTTTGATCTTCATTCAGACTCAATCATTTTTTTCTCTAGAAGTGGAGAGCATTTTTCATCATAAGTCCTTTGGAATTGTCTTGGATCATTGTATTGCTAGGAATATCTAAGTCATTCATGGATGATCATCAAACAGTATTGCTGTTACTGTGTACAATGTTCTCCTGGTTCTGCTCATTTCACTTGGTGTCAGTTCATGTAAGTCTTTCCAGGTTTTTGATAGAGCAATTATTAAGTGCTTACTATGTGCTAAGTACTGGAGATAAATATAAGAAAATAAGACAACCTCTATTCTCAAGGAGCTGATGTGATAATAGGGAAAGATCAAACATAAAGGGGAGCTGGGAAGGGGGTGGCAGGCAGTTGGTGAGGGAGGAGCAGTCCCAATGGTTAGTTGAACTGAGAGTAAAATGAGCAGCATGGCCTGGGCACCTTCACAAAATGGCATTCCTGACCACAGGCTCACCAATCAGGAGAGCCTAGAATTAATAACCCTGGAGGTGCCATTTCCCAAAGGCTACCTCTTCCTCCTCTTAATGCTGTTTAAAAATCATCATATCCAAGGCCTAGCAACTTCCTTCCAGAGATAGGATCCTATTGTATTCTTAGCAGTCTTGCAACTCTGCTGTGTCATTTGCCATGAATCTTGCCCTCCTCCAGCCTTTGGGTATCTCAAGCTAAGCTTATGGTTTCCCCTTGTGTGAACAAAAACATGCATGTAATGAAGGTCTATTGCTGTGAACATCACTGGCTATTAGGTCTCCTTTATGAAAGTCTCTAAGTCCCAAAGCTGTTGCAGTGGACTGAGACAGACAAAAAAGCAAATGCAATTAATCCTATGCTGTATCAAGAAGTATGGTGTCCATGGATGGCTAGAGAAGACAGAGGATCTTTGTACTGTGTCCTGGTTAGACTTTGTCTGGAGAATTGTGCTCAGTTCTGGGTACTCATTTTAATAAGGATATTGATGAGACAGAATACATTCAGAAGAGTGGTGTGTGTGTGTGTGTGTGTGTGTGTGTATGTGTGTGTATGTGTGACCAGGATAGAAGAATCTTCAGAACATAACCATTCCAGTATCTTTGCCAAAAATATCCTATGGAGTGTGTGGTCTACAGAGTCACAAAGAATTGGACACAACTGAACAACAGAGAGGCATAGAATCCTATAGTGCCAGAGGTGGAAGACACTTGATAGGGTCTCTATCTAGTCTGACTTCCCCTAAAGCATGAATTCCCTGTGCCTATCTCTCCCTAAGTAAGCCCTTTCTTGGATGCTGGGAAAGTAAATTAGTGCTTCCTGCCCTAGAGGAGTCTATTTGTATATGCACGACACCCAGACACCAACAGGACCCCTTCTTTCCCTTGCTCCTGCCTTTTCATTTCTAGGCATGCTATTTAATTCTTAGTTTCCTACTGGTTTCCGTTAGGTCCCCCAGATGGCCTTTTCTGAGTCCCTTCTCAGTAATTGGAAAAGAGATACCCTTGCAGTTTGAGAAATCTTTTGGTTTTCTCTCCACCATCATTTCCCCATCTATGAACTTGATAATTTAGTTTACAAAGATTTCTTACATGCTTCTCTTGAGGCTCCTGCTCTCATGTCTCATCTAGGCATGGGGGTGACCTTGCATTCTCAAAGGCAGTACCAGAAGACTATGAGCTTGGGGTAGTTCTTCCCAGAAGAGACTCCTGGTAGGGCCTGTTGATAGGCTGAATATCTAAGATGTCTACCTCACTAGAAGCATGCTGGCTTCCAAATGCACATCTGCATCCCTCTATTTTGCTTCAATCTTCATAATGCGCTTAGAGGCTGTGGGAGAGAGCACAGTTATCCAGGAGCAGGACACTGGGAATAGAGGAGTATGAATCTCTCCTTCCCTGCCAACTCCCTCTCCTCATGCTTGTGTTACCTGTTTCCACAGCAGCCTTCTCCTCTTATCCACTTCTCTCCCTCCATCCTCATTGGACTTGGAAAGTCAAGCAGACCAAAGCAAGTGAAATAGTGAGTCTAACAGTCCCTTCATTTACACAGTACTTCACCATTTTATAAAGTGCTTTCATGATCATTTAATCATAACAGCAGGTACAGAACACTTTTAGGATTTTACACAGGATTTCACCTACTCTGCTTCTTCTGAGCCTCACGAAAGTAGGGCTACAACTTAGTAGGAAAATCCCAGGGCACTGCCCAAGAGATGTAGAGGTTAAAGGATCTTCCCAGGGTCATACTGCTATTAAATGTCAGAAGTGAAATTTGAATCCAGGTTTCTTGACTTCAAGAATAGAGAACTCTACCCACCATATCATATTACTTTATCACTTAGTAATTAATGTTAGTATTATCAATAATAATATCAATATCATCATTAATAATCATATCAGCTAACATTGATACAGTACTTGAAGGCTTGCCAAGCATTTTACAAATATTCCCATTTTATCCTTACAACAGCTCTTGGAGGCAGGTGCTATTACCCTTATTTTAGAGACAGAGAAAGTGAGGCAGAAAGAGAATGAGAGACTCACCCCAGTATCACCCCCCTAGTAAGTGTATGAGGCAGTGTTTCCTTTTATATGTTTCCCTATATTGTGGAGTCATTCTGTGGTAAAAATATTCAGTCTTGGTCCTCATTGAGAACAAAGCACAAACAACAGCAGTGATATTCAATTTAATTCCATTATGGCTCTTGGAGGCACCAAAATGCCCCCTTAAAAGCTGCAAGATCAAGAAAATTTGCCCTTGATATGAAACATGCGACTCCAGTATAGAATGATCCTAACTCACATTTGCATGACAATAATAATGGCTAGCATTTAATACTCTGTGGTTTGCTAAGTGCTTTACATAGGTTCTCATTTGATCATTACATCAACTCTAGGAGGTAGGTGCTATTATCATCTCCATTTTACAGATGAGGAAACTGAGGCCAATAGAAGTTAGGCAGTTTGCCCAGGATCATATAGCCAGTAAGTATCTGAGGCAGGATTTGAACTCAGGTCTTCCTGACTCCATTTCCAACACTCTATCCACTGTAGCACCTCGCTAACATTCATAGAGGACTTTTCCCACAACTACTCAGAGTTAAGTATTATCCCTCCTTTACCAAAAAGGACACAGAAATTATGTGATTTGATCCTGGGCACATGGCTAGTAAGTGACTAAGCTGGGACTCAAAACCAGTGGTGGCTCAGTGGCCACCACTCACATCTGTGAGGTGTTGCCAGCAGTATGGGCTGATGCAGTGTAGAAAGTGCATTCTTTGAAGACTTGACAATAAGAACTAAAACCTGAACAAATATGAGATGTTGGCCATGGCAAACTCCCCCAAATCCATTTCTATTTTAGGGGGATGGAGCAGACTTTAGGGGAGAGATGATGAGCATCACTCTTGACAAATGATTCAGAGTCAGACCCATTGACTGGGCCGATTTAATACAAAGTAAGAGAGGAGCATCTAGATAGTTAGCAGTAAGAACTCAAGCCCTATGTCACAGAATCACAGAATTTTAGAGTTGGAAGCTTCCTTAGCAGATCTCTAGTCCAAATCAAAGCTGTATCCCCACTCCAATATACATAAGTGTTTGTCCATTCTCTGCTTGAAGATCACCAAAGAGGAGGCCCTGGCAGTTCTGCTTTAAGGAAATAGTTTCTTCTGGAAGAAGATTCACTAGGTAGGAGGAAAGCTGTATAATTTGGCTTTCCCTTGTGTCACTCTGGTCCATGGTCCAAGAATGAATCTGGTCTATTCATGGAGACCACCATGGCATGTAGCATGGGTATGCCCCTGGATTGGAACCGTTCTTCTATTTGTGCATGTCTATTGTCCATGTTGTGTGCCCCATGACAGCCCATCCCTTCTCATGCACAAGACAGAATCAGATTCAAATGAAATCAAGCACTCAGAAGAAAACAGATTTGTTTCTACCAATAGTCAGTAGCATCATAGTAAGTAGACAGGGCTCTGGATTCTGGGATAGAGGATTAGAGAATCTCAGTCAGAAGGGATCTGCTATCTATACTTGAACAAGTATCCCTTCCATATCTGCAATGAATGTTTATCTAGACCATGCTCAAAGTGTCTTCACTGACCCCCAACACAGTCAGTTACACTGTTGATCCCTTCTGATGACTGGGAAGTTTTTCCTTATTCTAAGCCTAAATCTGCCTTTAACTTGCATGCATTGCTTCTGATTCTTCCCTTTGGGGGAAACTGAACAAGTCTCATCCCTTTCCTATATACCTTTTCGAATAATTTAAGACAATTATTTTCCTCCTACGTCTTCTCTACTCTAAACATCCTCAGTTTCTTCAATATATCTGTGTTTGGCATGTCCTCCAAGCCTCCTACTATCCTAATCTCCCTCTTCTGGATATATTCCAACTTCTCTCTGTCTTTCCTAAGACATTGGGCAGTCAATTACTGAGGACAGAAAGACAAAAATGTCCCTGTGCTATCATCCAGAGGTTCCCATAGTAGGCAACACTGCTTCCTGCTGGGCACTGGAATGATCTAGAGGGTTGGTAGTAGCCTCAGGTGCAATTGGGGGGGCATTGAATAAAAATAAGGGGGTGGTGGAAGCATAAGGAAAGAAGAAAAGAAAATTTTGAAAAACCATTGCATCTGTTGTGTAACAGTTAAAATAGTAGTGATTACATTATTTCCAAAATAAACACACAAAATGCAAGTTGTGACCAATCAGTGGTCAAGTCTACCAACAGATTTTAACAAGGAAGTGTTGGCAGGTGAGAGTGTCATACATTGTCAGGAAGTCCAGCATGCATCGGCAGGAATATGTGCGTGTAATGATTTGTTTACAATATGGTACTATATAGTCACATGACACAATATTGCATTATCAAAATCTCAATGCAGGAAAACCCCCACAAATTTACAGTAAGTTATTCATCAAATTTAAAATGCATCATTTTAAAAATATGTATATTTTTTTGAAAATGATGCAAATTTCAAAAAAGTCATTAAAGGGGGGGTGGGGAGTGGGTGCTGAGTAAGTTTTTTAAAAAGGGGGTACTAGACCAAATAAGTTTGGGAACCTCTGATCCAGCTCATATCTTTCCATATTTTCTGCAAGGGTGGCATGAGACAGTTTGTCAAATGCATTGCTGAAAGCTAAGGTACTCACTAGTTGTGTGACCTTGGGCAAGTCATTTAACCCTGCTTGCCTCATCTGTAAAATGAGCTGGAGAAGGAAATGACAAACCACTCCAGTATCTTTGCCAAGGAAAACCCAAATGGACACGGCTGAAATGACTGAACAAATAACAAGCATAGCGCCTCTATGGCATAACCCTATTTAATAGTCTTCTATCAAAAAAGATAATGAGGTTAGTCTGGCATGTTGTCAGAATCACAGGATATTCAAGTTGGCAGAGATTTCAAAGGTCACCCAGACGTACTCATGGCTGAACAATAATCCCCTCTATAGCCCCAAAGTGATCATCCGGTCTCAGCTTGAAGACCTTCACTTAGGAGAGGGCACAGCACCTGCACCCTTCTTTTCTGGCCCACATACACATCACAGACACATACCCACGTCTCAAGGATCACAGATTTAGAACCAGAAGGGAAATTAGAGGTCATGGAGTCCAGCCTCCTCATTTTGTAGGTGAGGTTGATGTGCCAAGGGTCAAACACCTAATAAGTGTCTGAGGTAACATTCAAACTCAAGTCTTCCTGATTCCAGAGTTCATTGGTTTGCTACATTATGCTGCTTCTCCATTCCAAGGGAATTCATTGCACTATTAGGAAGCTTTCCCCTTACATCAAATCTTTCTCTCTCTTCATCCTCCTATAAACTAATTAGGGGAGCAAGGGTGGCATGAGAGTTTGTCAAATGCATTGCTAAAATCTAAGTCACTAACTGTGCGATCCTAGGCAAGTCATTGTCAGGTCTATGGATAAAGGAAGAATTTATGACCAAACAAGAGAGAGAAAGCATTAAGGGACATAAAGTGGATGTTTTTGATTACATTAAATTAAAAAGGTTTTGCGCAAACAAAACCAATGCAAACAAGATTAGTAGGAAAGCAGAAATCCAGGAAAAATTTTTATATCAAGTTTCTCTGATAAAGACTTTATTTCTCAAATATATGGAGAATTGAGTCAAATTTATAAGAATACAAGTCATTCCCCAATTGATAGATGGTCAAACGATATGAACAGGAAGTTCTCAGATGAAGAAATAAAAGAAAAAATGCTTTAAACCTCTATTGATTAGAGAAATACAAATTAGAACAGCTCTGAGGTACCACCTCATACCTATCAGATTAGCTAATATGATGGAAAAGGAAAATGACAGAAATTGGAGGGGTTGTGGGAAACTTGAGGCATTAATGCACTGTTGGTGGAGTTGTGAAGTGACCCAGCCATTATGGAGAGCAATTTGGAACTATGCTCAAAGATCAATCAAACTGTGCATACCCTTTGATCCAGCAATATTACTATTACATGTATCCAAAAGAGATTTTTTTTTTAAAGGAGAAGGAACAATATGTACAAAAATACTGACAGCTGCCCTTTTTGTAGTGACAAAGAATTGGAAACCGAGGGGATGCCCATCAATTGGGGAATGGCTGAACAAGATGTGGTACATGATTGTGATGCACTACTGTTGTGCTATAAGAAATTACAAGCAGGAGGGATGATTTCAGAAATACCTGAAAAGACTTACATGAACTGATACTAAGTGAAGTGAGCAGAACCAGGAGAACATTGTACACAGAAGCAGCAATACTGTATGATGGTCAAATGCGAATGGCTTAGCTATCAGCAATACGATAATTTAAGACAACTCTAAAGGACTTATGATGAAAAATGCTATCTATCCATTGCCAGAGAAAGAACTTCAGAGTCTGAATGCAGATCAAAAGACACTTTTTAAAAACTTTAAAAAATTTTCTTGTTCTTTTCTCTTTTCTTTCACAACAAGACTGATATGGAAGTATGTTTTATGTGACTACACATGTTTAACCTATATAAATTGCTTGCCTTCTCAATGAGAGGGGAGGGGAAGGAAGCAGGGAGAGAATTTGGAACTCAAAAATTTTTTAAAAATGTAAAAATTGTTTATTTCATTAAATATTTCCAAATTACATGCAAAAACATGTAACAACATTTCTTAAAATTTTTGAGTTCTAAATTCCCTCCCTTCCTCCCACTCCCAGTCCTCCTCCCTCCTTGAGAAGGTCCTCACTTTGTTCCCCATGCCTGGAATGCTCTACCTCCTCTCCTCTTAGAACCCCTAACTTCCTTCAAGTGTCACATCTTTTAAAAGGACCTTCCTGATGTCCACTCAATCACTTCGTTTTTATTTTTTCTATATCCTTTCTGAGAATATTTTGAATATCTGACACATAGTTAGCATTTAATAAATGCTTGTTGGTTAATTTAATGGTTTTGATACACTCTCTATAATCCAAAAAATATTATGGACTATGTCTCAGAACATACAGATTCAAGTTTCTTGAGTCTGCCATCCTTAAGTGTAGTGGCTGCCAGAGGCACCAATGACAAAAACAATCTGGCCTCACAATAGCTGCACACAGGAGACAGAACAGTATGTCGGAGCCTCCTAGGTGGTCTTCCCCATACTGGGCATTTCCTATCCATACTAGTTACCCCGTGGCACAGTGACTGTTGGCCTGACTGCAATCAGTAACTAGACAAAGGAATAGAATTCTTCATGTCCCAGCAGCAACCCATTTCAAGTTTCTATATATTTGAACTATGAAATGCACACTATTTGGAGGATTCAAGAGAACCTAAGCATATACAGATCTATTCATTGTGATCATTGTTTCAGAACACTATGATACCCACTAGTGATTGGCATCATTTCAAGGGTGACTGACATAATTTCAAATGTTCACTTTTGGTGAGAAAAAAAGGAAGGCAAGCACCAACCATTTGATTAAAGAAATGAAGACTGTTCCCAGAGGAGTGCAGGACCTCAAACAGGCTTTTAGTGGCATAGAACCTTCGTGGGCACTGGCTCTCAGAGGTCCTGTTACATATAGGCAGTGAGTATCCTGGATGCAGCTGTGGAAGGTCATACCCAGCTTCCCATGTGGCATAGCTATAGGTTTACTGGAAGATCATCTATCCATCCCATTCAGAAGCAGTAAAGCGGAAAATAAGGAAACCAGCACTGGGGATCTCCCAGTGCTTGTGATTCCGACCAGGTCCATTTGGAGACATGTTGCAAACAAGTGAAGTGACTCCCTATTAACTCAAGGTTCAAATGTAAAAACTTCTGTTGAGCATTTAAAGCCCTTTGCCAGCCTGGCACCTAGGGACCTTCCCAGTTTTCTTTCCCTTTACTTCCCTTCACACACTGTACACCGGCCTCCTTCCTCTTCCTCATACTCTGGCCATCTCCTCTTTGCACTGGCTGTTCCCCATACCTAAAATGTTCTCCCTCCTTACCGCCACCTCTTGGGTTCCTTAAAGGTTCAGCTCAAATCACATTTTCTATAGGAGTCTTTTCCAAGTCCTGTTTTTCCCTTTCCTCTGACATTACTTTCCCTTTATACTGCATATATCATATCTTATACATACATACATTTTTTTGTACATTGTCTTCCCCACTAGAATGTGAGCTGAGGGCAGGGACTGTGTTTTTGTCTTTCTTAGTATCTTTAGCACTTAGCACTATGCCTGGTACATATTAATGCTTGTTGATTGATTAACTGAAGGTGCTTTTGAAGGACTTGGTATCCTAAGGAACCCCAACTCTGCCAGTGTTCATTAGTTATTTCAGCCTTGCATGTGTAAATACACACTTCCTTCTGGTTCATCACTGCCAATTAAAGGGAGACATCTCATTTTCTCCTTCTTTGCAAAACTGTCGATCTATAATCTATGTCCTACTGGTCTGTGGATGTCTATGGAAGGCAGACGGGAATTGGAAAAGGTTCAGTTGATCATATTAATGGAGATAGCTGCTGATGAGAGCTGACCTTAACCAAGTCTGTCTAATCTTGCATTTGACAGTGTGGTTCTGAGGTCTCACCCATCTCTAATGAATATTAAAAGCCACTGAGGATGAACACAACCCTTATAAAAAGTCCTCTTACCAACAGGCAAAAATGATACAGAGAACCCTCTGAACTGGGCAGCTGTGTCTTACAGATTTATCTTTAAGTAAAAGAGATGTTAGATCTGGAAATGTGGGTGTGATTATTCCAAGTCATCTTAAAGGACAAGGCCACAAATGGAAATAAAGACATGGTTAACTTCCTCTGACAAGCTATGAACATCATTGTTCTCAGTTGCCCTGAGGGGAAAATGGAGACAGCCCTTCCACCAACAAGTTGTTTCCCAGGATGGGATAAGAAAAAGGGAGGGAGGCAGGAAATTACAAACCAGGAGCAGATTCTCATTGTAGGAGCTGCGACTCCAGTAACCTCTAGGGAGAAACATAGACTCACACCTTGTCTGAAACCAAAGGCATTTGCACTTGTCGTTCTGTGTTTGTGCTTCTGAGTTACATAACCGACTAAATGACGGAGATCATTAATCTTCCTGTGCAAGAAGCCGATGTATATCAGGCAGAAATTAAACTAAGGTAACCAAGTTAGCCAGTCACAGATGTGTGTGAAATGATAGTTTATCAAATGCCGCGGTCCTACGGATCTCATTCAGAATAATGAGAATGCAGAGTCTGGACGAGATAGTAAAGGGTTATTAGCAAGCTTTACATGTGTTTCTTCCCTTGTTCTCCCCTCTTTTTTCTGAAAATGGACCAGACTCACTGGGTTTATGAAATGTGTCATGAGATAGTAATACGGAACATGCCCAACTTGATGGGATACAAGTCCCATTCTGCCTTCACCAGCAGAATCTAGTTCCAAAAACACCTCCCAAAGAGGCTACAAAAATGGTAAAGCTTTGCATTTGGAAGCTACATTGCAGAGAAGGAAGCTGATAATTGCTTTAAAATGCAGAGGGTAGAAAAAAGAGAGAAATCAACAAACACAATTATCTCTGACAAAGCCTTTCAGTGGCCAGAGTCAACTGTCATCAAGTTGGAAGGAGGAAAGTGGTTCCATGAATATTTGATACTTAAATAAAGTAGGCCAGGCAGAGAACCCTGCAGATGTTTCTGCTGGGCCATGTGATGTTGCTGTACTAACCTTCTCCCTTTCTCTTCTCTCCCAAGAAGTTTAAATGCCTTTTAAAAACATTTTAAAATTACTTTAAAGCCCTGAGAGTAGAAAGTAGGCCCTGGCAGTTTCTACTATGCTGAAAAGATTTTGGGTATGGTCTCAGGAACAGAAAAAGCCTATTTCTGGAGGATGAGCCTAGCTAAGTATGTAGGAAATCATCACCAGTAGACTTGGGAGCAGTCTCTTGTACCAACACAGTGAGAGTCACCAGAAACTAACTGCATTTGCCAGTAGAGCATTTATCACATACAAATTGGAGTTCTTGGCTTTAAGACTATTAGGTCATCAATGATCTTTATTGAGATAAATCCAATGGACTTTCCCAGATCCTCATTCTTCTTGACCTTGTTATAGCATTTGACACTCAATCACTCCTTCTCTCCTCAAAACTCTGAAGTAAAGCTGAACTCTGCTTCTCAGTCCTTCAGTTCTAATAGGTCAGCATTTGCCTTATCTTGCTGAGACCCAGTTTTCCATACCACCCTGGATCAATCAGGCTGCCAAGCATGTACCCCACTCTTTTTTAAGCTCCTTTTTATTTATGGTCTTATCCCATTAGACTGTAAGTTCCTTGAATGCAAAGACCTTCTTGCTGCTTATATATATATGCATGTATCTATCTATCTATCTATCTATCTATCTATCTATCTATATCACTAATACAGCACAATGCCTGATATGCAGTAATTGCTTAATAAATGCTCCATTTATCTTTGACAGGTCTCAAACCTATTATTGAGTTAGAAGGTTTCTACCCTAAACATGCGAAGGCTTCCCCCATGGAATGAGGAGAAAAGAATAATTTGTTCCAATAGCTATGAAGGCAGCTGAAGGCGGTGCTGTGGAGTTCTTAGAGCTTGATCAGGCAACAGAGATGCCAAGGTCATCCACTGCATCCTGGGCCATTGCTAGTCATCTTGACTTTTGTCCTGCCACACTGGACTTTGAATATTCAGGAAGAGTGGGGCTGATGACTTGGCGCAACTCTACCTCACTTAAATCCTATTCATGTGCAAGTCAAGACATCACCCATGATGTCATTGATCCTCTTTGAAAATGAAGGAGAAACAATACCCATCCATCTATCTATCTATCTATCTATCTATCTATCTATCTATCTATCTATCTATCGGCCTGGCTGTCTCTGTCTATCCATCTGTGTATTTTATCTGTCTATTGGCTATCTATTGTATATACTTAAAGATAATCATTTTGGCCTCTCTGAGGAGGATGGATTGGAGGAAAGGGCGACTTGAGACTAGGAGATCAATTAGGAATCCATTGCAATAAACCAGAAGAGGGGATGAGGACCTAAGTTTAGGTGACAGCTTTATGAGTAGAGAAAGGGGATATATGTGAGAGAGATTGTGTAGGTAGAAACAGGAATATTTGGCACCTGACTACATTATATTGGTTGGAGGGAGCCTGAGGAGTCAAGGATAAGAATGTGGGACATGGCCAACTTAAGAACCCCAAGAAGGAACAAGGACATAGTAAGGAGGACATGGAATAAATAGCACCAGCACACCTGTGGATGCTTCCCCTGATCCCTAGATAGTACTTAAAGGCTTAGGCTGCCCTGTGGGGACACTCAACATTTATACCCACAAGTGTAAGGAACTGTATGTAGAACAGTAGCAGTTGGGAACTGTCAGAGACCTAAGCTACATAGAAGGCTTTGACTGCATGAATGGCCAGTGCGTCTTCCTCCCACCACAGTGGGAGAGAAAGATTTGACTCTAAGCCCCCAAACTATGTATCTTCTTAAATTCCTGTGTTTGGATATAACCATAAATTGGTTTTGGGCCACCTGAGTTTCAGGAGAGCCTTCAGGCTGAGCCATAGTTTTGAAAATATTTAACTTTATTCCTTTTGCCTCATTGTTCAAGAATAAAAGGTTGCATATGTGTGTTTAAACCTACTTTGCCATGTTCATATAGGCCCACTGAAACATTGAAAGGGAAGAGGCAAGAGCCTCCCAGTTTGTGTGTGGACTAATAGAAGTGACTAACTTGGGGGTGGAGCCAAGATGGCAGAGTAGAAAGATGCACCTACTTTAGCTCTTCCCCTACAGCCCATACAATACCTGTAAAAAATGACTCTAAACAAATTCTAGAGCAGCAGAAGTCACAAAACAACAGAGTGAAAGAGATTTCCAGCCCAAGGTAGCCTGGAAAGCTGACAAGAAATGTCTATCGCACAGGGGATGGTGTGGAGTACAGCCCGCAGAGCCTAACCCAGCCTTGGCCATGGCAGGAACAGGACAGAAACAGGCTTCGGGAGTGTAATCTCCAGCAGCAACTGCAGTTCCCAGATCCCTCAAGCCACAAATGCCAAACACAGCTTCAAAGGACAGTGAGAAAGCTTTTTCACCTGGGTGAGAAGAGAGCAGAGTCCTTCTCTATCCCCGGCCCCACGTGGTGGTGGCAACAGCAGCAGCATCAAGTTTTGGAGCCCTTGGCCTAAAGACCCTGGGGGAACTGAACTGCTGATCTGGGTCTCAACCCTGAGTGGAGGCCCGGGGTGAGGAAGAGTGCTGGCATGGTGGAGCTGATGGAGGCTCTCGAAAGGGAATTCTACTTGGAGATCCAGGGCAGAAAATTTTTGGTAGCTCCCAGATCACAGCACAGGCCAGGAGAGGAGTAAACTCCTCTCTGTTGATTGTGCCACCTTGAATGAACTGAGAACTTACAAGTCCCCAGAGTATACCCTCCTCTTGACAAAGGACTTAAAAGTCAAGTAACTGGTTGGGAAAATGCCCCCAAAAGGGGAAAAAAATAAGACTATAGAAGGCTACTTTCTTGGTGAACAGGTATTTTCTTTTATCCTTTCAGATGAAGAAGAATAATGCATACTATCAGAAGAAGACCCAAAAGTCAAGGCTTCTGCATCCAAAACCTCCAAAATAAATATTCAATGGTCTCAGGCCATCGAAGAGCTCAAAAAGGATTTTGAAAATCAAGTAAGAGAGGTGGAGGAAAAATTGGAAAGAGAAATGAGAGTGATGCAAGAAATTCATGAAAAGTGAGTCAAAAGCTTGCTAAAGGAGACTCAAAAAAATGCTGAAGTAAATAACACCTTGAAAAATAGGCTAACTCAACTGGCAAAAGAGGTCCAAAAAGCCAATGAGGAGAAGAATATTTTAAAAAGCAGAATTAACCAAATGGAAAAGGAGATTCAAAAGATCACTGAAGAAAACAGTTCTTTAAAAATTAGAATGGAGCAGATGGAAGCTAATGACTTTATGAGAAACCAAGAAATTACAAAACAAAACCAAAAGAATGAAAAAATGGAAGATAATGTGAAATATCTCATTGGAAAAACAACTGACCTGGAAAATAGATCCAAGAGAAACAATTTAAAAATCATGGGACTACCTGAATGCCATGATCAAATAAAGAGCCTGGACATCATCTTTCATGAAATTATCAAGGAAAACTGCCCTGATATTCTAGAACCAGAGGGCAAAATAAATATTGAAAGAATCTACCAATCACTTCCTGAAAGAGATCCGAAAAGAGAAACTCCTAGGAATATTGTAGTCAAATTCCAGAGTTCCCAGGTCAAGGAGAAAATATTGCAAACAGCTAGAAAGAAACAATCTGAGTATTGTGAAAATACAATCAGGATAACACAAGATCTAGCAGCTTCAATAGTAAGGGATCAAAGGGCTTGGAATATGATATTCCAGAGGTCAAAGGAACTAGGATTAAAATCAAGAATCACCTACCCAGCAAAACTGAGTATGATACTTCAGGGGAAAAAATGGTCATTCAATGAAATAGAGGACTTTCAAGAATTCTTGATGAAAAGACCAGAGCCGAATAGAAAATCTGACTTTCAAACACATGAATCAAGAGAACCATGAAAAAGTAAAAATGAAAGAGAAATCATAAGGGACTTACTAAAGTTGAACTGTTTATATTCCTACGTGGAAAGATAATATTTGTAACTCTTGAAACTTTTCTCAGTAATTGGGTAGTTGGAGGGATTATACATATATATATATATATATATATAGATGGAGAACACAGGGTGAGTTGAATAGGAAGGGATGATATCTAAAAAAATAAAATTAACGGGTGAGAGAGGAATATATTGGAAGGAGAAAGGGAGAAATAGAATGGGACAAATTATGTCTCATAAAAGAGGCACGAAAAAGCTTTCTCAGTGGAGGGGAAAAGGGGGGAGGTGAGAGGGAAAAAGTGAAGCTTACTCTCATTACATTTGGCTTAAGGAAGGAATAACATGCACACTTAATTTGGTATGAAAATCTATCTTACACTACAGGAAAGTAGGGGAGAAGGGGATAAGTGGGGTAGGGGGACAATGGAAGGGAGGGCAGTGGGAGGAGGGAGCACTTTTGAGGAAGGATAGAATCAAAAAAGAGAATAGAAACAATGGGGGGCAGGATAGAATGGAGGGAAATATAGTTAGTCTTTAAGGACATGACTAATATGGAAGTCTTTAGCAAAACTACACACATATAGCCTATATTGAATTGCTTGCCTTTTCAGTGGGGATGGGTGGGGAGGGAGGAAAGGAGAGAAGCTGGAACTCAAAGTTTAAAGAATGAATGTTGAGAATTGTTTTTGCATGCAACTGGAAAATAGGAAATACAGGTATTGGGGTATAGAAATCTATCTTGCCCTACAAGAAAAGAGAGAAGATGCAGATAAGGGAAGGGAGGGGTGTGATAGAAGGGAGAGCAGACTGGGGGAAGGGGTAATCAGAACGCATGGTGTTTGGGGGTGAGGAAGGAGAGATGAGAAAATTTGGAATTCAAAATCTTGTGGAAATAAATGTTGAAAACTAAAAATAAATAAAGAAAAAAATAAGAAATATTTAAAAATGTGACCAACTAGAAAAATCCACACAGACTGTACAACCCAAGGCTAACAAGATGAGCAGAACTTCTTAACACTTGGAACTATTCTGAAAGTGAAATGGGCTGCCTCTTAAGTTAATAAGTTCGCTGTTACAATAGAGACTGGTTGGCCATTTGTTGGGGATGGTAGAATAGATTTCTTCCTGTGTGTGGGACGGACCTGATGATCTCTAAGGTATCTTCCGACTGAGATTCTTTGAGGCAAGAAGTTACCAGAGGTGTATGCTGCCTACTTGGGAATCTTTCCCTGGAACCCTCTGTGGACAAGCAGCACCGACAACATGGAAAAGCATCTCTCATGTTGCTTTTTGTGGTTGTTGAGACCTGATTTGCCAGGATTTGTATCAGTGCTTTTGGAACAGGGGTAGGGCCTATCGGGGACATTTCCATGTGAGTGGGCCATGGTTCAGAGACAGGCAGCAGATACAGCAAACAGAAAATCTACTATCTCAGACACTAGCTTTATGTCACTTAATCTCTGTACCTCAATTTCCTTATCTGTAGAATGAGGGTACCACTCGGGTTCCTTCCACCTCAAAATCTAGGGCACCATGATTTTGTCATCATAGGGAATAAAATAAGTTGATGAAATTCTTATTATTTGTATGATAAGAATAATCCAACCATTACTCATGGTATCAGATAATCTTCCTGAGTGTTCATAGGGGAAGAAAGTACAATGTCAAGGCTCTAGCCCTTCTTAGTATTCTTTCCTCATAGTTTTCAGCAGGATGAAGAGAAGAGAGCAATTATTCCCTTTTAAAGGCCATTGTAGTTTTAAGAATCAGAATGCAGTATTTCTTCTTATTAAGATACAGAAGCACCTTGCTGCTAGTGGAGAGGCATTTGAAGGTATATGGAGTCAGGCCCAGATGAAAAGGGACAGACTCTGATGAAAAGCCAAGGATGGGCATTGTGCATATATTCAGGTTAAGAGGAATGGTTTCATAAAAGATTGGCCTGGAAGCCGATGTGTGTTTCAAGATAAATGGTTCCTCGGGTTTCAGTGATTGTCTCTCCTAGTCAGAGTAAATGGCTGTTTACCATGGCAACAGCTACATCAGAGACACAAAGCACATTCCATAGGAAACACACTCAAGACCAGGCAAGCTGAGCCTCTGACATTTTCTTTCTGCTTTCCTCTCATTGTTTTTTGAGCATCCTTCCTCCTGGAACATGTTCCCAGTAGCATGCATGAGAACCTCACACAAACCTATTTCATCTTATAATTCTTGCTAGTCCTGTATCCTCTGCTTCTTAAGAGTGCTTCCATAATATGTAAATACAAATGAACTGCAACAAGGAATTTGAAGAGACTAGCCTTCAAAAAAAAATTATCAGCTATGAGACTCTGAGCAAGTAAGTCACTTAACCTCTGAGTGTGCCCAAACAGCTCTTTCGAATTCTAAGTTGTAGAACACTTGCTGATTTGCATTGGTAGAGAGGATTTCCTAATGAGGAGCTCTTTATATCAGTGAAATCACAGGGCCAGACCACTGCCCTACAACTGTCCCCATAACCCAAAAGTCTCTGATTAGATCCCATCTGGAGTTTTATGTTCAGTTCTAGACACTACAACTTAAGGAGAAAGAACTTGATGAACTGGATAACATCCACAAGATGGCAACCCAGATGGTCAAGGGAGTCCTTACCCTATTTGGATCTGCTGAAAGAAATAGTAAAATTTAATATGGAGAAAAGAGTTGGGGATGGAGATGTAAAAGCAATATTGAAGTGCCTGGAGAGCTGCCATACGGAGAGGGTCAGATTTGTTCTGTTTGTTAGAAGTTGCAAAGAGGCAGATTTTGACTTAATGTCATGAAAAACTTCCTAATACTTGAAATGATCATAAAGGAGAATGGGGTTCCTTGGTAAGTAGTGAGTTGCCCATCATTAGAAGTCTTCAATTAAAGATGCAATGTCATAGTTAGGATTCTTTTTAAAGTATGGGCTGTAAAGGTATCTTAAAAAACTAAAATGATGATATTCTTGAGTAAGTCATGCCTTTATGGAGGACCGCTGTCTGTCCATGATATGGACAGCAAACAGCATAATTTTACTTCAACCCATCACGGGGAGAGGTTGACCTAATCCTGAATCCTGGTGCGGGCAGGTATAGTGACATTCGGAGCTCCTTTCAAAACATGATATAGGAGCAAGCTCCTCTCATCACACATATACATCATTAAAAGTCATCCAATTTGGATGTATTAATAGAAAACAAACCTCTACATATGTTCAAATTAGCTGATAAACATGGCATATTGCTGTCCAAACAATGCATTTGCACTCCTCTATTAATGTCCTACCCTGATATTTCATCATTCTTCATATGAACCTGACCTTACATTTTGGAAGGTTAGGTAAGCAAAGTCGGACAGGTTTTTTGAATACAGGAACAGGTTCCAATATTCAAGGAACAGCTGGAAATGTAAGCATTCCAGAGCTTCAAAAAGTACTTAACAGAGAGTAAGCACCTAATAAATGTTTGTAGAATTGAATCGAATATAGCACCAAAACCCAGCAAGGTTAGAACCCATCAGCTAGTTCTTATAGTATCTGCCACCATATTGTTAACATACCACTCTGTTGGATCCATTGCACCTGGGGCGTGGAACCAACAATTGCTGAGGACAGGGTGATCTCTCAGTACCAGCTGAGTAATGGGGCCATGGTTGTACATGGTCAATACTACTGCTTGGGTTATAGTGGGCTCAGGTACCCTAGGGATCCCCCCTTTCCATCCCTTTTTAACAAATTTGCTCTCTACAAGAGGTTTTCCCTCCTCAATTTTTATTTACAAAGTTATCCATATGCTAGAACCAGCACCAGTGTATTGCAGGTACCACTGGCCCCATTTATCAAAAGGCAGGAGTTGTGGTCCAAGCTCTGCCACCACACTCCATGACCTTGAGGAAGTCATTATAATCCCATAAGAGTCATTTAAAAGTCCTCCCCCCTCTTTGCCCACTTCCCTTCCCACTCCCGTGCTGATGTTGAATTGTCATAGTGTGTGTGTGTGTGTGTGTGTGTGTGTCTGGTAAGGGGTGGGACACAGTGGGGATAGGAGTAGGAGCAACAATTCTCCTTCTTACTCTGGAATCAAAATCTGGTCAAATTTAGGCATTGACAAGTCATGTGTGGCCTGGAAAGGGTTGGAAACTCCTGTTCTAGTGTTCTCTAAGGCTCTAGCTCTTACCTGACTTTTCTGCTAAAAGTGACTATCAGTTACTTCTGGGCTCCATTTTTAATTGGCATCTGACAAATATGTCAATACAAACTCAACTACTCTGTAGACTGGGGTGATTTGCCATGTTTGGGCAAACTCTAATTACTGCACTTGAAGGGGACCTCCCAAAGGATAGAACACCATGCTGATTCTAACTACAACAACCCAAGTAATTACTAAGGCTTTTAAAGCAGACGTTTAAATGAAAAGGAACTTCTGAACCAAAAGCCCAAACAAACTGCACCAACTTGCTAAAAAGCCTGAACTGCCCTGAGCCCCAGTGCTAATTTTTTAAGTAATCAGAGAAGCAAACAAAAACAGGAGAGCAAAGTCGAAGCTAAATGAAACCTATTGCTGTTAATTAGCTATGGGACCTTGGGAAAACTCACTTCCCTTCCCTGAGCCTCAGTTTCCTTATTTTTAAAATGAAGATGCTTTACCAGATGATTTCTAAGGTCCCTTCCAGCTCAAATATGATGCTCCATGTTTCCTAAAAAACGCTTCCATGGAATAAAACTTAGAACCTTAAAAATAGTCTCCAAAAGGAACTTGAAACAAACCAATATTATTTCCTTCAAGTCCTTGTTTAAAAGTTCCTATGGTTCCCAGGCCTGGATTAAAAGATCTCTAAGTCCAACTCTGGAAAATCACATTGAACAGAAATGAATGAACCGGCTCTTCTGTTAGCTGAGATCTTGCTGTGTGCTTTGAATTTGGCTTTCTCAGGTCAGTACTCCCGCACCTCCCATACCATGTTGGTACAGTCAGGTGTCTGAAAGAGGGAGAGAGAAAAAAAGAAGTGACTAAGTAACAAGTGGAACCCAGTCTTAATTGGATTAGTGTCTGTTTATTTTGAAAGACCCACAGCGCCCTACAGTCTCCAGTATATGGCAACTTTATTTATATGTCAACATTATAATTTCCTGAGCAAAGCTATTGCTAAGAACTCTGAAATGTGAGACAAATTCAGGTGAGCAGAGAGGAATGAGGTGGCTTAGAGGACAGTCCACTCTGGTGGGCTGTAGTCACGCCAAGTTAGGAAGTGGCCCTTCCCCAGAGAGCCCAGCTAGGGTGCAGCAGTAGAGGAAGATGGGTCCCAGGAAAGAGATGGTGGGAGAGGGAAGGGTGGCATCCCATGTGAGACAAGGGAATGGAGCCAATCTGCATGGCACAGGGTCAGTGGAGGGACCTCTTAGAATGATGGGCAATTTGGGTGAGAGAGTGTCCTCTTTCCTGGATACTATAATGCACCCTGGGGAAAAGCTGTCGTCATCCTGCGTTAGGGCTAACTCAGCTCCTGGATCTAGCAAATCTTTCTAAATGGTAGAGAAAAGATTTCCCAGGAAATCTAGGAAATAAAGGTGCCTCCTTCCCCCTCCCTTTTAAAAAAAATCTGCTCTTCTGAAAAATGAGAACAAGGAGAATCCAGGAAAGCATTTCGGTGAGTGCTGTGTGGAAAAGATGATAGCTTTGCTCTTTGTCCTGAAATTCCTTTATAACCTGACTAAGTAGCAGGTGCAATGAAATTGCCCTTGTCTAAGGCAATCATACAAGAGACAATGAAGTCCTTGCCCAATGAGGCTCAGCCGCAGAGGCCAAAAAAAAAGGAGAGGTCAGTGGCTTAGCCGCATAGGGAGTCCTGTCAATGAGACAGTCCACCCTGGAGCAGTCTAGGCCAAGATAGCAAAGGGCTTCCAAGGAGCAGGATTTTCTGGCCTTATTATGCAGAGAATTATCTCAAACCTGCAGTTAGTTATCTTGGCCTATGAAGACACCACCTAAAAAGTGTTCATTGAGTGAACTCATCCTGTCAATCTCTGTTTCTTGAGAAACAAGCATAGTGAGAGATGTGACTTCCATGACTAAGGAGTGCAGTACTCTGGAATATGTAGGAAGGCAAGGGAGAGGATTGGAATATGGATCCGGTATTGGCCAATCTAAAGAAAATATACAATTTGAGTCACATATTTTGTTAAAGCCTCGTTTTGGATTCAGCTTTGATTTGGCACTTTGAGTTTTGTTTCTTTCCCCCACCAGGCAGAGTCCACTGGGAGAAGGGAGGTGGAGGCAGGTGCAGGAGGTAGCCAGTGGGATTCTGGTCCTGGCCTTGCCTTCCAGGCAGTGTTCCCAGTACTGTTTTGTTACTGATGGCAGCAAGGCAGTGGCTCCTAATTGTTTACAAAACCCCAGTGTTGGCTTCCAGCTGTGCTCTGGTAATGAGTGCTCTTTAATAAAGCGGTTACACAATGCCAGGCCTTGGCAGAGCTGCCAGGATGAATGAAATGGCAACGTTTGGCCTCTGACAGGTCAACAGGAACGCCATCTTGGATTTGCTCAGTTCCAAAGATTCTGGAGTTTGCTTTGGACTGCTTATCCTCCAAGCCTTACCAAGAGTGCTTTGAAGTCTCAAAGTTCTCCTTCCTCCCTCACCCCTGACTTCCAAGTTTCTGATGAAGCTCTTGAAGCATGAAAAGTATGGCTCGGGCAGCCAGCCCAGAATGCCGGGGAGGATGGGGCCATTGGAAAGCTGGCCTGCCAATTCTCCTGAGCCCTCTGTCCTGGTAGAGGCTGCCTGCTGTACAGTTTGCCTCCGTATCAGCTGCTTGCATTTGTCAGGTCCCTGGTAGCCAAGCACTCACAAGAGGCAAGTTAAGCTAATTATCTTCCACTCTCCCCAATATCCTTCCAAAGCCACAAAAATCTTTTAGTCACCAATCTACAGAGCCCAAAATGAATTGGAGAGTAGACAAGTGTCTGAGGAGCGTGGAGTGTTTGGACAACAGTAGCTTGGTTGTTTGATCTTACTCATTTTCCTGGGCTTTCTGCACAATCTTCACCATTCACCAGATAATGGTCACTTCACTTTGTTCTTCTATGTTGATAGCGATACAGTCTTAATTAGTTTCTCTCTCCTCTGAGTCATCCTTCCCCCAGGGTCACATTCATCTTTAAAATGTATAACTTTGGTCATGTCACTCCCCTACCAAAAAATTTGCATTGATTCCCCAATAAAAGCCAAGGTCTTTTACCATCTTGCCCCAAACCTACATGTTACTCACACCCTACACTTATCCAGATTAGCCATGTCCCCAAAATGTGCCTGGAGGATTCTGCTATTGTACCTCTGCTCACATTTTCCCCTCCATTTAGATGATCCCAAACCCATATGGAGAGCTGGATTTGGAGTTAGATGATCTGGATTTGAATTCCAGCTCTTCTATTTATCTGAGGCATTTGCCTTTACACTTCTGTGTGACTTTGGGAAAGTAACTCCAGAGCCCAGAGCTCTATCTGTGAAATTAAGTTGGACTCAATGACATCTGTTTACGATCCCAGTTATTTTACCCATCCACGGAGACCCAGTTCAATTACAGTATCATCTAGGAAACCTTCTCTAACTACTCTTCCAACTAATTTCTGGTGCTCCTTCTGTCCTCTGAATTTCTAGAGTATTTGTTCTTTATACCATTCAAATAACTGGTACCTACTGACTTGATTTGTCATTTATCTTTTCATGTGTGTATGATAATAATAACTAACAATCATATGACACTATGTGTTCAGTAATATGCTAAGTATTTTACAATTATTATCTCATTTGGTTCTCACAACAGCCCTGGGATTATATTATCATCCTCATTTTATAGATGAAGAAGAAGCGGAAGCAAATGGAAGTGAAGTGATTTGCCGGGGTCACATAGCTAGTAAGCATCTGAGGTTGGATTTCAACTCAGGTCTTCTTGAATCCAGGCCCAGAGCTTTATCCACTGGTCCACCTAGGTGCCCTAGACTATAAGCTCCTTTAGGGCAAGAACTATGTCTTATGCATCTTTGTATACCTCAACACTTAGAGCAGCGGCTCCACCTCTTAGATCCATATGATTTTTTTACTGTCACCACCACTTGTATTACTATCCATAGCAACAGTGATCTCTAAGTAATGGTGGACATCATTTAACTTGGGGTGAGAGTGGCAATTTGGTGAGGAGAAGTTTCCCAGAATTAAGAAGCAACCTCAGACCCTCTTCAAGCTAATATACTTTGCCCCATCACACTTAAGAAGCAAAAAAATCTATAATTTAAAAAATTATCCACACAAGTATGAAAATGACTGGATTTTATGCAGGTGGAGTTTTCCTAATTAATCTCCAAGATATTATTGGAAACTGAGGAAATGAAAATTATAATTATTGGCAGAAATGGACTATTAGAAATAATCAGTTTGATTCATGAAGACTGCTGTAAAAGGAAAGATTCCAGTTGGAAATGAAACTGTTCACACATGCCAAAGTTAAGGAAAGGTAGGGAAGCCTGCATTTGTGCTTGAAAGATAAAAGGAACTGCCAAACTCTCTCTCTCTCTCTCTCTCTCTCTGTCTGTCTGTCTGTCTGTCTCTCTCTCTCTCTCTCTCTCTGTCTCTGTCTCTCTGTGTCTCTCTGTCTCTGTCTCTCCCTCTCCCTCTCTCCCTCTCTTCCTCTGTCTCTCCCTCTGTAAATGGTATTTTCAGCATTCACAATGTCTCTGTGGTTTTAATAAACATCTAACTATTCCCATAGCTCCTTCCTATGACAGTCAATGCCACTAGCTGACCCCACATAGCAGCCTTTACCTTGTGTGGGAGCACTGTATCTTCCTGGGGCACTTCCTCTGTTACTGGGTACAAGGGAAGGCTCAGCATCCACTCCTAGATGCGAGTCTACAGACAAAGAATACGTCAATTATCATCAGTGGTGGTCAACCTCTGGTTGATTGCTGTCTTATACAAATATGCAAGCACAAAGAGATGGGCAAAATCCCTTGAATAGAGTGCTCTTCTCCCAGGTACATGAAAGATAAGACACATCTCCTGGAGATGACAGCACCAACAGACTGGCCCAACAAGATATATTAAAAATTTATAACATGAGGGAAGAAGGATCTGTCATAGGGAGGAGCTCCATAAAGCACATTCTCCCTAAAGGATACTACTCTGTAATGCTTTCTATGAGACCAAAAAGGGTCAGGTTTTTGTACCCACACCCAGCACTGGGAGCAGTTCATCACTGTTTCCAGATGGGAGGAGCCTCCTTTCTGCCCCATAGCTCCAAGTATGGGGTGTGACCCACAGATGGGGCATATGTGATGTTCTTGACATTCTGCAGCTTCTTCTGGGCATGCAGGGCTCTGTTGTGACTGCGTGGATAACAATTACGAATAATGAATAATAATGAATAATGTCACTAGGAATCCCAGGGCTCACCCCAAGCACTAGCCCAGATCAGGAATGGAGAATAAGACAGAAAAAGACATGCCGATGGTGTTCAACTCACTGGGCTCACTGCCTCCTAAACAAGCATGGACTGACCAGTCACCAGACCTCATTGGAAAGATGTAGAAAGGAAATTCCTGGGACTTAAAACAACTCTCTTCATCTCTGCCCCACCCTTGCCACTCAAATTGATTTAGGGTGATAAGGGCAAGAAAATCGTCTTTCACACCTATTCACAAGAGACCTTAAGGTTAAGAATCTGAGTTAAAGGGTCAAACTGACCTGGACAGTGTCCGGCATCATCCTAGTTCATAACAGAAACACAAAAAAGGGTAATTAATCTCTGACTGAGGAAGACAATGTAAATATATGTTGTAGGAAGAAAGACAATGGGGCAATAAATGTAGTCAAAGTCTTTTGAGTTGGAAGGGGTTGTGATAGGAGGAGGGTCAGATGTATAAAGTGTCATACTTTTTTTTTAAAGGAATTCTCAGAACTTCTTTGGTTTATTCTATTAGAGTTGCTAAAATTCCTCTTCCGTTAGAAGAAAACTTTTCTGGAAAAACTCTGTCAGTAATGATCTTTGTGTCAATCCACTTCCATATCCTGGAATGTCCAAGCCATGGGTCACCTGGATAAGATTCCTGCATATCTTCTAAGAAAGAGATGTACATGGGGTCAAGCCAAAATAGTAGAATAAAGGCAAGGACTCACCTGAGTTCTTTGCAATTCTCCTCTAAAAAATATTAAAATAATGGAAACAATTTTCCAGTCTAAGAAAACAGATGATTGTCAGAAAGGGCTCTCTCACTGGGGTGAGAATGGGATGAGAATGGAGCACAGTCTAGCATAGGCTGAGCCCTGGCAAGCTAACAGCACACCTTGGGGGACTAAATTAACAGTGGTACCTTCTGGAGCTCTCAGCCCAAGGATGGTAAGAGGGTCAGACAATTGATCAGAAAGAGATTACTAGGGACCCTTTACTGGCACTGGCAGCAGGACTTTGTGGCATTGATGATATGGAAGTTCTAGGTTGTAGTCCCAAAGCAAGGAGGAGCACTAGCAGGATCAGGGACCCTGGTCATAGTTCCAGGGCAGAAAAGAATGTTTGTGATCACTCACAGAGCACAGACCAGGAGAATAGTGACCCCACTTCTTAGATCATACCAACTTTGAAGAACTGAAAACTTACAGACTCCCAGAACTAGCTCTGAAAACAGCAGCATGAAAAATATGAAGCTTGGGATAGTGCCCTCTCTACCGTGGAGCAGAACCCAACTTTAACATAAAGTTAAAAGTCACAAAATAGGTTGGGAACATGAGCAAACAATAAAAAAGCCCCTGACCATAAGAAGGTACTGTGGTGATAGGGAAGATCCAAATACAAACTCAGAAGAAGACAACAATGTCAAAACATTCGAAGAAACATGTGAATTGGTCCCAGCCCCTCCCCACCAAAAAATGCCTGGAAGAACTCAAAAAAGATTTTTAAAATCAAATAAAAAGCCAGAGGAAAAATTGGGAAAAGAAGTGAGAGTGATGCAAAAAGATCATGAAAAAGAGTCAACAGTATGGTAAAGGTTGCACAAAAATACTGAGGGAAATAATACTTTAAAAAACAGAATAGGTCAAATGGTAAAAGATAAACAAAAATCAACTGAAGTGAAAAACTTCTGAAAAAGCAGAATTGACCAAATGGAAAACAAGGTATAAAAATCCACTTAAGAAAAGAATTCTTTAAGTAGAATTGGCCAAAAGGAAAATGAGGTATAAAAGCTCATTAAAAAAATAATTCCTTAAAAATTAGAATTGGACAAGTGGAAGCTAATAACTCTACAAGACATCAAGAAACAATAAAACAAAATCAAAAGAATGAATAAATAGACAAAAATTTGAAATATCTCCTTGGAAAAACAACTGACCTGAAAAACAGATTGAGGAGAGATAATTTAAGAATTATTGGACTACCTGAATGCCATGAAAAAAGTGCCTAGACATTATTTTTTTTCAAGAAATTATCAAGGAAAACTGACTCAATTTCCCAAAGGGTAAAAGAGAACTGGAAAGAAACTACAGATCACCTCCTGAAAGAGATTCCAAAATGAAAACTCCCAGGAATATTATTGCCAAATTCCAGAGCTCCCAGGTCCAGGCGAAAATATTGCAAGCAGCCAGAAACCAACAATTCAAATATTGTGGAGCCCCAACTGAGATCACACGAGATTTGACAGCTTCTACATTAAAGGATCAGAGAGCTTAGGATATGATATTCCAGAGGGCAAAGGATCTAGGTTTACAACCAAGAATCATCTACCCAGCAAAACTCAGTATAAGCCTTCAAAGGGGAAAATGGATAATTAATGAAATGGAAGACTTTCAAGTATTCCTGATGGAAAGACCAGATCTGAATAGAAAATTTGACTTTCAAATACAAAACTCAAGAGAAGCATAAAAATGTAAATAGGAAAGAAAAATCATAAGAAATTCAATAAGGTTAAAGTGCTTACATTTCTACATGGGAAGACAATACTTGTAACTTCTAAGAACTTTATCATTATTAGGGCAGTTAGGAATATACACAGTCAGAGGGCATGAGTGTGAGCTTGCTATGATGGGATAATATCCGAAAATAATAAAATTAAGGGGTGAGAAAGAGGGAGGCACTGGGAGAAGGGGGCATAGAGAGGCAGAATGGGATAGATTATCTAACGTAAGAGAGGCACAAAGGAGATATTACAGCAGGATAGCAAGATGTGAGGATGGTGGGCAATGCTTGAATCTTAATGTCATCAGAATTGACTCAGGGAAGGAATAATATACATACTCAGTTGAGTACAGAAATATATCTCATCCTACAGGGAAGTAGGAGGGGAGGGGATTAAGAAAAGGGGTGTGTAGGGGAGGCAAAGTTTACAGAAGAGAGGACAGATTGGGAGAGGGAATAGTCAGAAGCAAAACACTTTTGAGGAGGGACAGGGTGAAAGGAGAGAGAGAAAGAGAGGGATAAACGGGAAAAATAGGATAGGGGGAAATACACAGTTAGCAATCATAACTATGAATGTGAGTGGGATGAATTCACCCATAAAACGGAAGTGGATAGCAGAATGAATTAAAAACTGGAATCCTACAATACATTGTTTACAAGAAACACACTTGAATAAAAAATATACACACAAAGCAAAGGTAAGGGGCTGGAGCCAAATATATTATGCTTCAGCTGAAGTAAAAAAAAAAAATCAGGAGTGACAATACTGATCTCAGACAAAGCAAAAGCAAAAATAGATCTAATTTAAAAAGATAAGCAGGGAAACTGCTTTTTTTTTTTTTGCTAAAAGACACTAGACAATGAAGTAGTATCAGTACTAAACATATATGTACCAAATGGTATAGTATCCAAATTACAGTAAGTTTAAAAGGTTTCGCATAAACAAAACCAATACAACTAAGATTAGAAGTAAAACAGAAAACTTGGGGGGAAAATTTTACAGGAAGTTTATCTGATAAAGGCCTTATTTCTCAAATATATACAGAAATAAGTCAAATTTATAACAATACAAGTCATTCCCCAATTGATAAATGGTCAAAGGATATGAACAGGCAGTTCTCAGGTGAAGGAATCAAAACAAGCTATAGTCATATGAAAAAAAAATGTTCTTAAATCACTATTGATTAGAGAAATGCAAATGAAAACAACTCTGAGGTACTACCTCACACCTATCAGACTGGCTAATATGACAGAAAAATAAAATGACCAAAGTTGGAGGGGATGTGGGAAAATTGAGACATTAATGCACTGTTGGTAGAGTTGTGAACTGACCTAACCATTCTGGAGAACAGTTTGGAACTATGCCCGAAGGGCTATAAAACTGTATATACCCCTTGACCCAGAACTACTACTATTAGGTCTATATTCCAAAGAGATTTAAAAAAGAAAAAAGATCTATATATACAAAAATATTGATAAATGCTATTTTTGTGGTAGCAAAGAATTAGAAATTGAGGGGATGTCCATTTATTGGAGAATGGCTAAACAGGATGTGGTGTATGATTGCAATGGAATACTATTGTTCTATAAGAAATGATCAGCAGGATACTTTCAGAAAAACCTGAAATGACTTCAATGAACTGATCCAAGGTGAAGTGAATAGACCCAGGAGAATACTGTATACAGTAGGAGCAACATAATAACCAATTGTGAACGACTTGGCTAACTCAGAAATACGATGATCTAAGACAATTCTGAAGGATTTATGATGAAAAATCCCACCTACTTCCAGAGAAAGAATTGATAAAGTTTGAATGGAGATCAAAGCATACTTTTTTACCTTTATTTTTTAGTCTGTATTTTCTTTCACAACATGATTTAAAATATGGAAATATGTTTTGCATGACTGCACATGTAAAACATATATCAAATTGCTTACCTTGTCAATGAGGGGGGAGAAAAAAGAGGCAGAAAATTTTAAACTCAAAATTTTTATAAATGAATGTTAAAATGATTCTTACATGTAATTGGAAAAATATGTGAATATATACATACACATACATACATACATATGTATATGTGTATGTTAAGAGATGTGCTTCAGCTGAAATACTCCATTTCCTTACATTGCTTCCTTAAGGAAGAGACTGGAGGGGAGGAGGACTTGCTTATTGGAAAAGTGACTGAAGCTCGAATAACATTATGTTGGAAACTCTGGATATTTAGGGTTGTCTTTCTTGGACAAAACCTGGTGAAGAGGGGTAGGTCTACCCAACCTTGAACTTTTATTGTTGTTCAGTCATTTTAGTCATGTCTAACTCTTTGTGACCTTGTTTGGGTTTTCTTGGCAAAGTTACTGGAATGGTCTGACATTTCCTTCTCCAGCTCATTTTACACATATGGAAAGTGAGACAAACAGGGCAAGGTGACTTGTCCACAGTCACACAGCTAGTAAGTGTCTGAGGCTGGATTTGAACTCAGGTCTTCCTGACTCCAGGCCCAGCACTCTCTCCACTGCACCATGTAGCTGCCCCTACCTTGAGTAGCTAGGACTAAAGTCATTATTTATGGCAATAAATGGCTCATCCTGTTGCTAGGCCTTTCTTTTGCTCTAAGATCTGATCAACCCCAGGGGTCTTGAAACCTGGAATTAAACTTTCTTTTCTGAGGAAGTCAGTATACCCTCTACCATCCCTGGCCATAAATGAATGGGCCTTCATGTGCCAATTTATGTATATACTATCTTTCCCTTCCTCATTAGAATATAATCTCCTTGAGGGGAGGCACTGTTTTTGCTTTTTCTTTGTATCCCCTGTATCTAGCAAAGTACCTGGTACATAATAAGCACTTAATAAATGCTTGGTGGATGGACTGATTTTCCCATATCTAATGTCCTAGAAACTCATATCTGTGCTTTTCACCTCTGCTCTGTGGTGGGTTTATATAAGAAGTATTTAATCCCATGGTATAGACACTAACTCTACTTAGGAACATGCTCCCTGTGAACTGTGAACCTCTATAAGTTATCACTGTCCAGGGCCATCAATAAGATATGTGTACTGTACCAAAGCTCTACCATGACATATAGTAGAAATCCCATTTCAGTGACAGGCCTGGGAACCTATGAGGCATGCAGTTGGTACCTCCTGCTTATCCACAGGAGTGGTGGCAGCGAGAGGGATAGCCTCTCTGGGCTGGTGACACCCCAGAGCATCATGAAAATAATGAAGTATTGAGGCCGCTGAATTCCACTGATGAAAAACATTTCTTTGAAGGGAGAGCTTGCCTTTTGGTTGAGTCTCATCATGATTACAAGGCAGGAAGGCTGATTATTCAGGAGCAGCAGGTGTTTTGGCACCTGTACAGCAGGGTTTATTCTGACAAAAATGTCTAACAATAACTACTGAGATGTTTTTGAGGAAGTGAGCTGCTCCGTCTCAGGGATCAATGAACTCTCTTAGGGTATATTATATTATATGGGCCACATCCACATGTTGGGGAGAAATCAGAAATAGCAAAGGAAGAAAGAGCATGGGATTTGGAATCAGAGGGCCTGGGTTCAAATCCTAACTTGTGGCTTCCTCAAGCTCCCTGGGTCAAAGTTTCCTCATCTATAAAATGGGCGTGTTGTACTAGATGATTCTATCCCAACTCTAAACCTATGACTATCAACAGATTTTTTTTTTGGTTCAGAACTGGTATTGAATTGGTGTTGGGTATTTCTTACACCCCTGAGGAAACTCTCAACTGCTCTGCAATTTATAGACTTAGAGTTACCTGAGACACTAAGGTATTCCATGTCTCGCCCATTAAGTGGCAAAGATTTTCTTGATTTGGAGGCCAGCTGTCTGGTCACCATCCCATGCTGCCTCTGAAGTAGATTATATAGATTTTATTACTCATTCGTTTCTGACTCTTGTGACCCCATCTGGGGTTTTTGTGGCAAAAGAGACTGAAGTGGTTTGCTATTTCCTTCTCCAGCTCATTTTACAGATGAGGAAACTGAAACAAACAGGGTGAATTGACTTAACCATGGTCACACAGCTAATAAGAGTCTGAGACTGGAATTGAACTCAGGTCCTCCTGACTCCAGGCTCAGTCATCTACCTACTGCACCCTCTAGCTGCCCAAATGTACAGATACTAATAGTTATATTTATATGGAATTTATAATAAATGATTTTATAGGGTTTTATGGTATGTAAAACTGTTTCATTCAATCAATAAGCATTTATTAAGTATTTATTATAATGGGAATTGTGCTAAGGCACTGGGTGTACAAAGATACAAGTGAAATGGTCCCTGCCCTGAAGGAGTCAGTCAGTCAGTAAACATTTATTAAGTACCTACTATGTGCTAGGCACTGTGTATGTGTTTGTCCTTTATTCCCGAAGACGACCATGTCATCAGAGAAGTAATGACATGACTGGCACTTGACTTTGTTTTGAGTGAGGGAGGGCTGTGCAGGGCACCAGTCTCGCTTCTCCTCCAGAGTCATCTGAATCCAGTGACCAGATATTCATCAGGATGACTGGAGATGACCCAGGATGGGGCAATTGGGGTTAAGTGACTTACCCAAGGTCACACAGCTAGTGAGCATCTAGTGTCTGAGGTGAGATTTGAACTCAGATCCTCCTGACTCCTGCACTGGTGCTCTATCCACTGCACCACCCAGCTGCCCCATGGCACTGTGCTAAGCCCTGGGGACACAAAAGCAGTTTCTGATTTCAAGGAGCTCCCCATCTAATAGGAGAAAGGATATAGAAATTGTGAAGGAGGATACAGTGGCCATTAATATAAATAAACATTTATATTTCTATATTTGTATGTTGCACATATTAGCATATCTATCAGATATAATGCATATACAAAATGAATAAAAGGCAGTTGTGGGAGGGAGTGTCATAGTGGCTAGGAGGATGAGGTAAACCTTCATGGAGAAGGGGGCACTTGAACTGGGTTCTGAAGGAAACCAGGATTTCTCAGGACTGAGTTAAGGAGATAGTGTATTCTAGGCATAAAGGACTACAAGTGCAACGGCATGGAGATTTGGGGTGTGGTGTATGCAGAATAATGAGTAGGCCATTGTGATTGGATTGAAGAGGATAAGAAGTTGAGTAATGGAGGAGAAGATTGGAAAAGTGGGAAGGGGCCAGGCTTTGGAGAAATTTAAATGTCAGACCTTAGAGGCAATTATCGTATTTGTACAATAGGCAGGTTTTTATCTCTGTTTCACAAATAATGAACTGGTGCTGAGAGAGGTACAATGATTTCCCCAAACTCAATTCGGCATTGTAAGAAGTCAGTCAAACATTTAACACTCTCTAAGACTTCATATAAGAAGGAATGTAAAAATATTGTCTGAGTTAGCTTTAGAGCAGGAATGAAAGATTAGGAAAATTGCAAGCATTATAGACCATTTAATAATAAAAACAATTTAAAAATAAACAAGGTAAAGAAACTAAGCTGGGTCAGACATGGAAGTTTTATTGGAAAGATGTTTGCTTCATGTGGATATGAGCATCACATGTGCAAAATAAAGAAATGAGGGAACTACTAGAATAATTTTGGTGATCAACCAGGTACAGAGGGAACAACTTTTCCCATTGCCTGAACTTATAAGGTTCCTAGATGTACTTGGAAATAATCCAACTAGAGAACTGCAATTTAAAATAACTCTGAGGTACCATCTCATACCTATCAAATTAGTTAATATGACAGAAAAGGAAAATGATAAATGTTGGAGGCAATGTGGGAAAATTGGGCCATTGGTACATAGTTGGTGGAGGTGTGAACTGATCCAACCATTCTGGAGAGCAATTTTAGCTCAGAGAGCTACAAAACTGTGCACATCCTTTGATCCAGTAATACCACTGCAAGGTCTACACCACAAAGAAATGAAAGAAAAGACCTGTTTATAGAAGGGTGTTCACAGCTGCTCTCTTTGTGCTGGCTTAGAATTGGAAATTGAGGAGATGTCCATGAATTGGGTAATGGTTGAACAAGCTATGGTGATAGAACACTATTGTGCTATAAAAAATGATGAACAGGCTAGTTTTAGAAAGAACCTGGAAAGACTTACATGAACTGATGCAAAGTGAAGTGAGCAGAACCAGGAGAACATTGTACATACTAACAGCAATATTGTACAATAAGCAACTGTGAATGACTTAGCTATTCTCAGCAATACAATTATCCAAGATAATCCCAAAGGACTCATGATGAAAAATACCATCCATCTCTAGAGAAAGAACTGATGGAGTCTGAATACAGACTGAAGCATATTATTTTTCTCTTCCTTCCTTCCTTCCTCTTTCCTTTCCTTTCCTTTTCTTCTTGTACGATTTCACAAAATGACTAATATGGAAATAGGATTTGCATGAATGTGCATATATAATTTATATCAGATTGCTTACCATCATAAGGAGGGGGGAGTGGAAGAAGGGAGGGAGAAAATTCAGAACTCAAGATTAGAAAAAAAATACTAAAAATTGTTTTTACATGTAATTGGGAGAAAATAGTGTTTTTTTTTTTAAAGAAAATAATCCACACCTGATTCATCGAACTTTCTTTCCTCCCAGGGATACTGTGTAGGTGAGAAGGGAAGATGAAGTAGATATTGTGCAGTCAGATTTCTCCCCATTTCCTACTATTCCTGAGGCAGCTACAAGAGGGAACAAGTGATTACACTTTTGTAGAAATAATCAGATCATACGATTGTAGACCTGGAAGCCGAAAGGGAGCTCAGAGGGTCATATAGTCCAATCTTCTCATTTTATAGATGAGGAAGCTAGGAACGATGAATGATTTACCCAAGCTCACACAGGTAATAAGTATGTGGCAAAGGCAAGATTTAAACCAGATCCCTTTGATTCCAGAACTGGTTATCTTTCCAAGGTACCACGGCAGCGAGTAGACAGAGTGCCAGTTTACGTGGCTGAGAGACCAGCCTGGGTTTCAGGGAAGGCAAGAAGGAGAGGCAGTGGTGGCACTGAGGGTGTATTCAAGGTGAAAGTGACTGATTAGGGAGCCTGAGTCTGCTGCTGTATGTTTCATGTGTGACCTTGAAGAAGTAAAAATGAGCACTGGATGTTTCTGCAATGAGCTGAGATTTTGGTCAGTGTGGAGGCTGGGGGCTTGGACCTTTGTTTGTATATTTGAAAGTATCAGTTCAAGAGAAAGCAACAGTATCTAAGTGCAGCCCTTGGAGAGCTGGGCCCCTGGAGGCAATGTGGTGTGAGCTTGGCCCATTTGTAACTCCTTTTTCCCTGCCTCTGTGTCCCAAGTCCTTCCCATACAGTACAGAGCAAATGATGATGAACAGGTAGAAGATCAGATTTTGTCTGCTATAACTTATCTAAATCATGGACAGCAGAGATAACCTCTGGGTTTCTGTTTCAGAAGGAGATTACCTGGGGAGGACCGGGGGAGGGACAGGTAATCTTATACCTCTTTTGTAGAAAAAAACCTTTCGTCAGACAAATTATAGAAATAAATCATCCCAGCAGGATACACATCCCTGGCTAGCTGTTGAGCAAAATGACCAAGAGACTCCAGAGCTCATGAAAGGTTTTTGGTCCAGCTTGCCAGGTAGGGAAATTTTAGTACTCTTATTGAATGGAGCAGGTGATGAATTTTATTTATTCGGCACATTTGCCACTTTGAAACCACCTTGCTGGGGAATAATGAAGTAAGTCCCTGTTGCCATTTTTTGGGGGTAGTGGTGATGGTGGGGACTTCAAAAGGCTTCATTTTCATTTTCAACAGTTCCCTGGAGTATTCACTGAGTTTAATTAGCAGGATGAGATGACTGGAAGGAAGGACTGGATGAAAAAAAATTAAATTAGATTTAAAAACTGCTGTTTTCTCCCCTTGAAGTTCCATAATGCTGAAAGCAGGGGGGCATGTCTTGGAGAATACAACCTATTTATTTATGTTTAACTAGGCAATACTCAAAACAGAATCAGGTAACTTTTTTCCGGGAGTGGATAATATAGTCACAGAATCATAGAATGGTAGGGCTAGAAAGGATCCTAGAGATCACCTTGTTCAATCCCCTTGTTTTGCCCACGATAGAGCTAAGGTTCAGAGAGAAGAAATAGCTCACCTGGGCTATGGGACTACTTCAAAAAAGAATGAGCTAGGTATGCTTCCCTGATATAAAAGCATCTCTCTGTCTAGTCATCATTATGCGTACAAGGAAGGAATGACTGTGTTTTCTCAAGAATAACCTGAAACCCATATTGCTTGAGGACATATTCAGCCCTGTGTTTCCTATGTGACTATGGGAAAATCATTCCTCTAGGCCTCAGTTTCCTCATCTGTAAAATAAAGACTGGACTAGAAGATTTCTAAGTTCCCTTTCAGATCTAAATATCTGAAAAACGTGTGACCTCTCAATCCACGACATTAAATTTCATACTGTAGACCTTGAAGTAACCTATTTCTCTTCCTTTCAGAATCACAAAAATTCACATTTGGAGTTTCTGCCTCCGTTCTATTTCACTTCTTTTCATCAATCTCATTTTGTTGCCCTGAAGCTGGCCACAATATTTTGTTTCCATACTTTGTCAGGCAGAAAATTTGGCTTACCACAAAAAGGGAGAGTTGGCTCCTTGGGGAAAATAACTGGGGCAGAGAGAAAGAAAATGCATAATTTCCTTTAATTTATTCCTAACCAAGATTGCTTTGAAATGCAAGACCCCTTAATTGAATGTTGCCAAGAGATCTGGATTCTAATTCCAACTACTACTACTACTATAAGCTATATGACTTTAAAACACTTTACAAATATTATCTTATTTTATCTTCACAGTCTCCCTGGGAAGGAGATGCTGCTATTTTCCCCATTCTGCAGATAAGGAATCTGAAGCAGCAGAGGTCAGGTGACTTGAGCAGGGTCACATAAGGGTCTGAGGCCCAGTCTGAACTCAGTTCAGTGCTCCATCACCTGGGCCACCTAGGTGCCTCGTTCACTGCATGACTATGGGAAAAGCACTTCTCTAGATTTCAGTTGCCTTATCTGTAAAGTGAAGCCTGGACTGAAAGATCTCAAAGTTCCTTTCTAGATCTAAAGTTCTGTGACTTCGTGGATTTTTTGGGCAATCATTTGACTCTACTTGTTCCCCAGGACTCAGGGCTTCTTATGGGTATTTATTGAAATACATTTATGTATAATATACTCATCAATATTATGTATATATATTTATATGCATACATGTATTAATATACACATCTATTCACATTTGTATTGTATTCATATATGTATACATACGTTTATATGTGCCTATGTAAAAACAGGTTCATATGTATACATGCATTCCTATATGTACACATATATTATATATATGAATATACATGCATGTTTTAATGTGCTTTGCCTCTGTAGATACACATCCCAGAAAGACACAGAGGAGTGAGGTGACTAGAGCCTGCCTTGAAGCCAGAAAGATGGAGGTTCAAGTGTTGCCTCTGTCACATATTGACTTACTGACAAGGCATTTAACCACCTAGGGTTCTAAAGTAGTGGTGCCAAACTCTAGTGGAAACAGGGGTCAGTAAGCTGTACATAAAGATCCCTGTGGGCCTCCTATGGACTTGGTTTTAAAGTGCAATGGTATCTGTTCCACTGGATTTTTATTTATTTTGTTAAATGTTTAAAATATTTATTATTAAAATGTTAATATCAAATTTATAAAATATTTTCAAATATTTTTTAAAATTCCTAATTACAATTTAATCTGGTCGGGGCTGCACTGGGGAGTATTGCTGGTGCTTGTAGCCTTGGGCCTCCTGTTTGTCACTTCTGCTCTATGACAACTAAGGCTCTGAGTTGCGGAGAAAGTTCTCACCTGCATGATAGAAAGAGTTTCCTCTCCTGGAAGCTCCCTATACCAATGAAATCACACATCTAATCTTTATCCCTTTGTCTGCCAAAGAACAACAGTGAGGACAGCACTTTGCAAACCTCAAAGTAGTATAGAAGCTTGAATTATTATTGTTGATTTAAATGCCAACTTGAGTGACACTCTAGGGTAACAGAAACAGCAGCTGCAAATATTATTTCTTCACTCTGAAGGACAAGGAACCCAGGGCTAAAAACAGTAGAATGAAACAGAATTAGCTGCCTTTTCATTTAAGAGCCTTATCCTGCCTTCCCAGTTCATAAAGAGAACACTCATCTGGTATGCTTTATCATGAAATCTGGGGTGATGGGAACATCCCATAATCATTATCCTTCTGGCAGCCACCGGAACAGGGAGGAGGAGGTCAAGGCCATGGGGCAAATCACACTGTCACACTGTCAAACCCCATCTCCATTCCTTCCCCACCCCCTCAAACTGGTATTTAGTTACGAAGAAGCAACAATGGATTTGGAGTCAGAGGACCTAGGTTCTAGGACCAGTTCAGTTACACCTATGTCTCTTTGGGCTTGAGTATTTTCTTCTCTCAGGGCTTGAGTATTTTCTTCTGGACCCCATAGAACTCCTCACAGCTAGTCTGGATTCCTGGCATGTTTGGGGTCTGCATTGACTCAAAAATCAAAGCTCACAAATCACCAATGTCCATCAGATTTGACCAAGGTAAAAGCAGAAGACAATTTATTAGCATAGTAAAGTAGATAACAAGGAAAATCCAACCCCTTCTCTGCCACACACTACACACAGAAATATATTCTCCCACAGACTACCACTGAGGATTGTGTTTTATCTCCTTATATTAAGTCCAATCTTGGTCCCCCTCCATTCCCTTTTTATACCACAGGAGAAGAACCTAAGCATTTTACTCATTAAGTCTTGCTAATCAATTTTGGCACAGTGCTTTGGTGAGGCCTACTCTTTTTAGTCTCTGTGGCCACCCAGGTTTGGGGAGAGGTATCAAGCCATTGCCATGGTTTCCAAATGGTTCCTTCTGAATGACTCTCCAACAGAGTGAGAGGAGAGAGGACTCAGTCACTCACAAGGAGGAATAGGAGAATGTGTTGCAGATCCTGGCATGCATGAGGATGGGGGAGCACTGAAGACAGCAGCTTGGCTTCTCTGGATGGAGACCCAGCAGAGAGAAATCACATAACTCACAGCCACAGTGCTCTTGGCCGCTTGTGCTCTCTATGCTAATTCCAGGAGGCATCAGGCATGGTGGTCGTGATCTCTCCATCTCTCTGGAGAAAACACACACCACCACCACCACAACAGTAATAATCCAAACTCAGGGAGAATCTCTATGCCAAGTGATCCAAAGACTTTCTCTGTGATGTTCAGAACCCTTTCAAATAACCTGGACCAGATGACTTATACCCTCAGGCTCTTAAAGTACTGGCAGGTAGGATTGCTGCCAGTGATATTTGAAAGATCCTACAAAACCACAAGGTTGGTGGACAAATGTTCTGCTTTTCAAAAAAGGAAAAGAGAACAGAGACTGCAGACTATAGGTCAGTGAGTTTGACTTTGATTCCTGGGAAAGCTCCAGAATAGATCATTAAAGGGATGGTTCATTAACACATAGAAAGGGAAGCAGCGGTTATAATAAGCTAGAATTTCTTCACTGAAAACAGGTCTTGCTAGACTAATCTCACTTCCTTTTTTGTCAGGATTACTAAATTAGCAGTTGCAAGGAATGTGGTGGACATCACTTAGCTAGATTTTTAGCAAAGCCACATATCCTACTGTTCTTATAAAGAAAATGGAGAAATGTGTCATAGCTAATAACACAATCAGATAAATTCAGGACTAGTTGGATGGCTGCACTTAAATGGTATTTGTTAATGGTTCAATGTCAGGTTGGCAGGAGGTTCGCAGAATAGTACCATAGGATCTGTGCTCACTCCTGTGCTGTTTGATAGTTTTATCCAGGATTTGGATAAAGTCATACGTGGTATGTCCATCATACAAATGTGGGAGGAATAATTAACACATTGGTTGACAAAATCAATCCAAAAGATTTCTTTTGAGAGGCTGGCAGAGTGGGTTGAACCTAATAAGATGAAATTCAATAGGGATACATGTACAGTCTTGCATTTGGTTACAAAAGATCAATGTCACACGTGTGAGATGCGGGAGACGTAGTGACATGGCAGTTTGTCTGAAAAAGATCAGGGGGTTTTAGTGGCCTGCAAGCTCAGTGTGATGTGGCAGCCAAAAAATCTTTCAGGAATAAGGTGATGATAGCTTCACTGTACTCTGCCTTTGTCTGGCAATACACAGAGTATTACATTCAGTTCTGGGCAACAGTTTAAAGAGGACAGCGTCCAGATGTTTAAGGATGGAGAAAGTCTTTGAGTTCATGTCATACAATTGCTTGAAGGATCTGGTCAACTTTAGACAAGAGAAGAGCAGCTCTGTAGGGATATGATAATTAGTTTCAAATATCTGAAGGGTGCCATGTGGGGCATTAATTAGACTTGTTCTGCTTGGTCCCAGAAGGTAGAACCAGGAGCAGTGGGTTGAAGTTGTACAGAAGGCAGCTCAGGCTCATATCAGGGAAAACTTCCTGGACAGTGGAGATGTCGAAAAGGGAATGGGCTCCCTAGAGAGGAGATGGGTATCCATTCCTTGAAGGTCCTCAGGCAAAGCCTGGACAACCACTGGTTGAATATGTTATATTGGAGACTCCTATAGAGTGGTAATTAGCCTTTTTTTGTGCATCTGAGAACTGTCTGATTAAATCTATGGATCCCTCTGACTGCCCATCTGTGTTTCTCTCTTTCTCCTTATGTGTGTGTATGTATGTATGTATATGTGTGTGTATATATGTATGTATATACACATATATTTGTGTGTTATATTTATCTATAGATACATATATGTATATATCTATAATAGATAATTTAATATAATATCCATATGTAATATTTTTAAAAAAACTTAAGTTTTATGGCCCCTTTGAAATCTATTTATAGATACACTCTGGGATCAGCAGACCCCAGGTCTGAACCCCTACATTAGTGAATGGGTTGGACTGGTTGGCTGCTGAGGTGCCTTCCAACTCCCAAATTCTATGATTCTGTGATTCAATCAGTGAAGGATGGGGTAGACCAGAGAGTCTGTGTCTACCCAGATCTGCCTCTTACATGAGCATGATCCTTTCGGTCTTATAACCTATGATTCTGTAATACTCATAGCTCATATTCATATAGAGTTAATAAGTTTTTAAGTAGATACCAGATTAAAATGAAGATTCAGGGCTGCCTTAAAGGAGAAAATAATTCACAAAAGGTGACAACAGCTTGAGCCTTGGTAAAACCTTGTTATCTATCCCCAGAGCTTAGCACTGTGGTCTATTTATAGTGGACACTTCATGCTTTTTAAAATTGTATTGAAGGGTATATATGGAAAAGGGAAGGGTGTTTCATCTTGCTTTGCCTTTACTAATGGCACTGGGGAAGGAGACTTATGGGATGATTGTATATAAAAAATCATCAGTAATTCTTTAGCACTACCTGGCCAACTTTTCTTCTACCAAGTGTCTCTGAATCCATGTCTGGCATCAGCAGTGTCTTGCCTTGCATAGAGAGCAGGGTCTTGCATGCACAACCAAGCCCACAGCCTAGGTTAATTCACTCTGATCTTGCACACCCAGTACTTGGCTATGTCAGATCTAAATTTTTATAAGTCTCAGGCTATTTGTCACACTCTTGTGCTATAGTTCCACTTGGAAATGACACATTATCTTGTCGGATCATTCTGGCCTTCAAGTCACTGGGGTCCATCAATATAGGTTGATTGTGGCTTGAGGGTAACTGAAAGGACCCTATCATTGTGTCCAGTTAGATATTTATCTTGTGCAGGTGGGTGTCCCCTGTTGTTAGACTGTGTCTCTAAATGTGGTCAGTCTTCTTGAAAATATGTAGGATCACATGTGAGATTATAAAGCATATGGAAATCATGACAACTCTTTGATAGCACTGAGGGAAAATGTAATCAAATTCAATAAAATTCAAATATTTGAAGAAGACTTTGATTGAACTCTACTTGTAGTGGTTCAGTAATGTCATCATGATGTATGTCATGAAGAAAAGACGTATCAACTCCTTGAGGATAGGAACCATGTGTTATTGCCAGCAAATCATAGGACTATGAAATTCTTAGTGTCAGAAAAGACTTTAAAGATTGTACGTAGACCAAATTTCTTATTGTACAGATGAGGAACCTGGGGTCCAAAGTCATATAATTCTAGAGTCCTCTTGCCTCCCAGTTCAATGTGTTCTTCCCACTGTGGTACAATGTCATTGATCTTGGTATCCCAGGCAGCACCTAGTACAGTGGCTTACACCTAGTCCCTACTTAGTCAATGCTTATTAGTTTGATGCATATTGCTAATACCATGAACATTTCAGGAAATGTTCCCATAATAGGCTGGTAGAATTATTGTTTCCCTCCAACCTCAGATATTGTCACCAGGGAATTACTTAGGTGTTAGGGAGAGGGATGAACCTAAAGAAATCTAAAGTAGAGTTCCTTAAACAAAGAGAAGGTGGAACACAACTCTTGGTGAAAGGGAGGAAACCTGTTCATTGATCAAATCCTATTTAGTATATACAAGAGGACTCTGGATCAGCCCAAACAACGATTTCCCCTTTTGATGTAGATCATCCTCTGGTTTTTCAAGCAATTCGTGATCATTTGACCAAACCCTTTTCTGCTTACTATAAGCATTATTAAAAAAACCAACCAAACAAACAAAAAACCAACAACCCTACCCATAGATGAGTGACTGTATTATCAGGTAATTTAAATTAAATCTAATTTTTTTAATGTGTTTTTCTTAAAGTGTTCTCCACTGAAGTGAAATGTGAAACATCATACTGGGTTAGTAAGCTTTTACCTGCTGTTTTATAAAAAAAAAACATGTTAATTGCCACCAGAAGAATCACAGCCATGGCCTTAATTTGCTTTTCTTTGCATATTTTTTTTTCATCTTGCCAACCACTAATAATGTACTGTTTACTTAATAAAAGCAAATGCCATCTAGCCAACTTCCATTACGTCAAAGGCTAATTGACTTTAGGTCTTCCTTTGGAGGAAGGAACCATTGTGAAAGGGCTATATTTTAACTGATTTTTTTCCCCTTCATTTACTGACTAGGCTAATAATCCAAAGCCTGGGTCAAAGAGAGACAGCATTGCACAAATGAAGACCATGGAATCATTTCAAACATTGCTTGTACAGAGTGCTTGTATGATGAAAATCCTCTCAAAATAAAATTCAGAAGACACACTACCCCTCTCTGTCACCTTAGCAGAGGGTGATTTCTTATGCCCTTTCTTCAATGCCAATTAGAAAGAGTTTTATAGCTACAGCTGGGGGATAGAACCTGGTGGTCTGGTACCAGGGTGGGTAAAGCTCTAAAGTTGGAGTTGCAGGACTTGAGTTTGAATCTTCTTTGCTACTTAACTTCCTGTGTGATTCTGAGCAAATCACTTAATTTCTCTGAATCTCAGTTTCCTTACCTGTGAGGTGATGGGTTTGTACTAGGTGACTGCAAAGGTCCATTCTAGCATTAAGTCTGGGATACTCTGACTGGTCAATCACTCAGCCAGAAGAGACACAAAAAGTACAATCTGCCAACTCCCAGATACCTCATTTTTAATCTTTCCCTTTCTTTGAACATTCTTGTTGTCGTTGTGGTTGAGCTGCTTTTTGGTCATGTCCAACTCCTTGTGAAGCTATTTGCGGTTTTCTTGGCAAAGATCCTGGAGTAGTTTGCCATTTCCTTTTCCAGCTCATTTTACAGATGAGGAAACTGAGGTAAACTGAGTTAAGGGACTTGGCCAGAGTCACACAGCTAGTAAGTATCTAAGGCCAGATTTGAACTCAGAACACAGAGTCTTCCTAACTTCAAGCCTGTCACTGTAATCACTGTGCCACCTAGCTACCCAGTGAACATTCTCATTTACTCGTAAATAGATGTGAAATTTACAGAAATTCTGAAGTTATTGAAGCAGATATATAAAAATAAATAAATGGGAGAGGTGGAGGGAAGAGGAATGGAAGTATCTACAATACTTATTTTTCTTAATGGCCTACATATCTTTGTGTTTAGAAAAATAAAAATGGTTTCTGTATAATTGGGTTTGCTCACAATACCATCCTTAATATATTTAGACATTAAAAAGTTTGGGAGGAAAAAACATGCTAAAAAATAAGTGAAAGAGGTGGCCAAGAACTGTAAATCAAGGGGATACCCATCAATTGGGGAATGGCTGAACAAATTGTGGTATATGAATGTAATGGAATACTATTGGGCCATAAGCAATGATGAACAGGAGGACTTCAGAGGGGCCTGGAAGGACTCATATGAACTGATGCTGAGCAAAAGGAGCAGAACCAGGAGATCACTGTACACAGTAACAGCCACAGTGTGCAAGGACTGTTTCTGGTAGACCTAGTCCTTCACAGCAATGCAAGGACCTTCCCAAAGGACTCTTGAGGCAAAATGTCATCCACACCCAGAGAAAGAACTATGGAATCGGATTGCAGAATGAAGCAGAATATTTTCTCTTGTGTAATGTTTTGTTTTGGTTTTTCTCATGGTTTCTTCCATTCATTTAATTCTTCTGTGCAACATGACTAATGTGAAAATGTGGTTAATAAGAATGTACATGTAGAACCCATATAAGATTGCATGCTGTCTTAGGGAGGAAGAGGGAATTGAGGGAGAAAATTTAAGACTTGTAGAAATGATTGTAGAAAAATGAAAACAAATAAATTAATTAAAAATAAAAAAATAAATGAAACACCTCAAAAGGCAGAACTCTGAACTCTATTCATGAAGAATACAGAAGACTAGAGCAGAGAAGGGCTTCCTTCACAAATTTCCAACAGCTCTAGGCAAGGAAAGGCCCGGGTTATGTTCAATTGATCACATTTCTCTGGGCAAGAAATATATACCACTAATTGTGGTCTTGACAGTAGTTTACCTGTCTCCTAGCTTTTTTCTGAGGACCTTGAAATGACTCACAGCCCAGACTAGGAACCACTAGTACACACAGCCATCTCCATACTTAGTCCATAGATTCTCTTAACTGCATTGATTTTGTAATGCCTGGTAGGTCATTTGTTAGTGGTTCACCCAGGTACTTGTTTCGATTCTAGTTTTGTTGGTGTTGTTCAGTTGTGTTAGTCTCTATGACTCTATTTAGGGTTTCCTTGGCAGAGATACTGGAGTGGTTTAACATTTCTTCTCCAACTCACTTTACAGATGAGGAAACTGAGACAAACAGGTTAAGTAACTTGCCTAGGGTCACACAGCTAGTAAGTGTCTGAGACTTCATGTGAACTCAGGCCCTCTTCTCTCCATTCTGGCATTCTATCCATTGTGCCACCCAGTTGCCCATGTCTCCAGTAATCATCCAGTAAATGTGGTAGGTTTTAGAATTTTCTCTCCGGCTGCCATTTGGTTATGTGCTCATTATCAAATCTTTTTGAAACTGGTCTATCCATATACCCAGAAGATAGACAGGGATAGAGAGTATGTTTGTGATGTCTTGTCCAAAAGTCTAAGAGTGGCACCCAACTCATCCTTGCTAGGCACTGATGAGGATGGGAGTTAAGGGATCACTAATTTGCACCCTCTATTCCTTGAGGATGATTTATAGAGATAGCTCTGATGACCCTTCAACAGGACATAGAATTTCCCAAAGGACCACATTTGAGCAGCTCAGAGATGAACAAACCACTTCTGTTTTGTTCCCCATTTCATCTTCCTAAGAAATGGAGATAAAATTGTGCAAATTAAGGACACACACACATAAGACACAAAGAACCCCTATGGAGCGTGAGTTCTAAATGCCCTGGTGCCAGGGCACTAGGCAGAGTTTCCAAGGGACAGACTTCTATCACTTCATCCCTTTACCTCACATTAAAAAAAGAAAAGAAAATTCGATTACTCCACAGGTCAAGGGGAAGACATCAGTGGCCTTTGAGAGCAGTCTTGCCCCCAAGGCCAAAAAGAAAGCTCACCATCAGCAACAACTTAGTGCAAAATATACCTTTCCTCTGGTTTCTTACCATTTTGCTGACAAGTTGATAAAAACAAAATGGCTGGCTCCTTCCCCTCAGCAGGAGTCTGGCACTGCAAGATTTCCTAGAGTCATCCTTCGAGCACGCTTGGAGGAAAAGAAATGATGAGTAGATATGGCATAGGGTAAAGAAAAAAAAAATCAGAATTTTCATAGAACCTAAATTGCTTTTCTAAACCCCAGGCACGCTCTTTAAATCAGAAAGCACAAGTAATCATGAAATTCACTGAAGGGAGCTTTCTGGAATCAGGGAACCTTTGCATGATAAAGGAGGAAATTTTCAAACAAGTCCTCCTTGGAGGAGAGAGGGAAATGGAGGTGGGTGGGAAAGGTTTCATTAGGGAATAATAGAGTAAAGGAGAGAGCTGGAAGAGAGGAAAGAGCCCTGTTGCAGGAATTGGGAAACCTAGGGTCGCGTTCTAACTCTGCCTATGATTTACTGTGCAACCCTGGGGAAAGCCAATTCCCATGCCGAGCCTCACTTTCCTCATCTGAAGAATGAAGGAGATGGTCCCTTGGGGTCTCTTTCAGATCTGAGTTTCTGTGCTTCTTACCCAAATTAGAAAGGCTGTGGAAGAAAGCCCAGAACATACGAGGTTGGGTGACCGGTTGGGCGACCGGTTAGGTTCTTGAGTCTTGCTACATCAGGGACAGCACCTGCCCAGGTCTCTTGAGATCCGAGCTTCCTGCACCTTGTATAATGAGGCGGCAGAGGCGGAGCTGGCACTGCCTGCTAAGCAGGAGGTAAACCATTAGAAAAACAGGTCATTCGGAATACAGAGCTATCATCTTTGCTAACCTTGCATTAGCGCATAAACCTGCCCTGCTTCCACGAGGAATCGAAACTTGCGATAGGAGCTGGGATGAAATAGACAGCTTGGCCTCAATGAAAACAAATTGTTGCCAATTCTGCTCCTCTGGAACACAGGTGGTGCGCATTATGCCGGGAAATGAAGCCAACTCATTTTGCTCGGGCAGGAGCTGCCTGCGCCAGAGTCTTGACAGGCAGCTAGCCTTTCAGCGCGGCAATCTGTGTGAGGCGCCTTCCGCGGCTGGGGTTTAAAAGCCGCAGATTGAAATAAACGCGAGGAAGATTGCACGCAGGTTGCATAATGTAGCCAGTTCGCTTTTGCAGAAAGGCCTCCCACCTCTCAGAAGCGAAGCGCCAAGGCCCCCTGCTGGTAATGGCCAATAAGAGAATGGCTTGGTGTTGTGCGTGCTAGGATTTTCAGAAGCTGCTCAGCCTCCTTTTAATGACCCGATGCTCTTACAAGCATCTTTGTGGTTTGGTGCAAAAGCAAAGCAAAACAAAAACCCATGAAACTTAGGATGTTTCTCAGATTGTGAGGGAACAACCGCCAAGCCCACAAACTGCGTGGATCTGAGTGCTTCAGGATCATTGGCTTTCTTGCTTTAGGATAGCAATCCCTGGGCACTTGCCCACATCTGGCTAGGTCTGGTACTGTCTCAGATTCTGTGAACCCCTGTGGATATTGACTTCAATGTTACTTGTGCAGGACCGTCCCGTTTCCCAACCAGGCTCGCATCTTCCATTTTTTCCTCTTCCAAACCATCCTATTCCCTTGGCTAGATTCGACTTTCTTCTGCATGAATCTGATCATTCCCCTCTGCTGTTAAAAACAATTCCGGTGCTTCTCGCTGTCCCTAGTGCCCACCAAACAACAGTCCAAACTCCTCAGCTTGACAGCTAAGGGCAACCGGCAATCCGGCACCAAACTACGTTTCCAGTCATCTCCCAGTACTCACCTCCAAATACTTTATGCTTTAGCTCAAAGCACGTGACTACCCATCCTTCCTTTCCCACCTCTGCACCTTTATCCATACCCTTCCCTATGCTTGCAATTTCTTCCCTTTCATCTCTGACTGCATTTCATTATTGATACCCTACTCATCTTTTAGGCTTAGTTCAAATGACATTTGCAGAATAAAACCTTTCTTGATCCGCAGTGCTATGAGTATGATCTCTTCCTGATCAGATCTCACAGCATCTCATCCTCACCTTTTCTGTTTATTCACGCTCCCATTTATTCCTATTTGCATACATCTTGTCACTTTTACTAGCGTTTAAGTTTTTAGAAGGCGGAAACTGTGTGTTTTTATGTCCCTCAATGTCTAGCACTGTGCATTGTACTTAGTATTTATTAAAGGAATGAATAAATGAATGAAAGGTGCTGTCTTTTGAGAGATGATATAATGTTATGGAAAGAGAATCAGGTTTGGCATTAAAACCTGGTTTCAAATCTTGGCTGTCTGATTTTGGAGAGGTCGTTTAACCTCTCTGGACTTTAGTTTCTATATCTGTAAAAATGAGTATAATAATATCCAGCTTATCTATTTCATTGGGATATTGCCAGTATTAAAGGAGATCGTGTATGTTAATTTATCAACTTACTGGATGGTTAGGGAGATGGAGAAGTCAGACTGAAATTTTGAGTCTAGATGACTGGAAGAATAATTGTGCTTTTAACATAAAAATGGAATCAGTAAGAGGAGTCGGTTTTGGTAGAGAAAAGGTACCTACCTATAGGATATCCAGTCAGAAATGTCCAGTGAGTAGTTGGGAGAGACTACAGTTTAGGAGAGCAGTCAGGACATTCATCCCACATAACAAAGAAGAATAAAGAGAGAAGAAAGATCAGTAAAACTAAACTACACGTAAATCCACCAAATCCAGCAGTATATGTGATGCTCCACACCCACTTGGTCCATTATCTTACTTTTTTTCCAGGGCTGAGCTCTGTCATTATAAATAGGTAGCATTTTGTTTCCTTCTTTCATTCTGTTCACATTGTTGTCATTATGTATAGTTTTTCTGGCTCTGATGACTTCAAAATTTCCTAAGCTTCTCTGTTTTCTTCATATTCATTGGATCTTATGGGAGTAACATTCCATTCCATTCACATACTACAAACTATTTTGGGACAGCTAGGTGGCACAGTGGATAGAGTTGTTGGCTTGGAGTCAGGAAAGCTAAGTTCAAATCTGGCCTCAGACCCTGTGTGACCCTAGGCAAGTCACTTAACCCTGTTTGCCTCAGTTTCTTCATCTGTAAAATGAGCTGGAGAAGGAAATAGAGAACCACTCCAGTATCTCTGCCAAATGGGGTCATGGTGAATTGGAAAAAAAGAATAAAAGCCCATAACCATTTAGTCATCTCCTGCCCATTGAGCATCTACTTTTAGTTTTTCCTACTGTAAAAAGTGCTACTAAAAACATCTTGGGGTGGTTTTATATATGCCTAAAAGTGGCATGTCTACGTCAAAAGGTATGGACATTTTAGGTAGTGTTTATTTTTGTTTCCTCTGCCCTATGAAGGAAGCTGGATTTTCATTTTGTTTTCTTGAGTACCCTGTTTATAGGCCCCTAGCAGCTTCCTCAGCCTCAAGCAAGGCATTTCTATTTAAAGTACTGTCGCCAGACTGTCTAGTACAATGCACTGCCCCTGGTATTATTGTGCATGGCAAATGCTCAATAAATTCTCACTGAATGCATAGGTGAAGGAATGAATAATAAGAAGAATAGCTAGTGTAGACATAGGGATGGAACATACACAAAAAATGAAACCATCCCTCCTTTCAAGGAGCCTGTCTTCTAACTTGAAGTCTGGTGTCTTCTAGAATTGATTAATGATGTTTTATGGAAGATAAAGATATAGAAAAATTCTATGAAGAATCTGAAATGAGTCAACATAGGGTGGGTACAGGGTAGGATGACAAATGGTGTTTTGGAAAACATGGTTCAGGTTTAAGAAATTAAGAGCCCAGTGTCTTTTAGACTAGTCAAGAGCCTCACACCTATCTATATATCATGACTTTTTTTTCAACAGTTGGGAACATGGGAAACACTGAATAATATATTTGTTTAAATGAAGCTGGTTATTTCTTAAGAAAGAAAATGTCTGAACTATGACATCCAATTGAGTGAAGGAATTACATCAGATTCAGTTCTGTGTATAGCTGGGTCATTGGCTAGGTAGAACAAAGTACAAATCAACATCGAAGACGTTAAAAACTCCAACCTAACCTGTTAAAACAATTGTTGAAGCTGAAAAGTGAGAGATGGAAAAAGGCAAAGATATTAACTTTGATTATCATAATATCCTGAAATAAACTTAACAAATGTGGATACAGGACAGTATGGTGGAAAGAGAACAGATACAGAAGTCAAAGGACCTAGGTTTACATCTTGCCTTGTGGCAGGAGCAATATCCTAACTCCTGTCCCTATGCAAACTAGTGTAGTTTCTTCCTAAAAGGTATTGAGACTACCCTCGAGTCTTGCTTGACTCAGGAGACTAAAGGCTTTGTTATTGACATGACTTCCTGACCACCTGAATGCAAAACAGTCATGAGGAGACCCAAGGGTGCTCTGATGTTTGGCTGGTAGATGATGATAGGTAACTTGGGCAAGAGAGTTTCGTTGAACTGAATCAACTCTAGATATCCTAATGCCTGTCCTCTGGCTATGGATTAAAAAATCTCTTAGCTGTTGAATGATCTACAATTGCCTCATCTTTTTCCAATATTGCAACTAAACTTACCAGGGGACTGTCCTGAGTCAGGCCCAGTCCATAACACTTCTGATGCTTCCTACCTGTGTGATCTTGGCTCGTTTAACCCCCGAGCTTCAGTTTCCTTATTGAGAAAATGAGGGAGTTAGACTAGAAGATCTATGAAAAGCAGTTATCACAAGGGGGAGGCCCCAAAAAATCCATAGCTATGTTAGCCAGCCAATAGCTGATCTCTTTTCTAGATGAAAAGGGATTGGAGCCAAGGGCAACACTGGCTTCAAAATAAAAATGTAATTCTAAAATACTAAAGAGGAGGAGGGTGGAAGACTACAACCCATATTAACTTATAAAACAGTAAGAAGCAGCAGAAGTGAAAATAGCTGTTCAGAAAACTTTATATGACACCCAACAGAGCCATGTTATCCCCAGAATATTCACTGAACAAAGTGGAAGAAGAAAGGAAATGGGAGGAATCTGTCAGTATTTTTGCAGCACTCCTTTTGGTAATCTTTGAGTATTTTATGTCCAGTTTGGTTTAGATACATTCAACATATTTAGATACATTCTTGTTTGGAGCACCCATTTTCTCTCTCTGACATCAGCCAATATTAGTTCTGTTGAACATACCTCAGTGGGGAAATAGACAATGTTTAAAATAGAAATACAGGGCAAACAGCAAGAAAAATACATTAAATAATAAATAATCTCATGGCCTGTTTCCCAAACTACTGTACTTTCTTACCCCCAGGAATAGCCCCGCTTTCCCCCATAACCTTGTTATCAGCCTAGCGGCGGATCTAGGGAAAGAGGACGTGGTAATCTAACTACTTGTCCATTGGATGACTATGAAAGGTGCTTCATCTAAGTGTCTGGGTTACTGTCACATCTCACCTATCAGTTTTCAGGATTATGTGGCATAGCTGCAATGCAGAAGAGAAAGGCTGACAGGGTGCCACCTAATCAAATCCAAAGTCTGGTAGACATTGGAAAAACCTTCATGTCTGCAACATTGTGAACAATCTGGCATTGCCAAAAGCTGGAAAATGTCTTCATGTCTCCAGTGGGAATCCAGCATTTTAGGGTCAAGGTTAGAGTTGGGGTTAGGGTTAGGGTTAAGTATAGATTGAAGTAGAGAATAAGGGAAATTTCTGTATTATAGTCATTTTCTTCCCTTATATCCTTCTCTTTCTTAGTTTTTTCAACTTCTACGTGCCCCATTCCTAACTTTGCATGCAGTTATTTAGTAATGTCAACCCTTATGGCATATTTCTGCCACATAATAGGGAGATGTATTTTCCTTTGGGGGAAGGCAAAGTCCAGTCCCATAACTTTCCTCCCTTTCTTCCCTCATTAACTCTTAGAGATAGTAGGACTCTAAATGGAAATAATTGATTGGGAAAAATCTTTGCATTAAATGTCTTTGATAAGGGCCTAATATATAGGGAATGAACAGAAATAGACAAGACAAATAACCATTCCCCAATGAATAAGTGATCAGAGGATATAAACGAATGTATTTCAAAAGAACAGTCGCAAATTATTAACAAATATATAAAAGACTGCTTCTAATCATCAATAATAAGAATTAGAAATTGAAACAATTCTGAGATCCAATCTCAGATCCACCAAATGGGCAAAATTGACAAAAGAGGCAGATAGTCAGTGTTGAAGGGCTATGGAAAGACAGACCCTCTACACTGCTGGCAAAGCTGTGAATTGGTTTGAACATTCTGGGAAGTGATTGGAGATCATGCCAACAGGTGACTAAATTACCTTTGAAACAGAGATCTCACTGCTAAGTATAAGCCCCAAGGAGATAGCAGACACAAAGAAAAGTCCCATATACACCAAAATATTCCTAGAAGCACTTTTTTTGTGTGTGCTAGCAATGACTGCAAAGCAAAATAGATATCCATTAACTGGGGAAGTAACTAAATAAATTGTGTACATGAGTATGATGAAGTTTTACTTTGCTGTAAGAACAGATGAATGTAAAAAAATTTCAGAAAAGCACACAAAGACATAAGAATTTATGCAGAATAATGTAAGTAGAACCAGGAAAAGATATATGCAATGACTACAATAATGTGATAGAGAGAACATTAAAAAAGCCCAACAACCAACAAATCTGTATTTTGTAATGGCGAAACTTGACCCAGGAAAAAGTGTTGTTACCTAGAGGTCTATGAGTATGAAATATCGCATATACTGTCAGATATAGTTGATGTGTTGGTGGCTACTGCTGAACTGTTTTCTTTTTCTTTTAAAATCTTTGTTACAGTGGGAGTGGGAGAAGAATCTATTCAGAAATGAATGTAAAAAATGTAAAATGCAATGTAAAAAATGTAATGCAATGCAAAAATGTAATACAATGTAAAAAATATTTTTAAAGCAAAGAAGGTGGGTTGCTTATATGACAAGAGCAAAGGCCAACAGATAAGACAGCTAGTGTCCTTCACTGGTACTTGTGAAGTGTAAAAAGACCTAGAGGAAGGCCAATAGTTCATTGGGTGGTTTGTTCCAGAACATCTCCAGAAGACAAGAGAGAAGAATTGCCCAGAATAAACAGGTATCTGTGCCAATGTAGAGAAATTACAGGTCTATTGAAATACCGATGTACATGACACAAAAGGAGCATTCCTGGGAGATGTGTGTGACCTTGTGGAAATCACTTAACCTCTGGATATTGTCTCCTCTCTGTAAAATGAGGTCAGAGTGAATGATTTCTCAGGTCCTTTCCAGATCTGGATCCTATGACTCCCGATCTGGGATGTATACTAAAGGGATATGGGCAATGAATATGACAAATAAAGACAAAAGGCTGTAAAACAACTATGTGTCGACTGTCCATTAGCAGTCAGCTCTCAGACTTGTGCAACATCAGCAGGGCTAAGCATTATTTTTTAGGTGCCAGCAGTATCACAGGCCATTAAACTATTCTTAACTGCCATTGATTGCTGAGTTACATAATGGCTTTGGTCAACCTTAACCCCACCATCTCCTCCCTTACCTAGCACAGATATCTTTATGTAGTAAGTAATTAACACCTATTTACTACAATTGACCATGGAATATTAGTACTACATCTTTACCAAGGAGAAGAGTATGTGCATCTGTGCATATGCCCCTCCTCCCTCCTTTCCTTTTTCTCTCCCTCTCTCCCTCCCTCTCTCTTTTTTTCTCCCTCTTCCCCTTTCTCTCTTTCAATGCCAGGTATTACAAGAATCACTTTAAAAATAAATCCTTTGAGAAATCCTGCCAAAGTAAGGCCCTCCCACTTGGGTGAATTTCTGATTGATGCTTATATTTGTTCTTTCTTTAATATGCAATTCTATTTCAGCTAATCCACTGGAAGACCTCACTCTAAAGAGTGTTCTCCTTATTGTTTTTCACAGAATTTACTGAGCTGAGTCTTTATCTCTCTCTCTCTCTGTTGGGTAGCTGCCTTGCACTATGATCAAGGGTGCACAAACAAAACCTGACATAAAAAGAAATAGACAAAATAGAAAATGCTCCCCCGAGTGGTTGCATGTATAAATTGTAAGCAATAAGCTCCACAAGGAGCCTTTGAGATCTGAATTATTTATACTCTTTTAATCCTTTTACCTTCCAATCAAGATCATTCCAATAGCTCCAGAATCAGGTTTCCAATTGTATTATTTGTAAATTATTTCTTTGTCAGTGATTTCATTAGGCACTTTTATCATCTCGGTGCACTTAAAAACACATACGTACACAGAGTTTCTATTGTCTCTCAACTTTATCACCACCAAAGAGCATATTTTAAGTGGTCCCTGCCAATTCTTTCAATGAATTAAATATCAATGTAAAATGGTAATAACGGATATTAAGAAATTAAATATAAATGCTGTCTCTAACAGTCACCTCTAATTCAAATCAATTTTTTCTAGCTTATTTGGGATATGAGTATCCATTCATTCATGAAGTTGTTCAGTCAACAAACCTTAATTATGTCTCTACTTTGTGCCAGACATTGTGGTTGGGGGGGGGGGGGTCAGGAAGACAAAGAAAATAATAAAAGTCCTGACCTCCAAGAATTTATATCAGAGGGAAAAAACATGCTACGCAAATGCAAAATAAAAACAAATAGGAAATCATTTCAAAAGCAAGGGCACTAGCAACTTAGAGAATCAAGTCAGGCCTCCTTTAGGAGGTAGTGCTGACCAACGAAGGAAGCCAGGCGTTGTCTAAGGAGCACATTCCAGACATGTGCAGAGGTGTGGCAGGGGTAGATGAATTTTACGTATGGGCAACTGCAAATACTACAGGTTGGCTGGAATATAGAGTACTTGCAGAATAGGGCACCTGAAAAGGCAGTCAGGAATCAAGCTGAGAAAAACCTTAATTGTTAAAGGAGTTTGTATTTTATCCTAGACACAAGAGCCAGGCAATGGAGATTCATAAGCAAGTCTCTTACTTTAAGAGTCTCAATTTGGTACCTGTGTGGAAGATGGATTGAAGAGGGTAGAGACTTCAGGCAGGAAGAACGATTAAGTGGTGATAACAACAGTCTGAGAATGTAACATATCTTTATTTTACTTCAATTCAATTCCATAAATGTTAAGTGCTTATTATGAGAGGAAAGAGATACAGTTTAGATGAGACACACCATATGAGACTTTGTACAAATCATAGTCTAGTAGGGTACTATGCATATATATTATATATGTATAATGTATACATATAAATATATATTTTATAATATATATACACATGTCTGTATATGCATACAGATATATGTATAATTATGAACATATAGCAACAATAATTATAGCTAACATTTACATGGTGTTTTAAGGTTTGCAAAGCTCTTTATATATGCTCCATATATACTTCAGTCTTCATAATAACTCTGGGAGATAGGGGCTATTATGAGCCCCATTTTACAGATAAGGAAACAAGGGCTGACTCTTGAGGTTAAGTGATTTGCTCAAGGTCATATAGTTGAAGAGTATCTGAGGCAAGATTTGAATCCACTCCTTTCTGACATTAGCTTCAGCACTCTATCTACATGTATATGGACAGGGAGGGAGAAAGAAAGAGAGACAGAGAGAAGTGGTGGGAAAGAGATACACATACATGTAAACCAAAATTGTAGGGATTTGCACATACATGTTATATATGTCTATATGCTTATTAATAACATATTATTGTATCATATATGCATGCATATATAAATATACACATCATGCATTAGCAGGGGGATTTGAGCTACTCCAGAGGATTTTCTTGATATTATCTGTATATTTAACCATGTTAAGAAGCCCAAGGGAGAAAAAAGAGGGGGCAAGAGTGAGTAGATCCGCCTTATCCCCTGCTATACTCCAATGGAACTGGATTACTCACATCTGCCTTGTTGCTGAACCCAAAGGAACACTGGGCCCAAACCCTCAGGCCTACTCTGCCATGCCGCTTGGACCCTCAAGGTGCCTGGGCCTTTCTTTCTGCCCTGCAGTGGCCTCCTCCTGGATATATTGCTTTCCTTTGAGAACAGGGTCTGTCTTGCTCTTTTATTTGTATCTCCCATGTTGAACACAGTGTTTTACACGTAAGCTTAAAATAAATGCTTTTTATTCTTTCATATATAAATAAGTAGATAACAAAATGTGAAAAAGTAATAAATAATAATAGCGAACATTTATATGACATTTACTATATGCCAGGCACTGCGCTAAGTGCTTGAAAATGATGATCTTATTCGATTCTCATCCCCATTTGCAACAGCAAAACCCCATTTTACAGATGAGGAAAGTGAGGCAAATAGAGGTTAAATGACTTGCTCAGGGTCACTCAAGTATCTGCAGGCCCAGCACTCTATCCATTGTACCACCCAGCTACTTTCTGGTTGAACAATGTAAAATTACAAACCAGGTACAATACAGGTCCAAGGAAGGAAAGATATTTTCTAGCTGGGAAGATGGGAGGATGGTTTGCTTTACAGAGCAAGTGAAATCACACCTGAGCCTTAAAGGATAAGAAGGAATTCAGTAAGTAGAGGTATGGGGGGGGGGGAGCATTCCAAGCATTGGAAATGGCAAGGTATGGAGATGGGAAATGGGAAAGTATGAGTAGTGTAGGGGCTAGAATAGAATACTTTGAAGGGAGTAGCATGAGATAAGGCCTAAAAATGGGGTTGGCCTTGAATGGGAAGTCAAGACATATGGGTTTTATTTAGTAGGGAATAGAAATCATTTAAAAGTTTAGAGGAGTAACATGATTAGACGTCTTCATAAGAAAATATTAAGCTGGCAGTCATGTGATGGATGGATTGGAAGGGCAAAGGTTGAAGGTGGGAAGACTGGTTGGGAGGCTCTTGCAGTCATCTAAGTGGGTGGTGATGGAGGGCTGCACAAGGTGGTGGCAGTCAGTATGGAAAGGAGGGGACTGATGGGAGAGGTATTTTGGAGGCAGAATTGATAAGACTTGACAACTGACTGGATGTGGGAGGAGAAGGATACAAGAGTTAGAGGCAGCAGCAGCATTTCAAACATGGGTGATTATAGGTGAGTGGTGGAGCCAAAAGCAAAAATAAGGAAATCAAAGGGAGGAGGAGGATTTGATGGAAAGATAATAACAACGCCTCGTCTTAAAGCTCTTCCTCCTTTTGGCTGTCAAACTCTAGTCTGTGTGACTTGTTGCTGACATCCTAAGGAGCGGATGAAGAGGAGAGCAATGGAGAGTTGCAATTTTGAATAATCAATTTTGCTTTATATTAAAATCTGAGAATATCATTACAGAGATGGCAAATGGAAAAAAGAAGCCATAAGCCAGACTGGGGGGGCAGATGGGTGTATCTAATCATTAAAGTGTTCTTTTTACATATGTACTTCTCTTTTCGCTTTTCATTAGCATGAAAAATAATTTGTTTAAAAAAATGGCTTACCACTGTCAAGAATCAAAAAGACAGAACTCAGAAAATTCGGACTTATTCATTAGACTGACTCTGAGATGGCAGAATATCATTGCTTCAACAATTTTTAAAAATATCCAGGCTTTCTTTAAGTATGGTTACTGCCTCTAATGAGGTAGACTCATTACCAGCCTCCTACAATGATGAGTCTCTCTGAATTTTGGCTGGACTGATCCTAAGACCACCAGCAGATCCATCCTTGAGGTCTTTCCTGCTGGGTAAGGTCTGCTAGTGCTTGTGCTCTATGACATTTGAGAATACGGTGCTCTCTCCATTCCATGATAAGGCCTTGAAGTAGACTTTGGTGAGTATACAGTATCTAATATTATGGTATTTAAAGCAGTAGGAATACTATATCTTATTGATGCAATTTTCTTATACTTCTTCATACCAATTCTAAAATAAACCATTATCTATTCAGCTTTTCTACATTAGTTCCTCTTTGTGAGTTCAAATCCAGTTTCAGACACTTACAAGCTGTGTGACCCTGGGCAAGTCACTTAACCCTGTTTGCCTCAGTTTCTTCATCTATAAAATGAGCTAAGAAGGAAATGGCAAACCACTGCAATATCTTTGCCAAGAAAGCCACAAAAGAGGTCACAAAGAGTTGGACACGACTGAACAACAGAATTTTGATGTTAAATCGGGAGATGCATGGAACATTGGAGTCTAATCTTGGCTCTGCCATGAATTATCCATGTGACTTTGGTCAAGTCACTTGGTTTATCTAGGTCTTGGGTTTCCTAAGTGAATTGGGACAGATGATCTCTATAGTCCTTTTCACCTCTACCAGTTATTTCCTATTTCTTTATAAATTAACTCAGTTTTTGTCCAAATTTATCATTGAGGGAACTTGAAAGAAGACAGGAGTTGAGCCCAGGGTTAGGATTGTGGACTGAGATGGCTTCTGGGGATTTTGTCATGTGGAGTCTTGACTATATGCTGTTAAACCCAAAGCTATAGACACACAATAGGGTCAAATTAAGGTGAGATGAGACCTGACTATAGTGGAAAACAGAGAAAGTGAACTATGGAAAGAAAGAGGTCTAAAGTGCTGGAGTAGAAGAATCAGTCCATCAACAAGCATTGATTTAGAACTTACTATGTGCCAGGCACTGTGCAAAGTATAGGGATACAAAGAAAGGCAAAAGACATTCCCTGCCTTCCAGAAGGGTCACAATCTAGTGGGAGAGACAACATGCAAACAACAGTGTTCAAACAAACTACATATACCACAAATTATAATCATCAGAGAGAGACAGTAGAATTAAGAGGGAATCAGTAAAGATTTCTTGTAGAAGGTGGGATTTTAGCTGGGACTTGAAAGAAGCCAGGAAGCAGAGATAAAGGGGGAGAGCATCTAAAGCCTGGGGCATAGGCAGTGAGAGCTCTCAGTTGGGAGATGGAGAATCTTGTGTAAGGACTAGCAAGGAAGCTAGTGTCGCTGAATTGAAGAGTACATGGAGGGTAGGTGTGTGAGGCATAAAAAGACTGGAAAACTTGGAGGAGGTCAAGTTATGAAAGCTTTTAATGCCAAATGGAGAATTTTATATTTGATCCTGGAGGTGATAGGGAACCCCTGGAGTCAACTGAAAGTGGAGGAGGAGGTGGTATGGACACAGTCAGACCTGTACTTTAAGATTAATTTGAGAAACTGAATGAAGGATGTGCTGGAGTGGGGTAATCCTTGAGACAAGGAGACCAACCAGAAGGCTATTATAAGAATCCAGGGGTGATGATAGGGGAGGCTTGCACCAGGGTGATTGCAGTGTTAGAGGAGAGAAGGGGATATATGAGATATGTGATGAAGGTAAAATTGAGAGGAGTTGGCAACAGATTGGATATGTGAGGTCAGAGTGAGGAGTAGAAGATGATACCTAATGCTGTGAGTCTGGGCTGTTGGGAGGATGGCAGTGCCCTCAACAGTAATAAGGAAGTTGGGAAGAGGGGAGGGTTTGGTAGAGAAAGATGAATTCAGTTTGAAGATAATCATGGGAGAAAGAGAAGGATGGAATTCATGGCATAGTGGGAAGGTTTAACTTCTGAGAGAAGTGTTACCATTTCCTTTGAGACTGGCAGGAAGGAGAAGTAAATAGAGGCAGAGAGAAGAAAAATGTTGAAGTAAAAATAAGAGTGGTTGAAGAAAATCAAAAATAGTATCATTTAAAAACAAAGAAAAAAAGGTGAGATGGGTAGGTCTGGCTATCTTACTGCCAGAGTAAGGAGATGAATTTAGGTCCTGACCAAAAAAAGGATAAAATTTAGAACAACTACATGAGCGGTTAGCTACTGAATCTATGAGATAAATACAAAAACGGTAGAGTAATAACCATAGTCTGGTTCAGATTGCACAAAATGAATCTGGAGTGGGTCCAGTTTGAATGGTTCTGAATGTTAGTTGTCTTTTTAGTCATAGGTATATTGGTAGCAGCACCAACAAAAGGCTAAATTTATAACTCAATTCTATACATTTTCATTAAAGCACTGTGCTAGGCACTAGAAATACAAAGAAAAAATGAAAAAGTCATTGTTTCTAAGCTTATATTCTATTGGGAAGATAAAGCATGCTTAGAGACAAGTACAAAGTATTTAAAAGTCATTTGAAGTAAATTCAAGAAGGAATGAGCATTCCTGACTACAGGGATCAGGAAATATCTTATGTAGGAGGTGGCACCTGAGCTGTGCTTTGAATGAAGCTGGGCATTCCAAGAGAGAGAGGTGAGGAAGAGGGCATTCCAACATGGGGGAATATTAATCATCTATTTCCTTTATATGCATACAAATACTACTCCTCCATGTTTACCTTCTGACTATTATGACAAGCAATTATAAAAAACAATGACAGCATACTTTAAACATAAGAAATACTGTAGTTCCCAATGGAGGAGGAGTATGTACAGGGTTAATATAATAATAAAAAAAATTCAATGGAAAAGAGCATAGAGGAAATCCTAGAAATGTGAAAGAGTTACTTGTTTTAACTTGTTTTATTCTTTTTGCTTTTCTGATTTCTTTACATAGAAAATTGAATTCACACTCTTTTTCTCCATCAAAAATGAATAAACAGATTGAAATAGAAGCAAAGCAAAAAAATCCAATAATTCTATGATAATGAACGATTGTGAGTGGATTTATTTTCTTTAATGTTAGTGGAGAAATCTAAGTAATCATAATAACTCGCATGTAGTACACCTATATTACATATATGTATTTGTATGTATACACATGTATTCATACATACAACTTTATAAGGCATGGTAAGTATTATTACCCCTATTTTATAGATGAGCAAACGGAGACCCAGAGAATTTAAGTGACTTGCCCGTGGCAGTTACAGTATAATGCAGGGAACTGCATCCAGGTTTTCTGACTCCAGGCATGATGGCTATTTCCACTCAGCCTGGTTGCTTTTCAGAAGGAGCTCAGTGGAGTTGAGTTATTTACTCTAATAAGTTACCCCATCCCAGTTAAAGTGAATGGCAAAATGCCCAATCAGTCAATCAATAAATCTCAACCATAGGCTTTAAAATTAGTGAGAAAAGTCCTTGGAACTGGATTGACTACATGGGAATCATTTTCAGATGGGCTAAGGAAACTTGGTTTTGCCATGGGGTCTTCTATAAATTATCAAGCTAGTTTAGAACCAGTCATTTGAGACATTAGAACAAGCATGAGTTTCCACTAGACCCACTGAGAAGGAACTGCCTTGGTGGGGGGAGGTTTCTTCAGCTTAAGCCTTGGTTTAGGTCTTATTCATTCTTCTAACTCCCTTGATTCCCCCTCATCCCCACCCCCATCCCTGGCCAGAGGAGGACATTTCAAACTTCAAAGAGTCCAGAGTGTGTTAGAGTTTCCTTCTTCCCATCTGTGTCCTAATAGCATCCATCCCCTAGTTTGGCTGACAGCTGTGTCTACTTTTGCAGTTAAGGGACAGACTGGATGTAGATTCACAGCTTCACAAGGTACCCAGGAAAGAAGCTACATCATACCTAAAGTGAACATCTTATGTATTCATGAATGGGAAATAAAGGACTTCCAGCAACCTTTGCCAAATTTGAGGTTTTCCCCTGAACTCTGTCATGTATTTGTAGGAAAACGAATCATAGGTTGTTAGGGGGATGTTTTGTAGCTACTTAAGACTGACTGACTAAATTCATTCTCAAAGATAATACTGGTGAGAACACTCTGGTGGGGGCTCAAGCTTATGGTGTTAGAGAATCATCCCTGTCTTCTCAGGACCTTGGTCTCAAGGACCCTAGGACCTTGATGGCGAGATGTAGTCTTGCCTGAGACTCATCTATGAGAACAGGAATTGGGATAAGGATCCTGAGAGCTTCTATGGTTTACACTAATATAATAAACTGTAGTGTGATTAAAGCAATAAATGAACATTCATTAAGTTCTTGCTATATAATATACACTGTGTTGAGCACAAAACAGAAATACAAGTGGTGAAACAATTCCTAACCTAGTACCAATTCAAGTATGTAAAAACATCCACAAGTTTCTATTCAATTTACTGTGCTTTTGTTGAATGCTTTCTTCATATCTAGTATGTTGGGGGATATCAAAGGAGGAAACAGAGTCCCTGATATTAAGGTGCAGTACCTACCCAAGGTAATTTGTGATTTGCTAGAATAAAAAATAGTCTTTCGATCATAAATAGGTTCTGGTCCCATCCAACTAACTGAGTCATTTTAGGCAACTATTTTTAAGTCTAAATTTCTTAATTTGTAGAATTAGAATAGTAATACTTTGCCTAATTAACTCTTTGAGATGTTATGAGACTAAAGTAAAAGTTTATAAGAATGTTAGCAGAAGAGGGAATCTTAGGTATCATAGGCTAAACCTTTTATTTTAAAGATGAAGAAACTGAGATTTAGAAAAGTTAAATGACTTGCCTAAGGTCATTTTGCCAATTAGTGACAGAGTTGGAATCAAAGTGTTCTGATTCACAGACCAAACATTACTTTTCCATTATTTTTTAAAGAATAAAATGCTATAAAGTTCATTATCATTATACTATATGATAATAACATAACTAAAGAGACATGACATAAATAAACTCATTAAAAACAACTAGAGAACCATTGCAAGGTAAGTGTGTATACACATTTTACTTATCACCTGTCCTTTTTGAAGAGGATCACTGACATCCAGGGGGTGACTTGCCAGTGAATTACATTTAGTAAGGGAAAGTTGCATAAAGCCACAGCCTTACTTTCTCTACCTGAGTCATCAAAGACCAGTGGCAAGACAAAAGTCAAGATGACTGTCAACGGCCAGGGATGCAGTGGATGATCTTGACATCTTCCAGGCGTGACCAATCTCGAAACACCTTCGTGGCTATTGGAACAGATTGTTCTTATCTGCCCATTCTGCCTGGGGAAGTCTTCACATGCTTGGATAGACATTTCCCTAACATACTAATGGGTTTGAGGGTCAGTTACCCTCATTTGGGTTTATCCTGTCTACTGAGATGGTTTCCTGGGGTGCATGCTACCAATCTGTGGAGCCACAGGTAAGAGTTGGTGAGGGGTTGACACCATATCTATGCATAGTTTATGTAGTTAGAGGAATAATTGGACGGTGGAGCAAAGATTGCATATCTGAGTACTAAAAGATATTCAGGGTAAGGGAAGATCAGTGTGGTACAGTATTGGAAAAACTTTTATGACCAAGGTCAGTTTTAAGCCATGATTTAAAAGATTTTGGCATTCTAGATAGATAGCATAGGTATTAATGAACAAAGGAGCAAAGGCAGCAGTGTGCCTTGAAATTGTTGTTTAAGCAAGATTACTTCCTAGGGACAGTAAGTAGATAAGCCTAACTATTAGGGATTACCAAGACAATGGGTTGTATTAGTAAAGTGAGGCCCTGGGTTTTAAATGTCAGGCTGAAGAATTTTAGTCCTGGTACCATCACAGACTACACGTGTGAAGTTGCTTCATCTCTTTGGGTCCTGTTTTCTCATGTGAAAACTGAGGTCAGATTGAGGTTCCTTTCTCTCTAAACTATCCAGATTTCTAGAATGTGGTCCTGTACACAAACAGGGAGTGATTTTAGGTTTTAGAACCAGGAAACAAAATTTTAGAAAGAGTAATCTGGTAACAGTACATAGGATAGATTAATATGGTGAGACAGGAGGCAGTGATGATGTTAACCACAGTCATTAAGGAGCAAGGGTTTTAGAACCGGAATTAGGCTGACAGTGAATCCAGACAAATAACCAAATGAAGTACTTGTGGACAAAGAATTGACAGGATTTGGTGACTAGATAGGAATGGAACAGAGGGTCAGTCAATCACAGATTTTACTTCAGGGCTTTCCCCTTTCCACTACTCACTAACCAATAACATATGCCAATCTTACTGAGCGTAACAAATTGACTCTTTCTTTGATTTTAAAATGAAGATGTATCTATCATCATTGGACCCACAAGCTTTCAATAAATACTTGTTAATTGGAAAATTGTATGTCATGGGACAGTTGGGTGGTACAGTGGATACAGCACTGACCCTGGAGTCAGGAGGACTTGAGTTCAAATATGGCCTCAGACACTTACTACCCTCAGCAAGTCACTTAACCCCAACTGCCTCAAAAAAATTGTATGCCATTAATTAATGTGAAGCAGCACTGTCTGAAAGTATTTGTAGTTTATTGATATTAATTAGGAACTTGGGAACATATGAAGGAAGTAAAATAAGCAGGTGGGGGAGCTGGAACACATGGTGACCCACGGATACAAAGACGACGATGTGACAGTTTGGTGACTGGGGGATTGCTCATAACTTGCCCTCCAGAACTCTCAGATTGCTCTCTCAGACCATGACTCTTCCTTCTAGCTTTCCACCTGCTTCACTCCTCCAAAACTATCCTTGAACCTCATTGTAGGCTTTAGTCACTCCTCGGCCTGCTTTCTCTGTCCATCATCCCTTCTTTGGCTTCACTTTCCACCCCTGACCCTATGGTTAACCAGTTCAACTTAACATTGTATTTTAACTCTTGAATCTCTTGCCCCACTGTTTTGTTACAACACATTCTTTCTAAGCCTCAGTGCTGAATGAGCCTATCCATTTACCTTTTCCATTAGGACTTGCAAGCTACTGAATGCTACTATAAGAATTCACACAATAGTGTTACTAATTTATTTTATCTTATTTCAACTTAGTCCTCAGTGAGGCACAGTAATCCATTTACTGTGGCTGCTATTTCAGGCCTTCTCTTCTACTAAAGCCACTTAGACCACATTCTCATCCCTCCCTTTCTGCAGAGGACCTTATATCAATCACATTGTACTGAGAAAATGAAGGCCATTTATCATGAACTCCCACTTCTCTCCAATTCTATACTCAAGTCCCCTCAATATTATCATCCATTCTCTCCTCCTTTGCTTCTATCTCAGAGGAAAAGGTAGTCCTTCTTGCCAAGGCTAACCCCTGTTCTTGTGCCCTCAATCCTATTCCCTCTCACGTTCTCCAGCAGCTTGGTTTTTTAATCATTTCCTTTCTAACTTTCAATTTCCTTTTATTCACTAGCTCTTTTCTTGCTGTCTACAAAAATGCCCAATTTCCATCCTTAAAATACCTTCCCTTGACTCTGCTACCCTCTCATATTACAGTCCCATGTCTCTCCTCTTCTTCACAGTAAAACTCTTAGAAGAAGCTAATCTTGGTAATGGAGTGACCATTACTCATTGCTGGAACTTCCTCATCTTCCACTCTTTTTGTCACCTGTTGAAGGCTGGCTTCTGATCCCACCACTGAGCTCAGGCCTCTCTCACCAAGATTACCACAGTTTTCTACATCTCTCTCTATATAAATTCAGCAATCTTTTCTCAGTTCTTATCATGCTTGATCTTTTTGTTTTGACACTACTAGACACCCCTTTCTCTGATATGGTCTCTCCTCTCTGGCATTTAATGGCACTGACCTAATCTGGTTTTCTTCCTATCTGTTGAATATCCATCCATATCAGTTTCCTCTGTAGTATCTCTGTACCCCTTTCTTGGTGCATCCCAGGAATGTAGCTGGGACCTTTTTTTTTTTTTTTTTAAGATTTAATTATCATCTCTATGAAGTTGACTCCCAAATCTATATAGCCCACTTTCATCTCTCATATCTTTCCAGGGCCATACACCAACTGCCTGCTGGACATCTCCACAGGGACGCCCCATAGGTAGCTCAAATGTTGCATGTCTAACATAGAACTCATTATCTTTCCCACTTCCTAATTTCCCTATTTCTAATAAGAGCACCATCACCCTTTCAGTCACCTAGGTTTACAACTGTGGAATCATCCCTCCTTTCAAATAGTTCCATAAATATGTAAACCCACTGAGCTGCCAGGTCTTGATTTGTCTTCTACTTTTACTTTAGCATCCATCCCCATCTTTTCACTCCTACAGCCCTGACTGTAATTTAAATCCTTGTCACCTGTGCCTGGTACGTAGAAGCAGTCTTCTTTTTAGCCTCTTTGTCTCAAGTTTCTCCTCTCCACAATCTATTCTCCACATAGCTACTAAGATGATACTCTCAAAACATATATGACTGCTTCAGCCCCTGATCAAAAATACTCCAGAAACTCTCTATTGACTCTAGGATAAAGTACACATTATTTTATTGGAAATTCCAGGCTGCTCACAACGTGGTTCCAATACCTCTTTCTAGATTTGATTTTTACATTACTGACCTTCACACATGCTACAGTCCAGTCAAACTGTTCTAACTGCTGCTCCCTCTACAACATTGTCTCTCCCACTCTCTCCCATGCTAGTGGAAGGGAGGGGTCAACGATGGATAGAGTGCTGGACCTGGAGTCAGAAAGGAGTCCTGAACTCAAATTCAATTTCAGACATTCACCAGCTGTGTGATCTTATGCAAGTCACTTAATTTCAGTCTGCCTCACTTTTCTCATCTCTAACTTCAGATAGTAACAGCCCCTACCTGCCACGGTTATGTGAAGATAAAATGAGATTTTATTCATAAAGCACTTTGCAAACCTTAAAGAGCTATATACATTCTAACTATTATCATTATTATTAATTTCAAAAAGTCCCTTAAACTGACATTGCACAAGAATAGGGTTCTGATAAGATGAGGAAAACTGGCCAGGTTTCTGTAACCATCTATAAATTATTAAGCTAGTTAGAACCAGATTCATTTGAAAGTTTAGGACAAGTGTGGCATTTACCCAATGCCCTTGAGAAGGAAGTTGTTGGGGGCAAGGAGGAGAGGACTCCTCTTTGGCTTTAGCCTAAGTCCTTCCTGCCTTCCCACCTTGACCAGAGGAGGCTCTTATGAGGTTTGAAGAGTCCAGGGGATGTTGGACTTCCCATCTTCCCCCACTGATGTCCTGGGATCAGCTGACAGCAGTGCCTACATTAGGAACAAAGGACAGACAGGACTTTAGCTTCACACTTTCATAAAAAGTCCAGCAAAGAAACTGCACCATATCTGACTTTGTCAAGGAATCAGGAAATGTGTGTTTGTCACATATGTCCTCCAAGCTTTCTCCTACTTTGGCCTGGACTCTGTATGTACTTGGAATAGAATGTATCATGGAATTTTAGGAGAATGAGAATTCTGTATCAACTGTTTTTTACTATACCATTTCAGTTAATACTATTTTCTAAAGGTAATTAGAGTTGACCGACAATTTATTTTCAGTTGATAATCTTGGTGAGAAGCACATTGGTGGTGGCTCAAGCCAGTGGAGTGAGAGAATCATCCTTAACTTTTCAGGGTTCCTCTAAAACCCTGACAGGGAAATATAGGCAAACTCTGGCAACACAATTCATCAATGGGAGTGGGAACTTACATGGGTTAACATTCTCCCTCTTTACCTGTCCTCTTAGAACTCTTACCTCCCTCCATGGCTCAGTGAAGGGCTACTTCCTTCATTAGAGTTCTTTCCTAATTCCCCAAGTTGTGAATGTACTCTTTCTTCAAATTACTTTGTATTTGGCATACGTCCTTGTAGCAGGACAAAGCTGTCCCTGGAACCTAATTGGTCCCAGCTTCTCTGATGCGGTTTTCTTGTCATCTAGGAGCAGAAAAGTCCCAGACATAGGGAATCTGGGCCTTTGTGTTGGTGGGTGCCTAAGACCATGTGAGATGCAGTACTAAGATGACCTATTGACTAGATACATTTACATGGAAACAAGAAGGGGTCATGTGCAGAGAAGCTAAGGGTCACTGTATTCTTGTTGCATATTCTTGATGTGTTAAGACAAAGTAAATCTCCTTTGTTAAATGTTTAATGACTTTTGAATGCCTTGTTTCATCCCAACATTTAACCTAAATGATCAGAACTGGTGTTAGAGCTGATTCCAACTTCCTTGACTCTTGCTCAAAATGGCTCCAGGTATTCTACCACTAGCTTGCTATGTTATACTTAGGCTCAGAGGTGTGCCCGATTCCTTCATCATCTTTTTGCAATGATCCAAGTATTTTATTCTCCCCAGATAAATTAAGGACTTGCTCACAATTAGTTTACACCTTCGATCTACTGAGAGACTAGAGAAGTCTCTAATTTACTCTACTTTATACTCATTGTGGTGCGGGTATTCCACCCTTACATATGTAATTTGTATATATTTTGTATTTACTGATATGTGGTCATGCTGTTCTCCCCTAGCACAATGTAAGCTCCTTGAAGGAAGTCATTGTTTTGCTCTTATTTAATGTCTTTGTATCTCTCATTCCCTGGCTCAATGCTTTGCATATAGAAGATGTTAATAAATGTTCATTGGATTGATTTTAATACACTAATTACATTTTTTATCTCAAGCACCTAACAAACAAGTTTTTTTCCTGTTGCAGACTAAACTCTCCCTAGTGAAAAAGAAAAACAATTGAGCACACATATCCACTATAGTGGCCTTATCTGACAATGTATATATACAGTACTTAATTCCTCATAGCTTTTCTGCTGTAAGGAGAGAGGAATATTTTGTTATCTACGTCCTGGACCTTACTGGTTTTTAAACGCTTAGTTTGTTTCCTGTAAGTGATCTTTTAATTGACATTGTTGAAGTCAGCATGCGTATTATTTGTAGTTGTTCACTTCACTCTGCATCAGTTCATATAAATCTCAATCTCTTATAGTAATTTTTTTTTACTGTATAGTAATATCCCATTATATCCATATCCCAATTTTTTTTTCCAGCCATTTCCCCATACCCATTTTGTTTCTGATTCTTATCTAGCACAAAGAGTGTTGCCATGAATATTTTGATATATATGTCAGACATTTCTTTCTGTCTGACTTCCTTTGTGCTAAGCTCCAGTTCCACATCTCTACCTTAAACTCGATATATACAAAAAATCCATTATTCCCCCCAAATCTACCCCTATTCTCTCCTTTCCCTTTTCCCATCAAGAGCACCAAAAACCTACTCATCCAAGTTTACTAATTCAGAATTATCCTGTACTTTTCATAATCATTTTCCACATCCAGTCATTGTTCAAGTTTTGATTCTTTTTCCTCCACAACACACCTTACTTGTCCTCTTCCTTCTACTCACAGTGTTACTACCTTAGAGTAGGTCTTCCTAAACACATGCCTTCTAATGGTGTCCTTGCCTCAAATGTTTCCCCTAATATAACTTCCACAGTGTAACTAAATTGATATTCTCAAAGCACTGGTCTAGCCATGTCACTCCCGGGCTAGAAAAGCTCTAGTGGCTTTCCATTGGTTATGGGATGAAATACAAATCCAGCTCTTTGGCATTTAAAGTTCTTCACAACCTGGTTCCATACTATCATACAAGACCTATTATTCCCTTACATTCCAGCCAAACTGACCAACTTACTGTTTCTCACACAGCACATTCTATCTCCAGCCTCTTTATCTCTGCCTTACAGAATTCTTAGCTTCTTAGCTCTGCGGGAAATAGAGGAAGGAGTTCTGTTTCCATGGAGTCAAAACTCAATGGTGATAGTTAATCAGAGTTGTGACCTAGCAGAGTCAGGTAAAGAAGGTCAGAAACTTGTAAGAGAGAGCAGGGGTTAAGTGCTCACAAAGATCGTTAGCCCCTAAGGTTACTGAATAAAAACTGCAGGTGGCCCTGACCAATCAGAAAATGCTTAAGAGCTTTCATTAAAACCCAAGAAGACAGAACTGATCTAGCTTAAACCAGCTGAGGTCACTAGCAGGACCACCTAAAAATCTAAGTGTGCTTGCTTAATGACATACTACGGGTGTGTCAAAAGACTGTGACCTGAGAGTGGACCAATCTGTCCTCTGATGGGAGCATCTGTCCTGAACTAACATTATAAAAATGCCTTCCATTCCGTATCTCACTCTCTCTCTCCCCCCTTTTTTTGAAGAAGGGTGGAATTCATCTTGGCTACGGTATTTCATTCCTCCAAACTCGACAATAAATTTTCCTTGATACTTTTCAGTGTCAAGTGTTTTTAACACGTCAAACACTGTTTCTTACATGAGGCTCTGCCTGTTCCCCTCAGATGTCAGTGTCTGAGTCCTTCCATTACCATATGTATGAGGCCTATCCACTCAACGAGGGTTACCTCCCTCTAAGTGAGCACCTGAAAAGGCCAGCCTAAAAAGACCAGGGTCTCCCCTTGCATCCTGGGCCATCTCCAGTCACCCTGATGAATATCTGATCACTGGAGCCAAATGGCTCAGGAGAAGAAAGTGAGGCTGCTGACCTTGCACAGCCCTCCCTCACTCAAAACAAAGTCGAGTGCAAGTCATGTCATCACTTCTCTGATGTCATGGTCTTCTTCAAACATGAAGGACTAACACAACATCATTTGGTACGTGCTGTATATATTTTTATCAACATATATCCGTGTGTTGTTTCTACAGAGAGAATACTAGTTTTCTGAGGGCACGCACTATTTCCTCTTTGTATCAACATTCTTTTTCTTTATGTCTCCAATACTTACCATGGTACCTCTAGCCCAGCGTGCAGTAGGGGCTTGTGGACTGTGCCAGTGATGCGAGGGCTGGGTCTTTAGTAACTTTTCTTGCCTAATTCCAGACTGATATCCAGAAGAGCTGGGTAAGTTCACACGGCCACTCGCAGTGAGAGTGTAGCTGGTTGTGCCTGTCTTTTACAGCCCCTCCAAGGCTGACTTGGGCTCCTTCTTTGGCCATCCTTGCCAGTGTTCAAGGTGTGAGGTGGAACCTTCTAACTGTCTTAATTTACGTGTCACGTGTTAGAGCTTTTAGTTTTCATGCAGATCACTTAAGAGTTCATGCTCGCCCTTTGACCTCCAGCTGCAGCTCCCACGGAAATGGGGTCTCCAGGTCCTCCTTTTTAAAATGCAGGAGCGGGAACCAGAGATCGCTAGACCTCTATCTACATAAAAAGAGAATAAATAAAAAGCCTGGATTTCTGAACTGCCCCATGAGCTCCTAGCAGATCCCCCGGAGGGCCAGGGCACCACACCTGCTGTCATGGGGGAGGGGATCACAGGTCGGCACACTATTAAAAGGTTTTCTAGGAAGGTTTAATGGGGAGTACAGACGCGAACGGCACGACGCGGGGGGGAAGCCACCCCGGAGATGACCGCGGCCGCACCCGCAGCCACCGGGCCTCTCCACGGCGCCAGCTGTCCAGGTGCTGCGTTGTCCTGGCAACCATTGTGGGTGGGGCGGCGCGAGGGAGACCAGACGCTACGGAACCCGCCTTCTTCCCGGCCCGGGAATTGCGCAAGCGCAGTTCGCTTCCCCCGTCACGTGCTACAGAGCTCCTCATTGGCCGCGCCATTGGGAGTCAGAACTCTGCTGAATCAACACTACACCTTCCCCCCCCCCCCCACGTGACTTCTGAGCCGCGTCCCCGGCCATCCTCCTGCCGATAGGGTCCCGGGGGGCTGACGATAGAGGCTCCGCCCCTCTCACCATCTCTTCCTCTTTTCGCTTCCGCCCGCACCACGTGTTTCGCCGGCCCGGTCCCCTCCTCCCTTCCTCCTTTTACTTCCCTTTCTGCCTCTTCTCGCTGCCCAGCGGGAGCTGCTGGAAAATGTCGTGAGCGGCCGCCGGCAGCTTTACGGCTTGGCCGTGCCTGAGGCGAGCCCGGGAGCGCCCGCCGGCAGCCAGGGCCGGTCTCCCCGAGTGTCCTCCGGCGTTCTCCCCCCGGACGCGCTTCCCCTCCTCCTCTCCCCCCGCCCCCGCTCCCTGTCCCCTCTCCCCCGGTCCTTTCCCAGTCTCCGGGAATGTGCGAGCTGCCATGAGGCCGTGGTGCCCCCTGCCCCTGGGTTGAGGCGGCAGGTGTCGCGGGAGGCGGGGATAGGGGGCCGCGGGGTGGGTGCGGAGGGCGGTGTGCGTGCGTGTGTGTGTGTGTATCGGGAGGAGGGGCGGTCCCTGCGAGGCACCCCGGGGCCGCAGGCATGGAGGAGAGCATGGAGGAGGAGGAGGGCGGCGGCGGCGGCGGCTACGAGGCCATGATGGACGACCAGAACCACAACAACTGGGAGGCCGCCATGGACGGTTACCGGCAGCAACCCCCGCCCCAACCGCCGCCGCCCCCCTCCTCCTCCTCCTCCTCCTCCCGGGAGCCGCCGGGCGTGCCGCTGCTGGCCGTGGCGGCGGCGGCCACCGAGAGGAAGGGCCCCAAGGAAGGGCTGGGGCCGCCGCCCGAGGCCAACGGGGTGGCGATGATGATGAGGAAGAGCTGCGACGCGGCCAAGGCGGCCACCGCCCCCGCCCCTAGCGCCACCATCAACATCAATACCTCCACCTCCAAGTTCTGTGAGTCCTCTCCCGACCCTCGGCCTCCCTCCTCCCTTTGTCCCGAGGACTCCCCGCTCCCGCAGCCTCGAGCGGCCGCCGTCCGTCGTCCGGAGAGCCCCAAGTTCGCGAGATCGTTATCTCCCCCCTGGCAGCCACCCTCCCACGGTGGGGAGCCCCTCTCTCTTCTTGCTGCCCCTTGTCCCCCTCCGGGGAGGTGGGGGGAGGTGCCGAGCGGCCCTAGTCCAGTCCCGTGGGGTGGGGGTGGGGGAAGGAGGCACCCCCACTTCCTCGGCCGCCCGGCCTGGACGTCTCGGTGCAGCCGCGAACCCCGGTGATCCCTGCCCGCACCTCCCACGTAAGGAGACGTGGCTGGCGGCGTGAACACCATGTTTGTATTCATCGGAGGGAGAGAGAGGACTAACTATAGGCAGAGTGACTGAAGAGAACTTTGTCTGGCACCTGCGCCAGGGGGAAGTTGGTGATTGAGGGTAAAACTTTGTGTCCCGTGAGTGACCGGGGTCCCCCCGGGGAGCGTGTTAGGCGTAGTGTACTCCTTGTTTGTGAAATCCGGACGTGGGGTCCGAGGGATCTCCTCTCTAAATCCAAGATGCCAGTCATAACCAAGTTATTCATAGTCCGGCGGGGCGGGGGCGTTATCATAGGGGGCTTGTCTTTAGGGCACCTGGCACAGCAGCTTGGAGGCTGGGTTTTCAGTTTCTAATCAGTTTTGTCCAGCAGTGCTAGTCATTGCCCAATTTGCTGTGCAGATGAAGTGTTTGATTGAATTAAAATATTGAATTATAGTGTTTATGCAGATTTTTCAGTCCTCATTTTCACTTGAGATGATGCTGATGCCTAAGTGGCTTTCCATTGTGTGGGTGTGGTGGGAAAGGATTGTTCACAAAGTGGTTTATCCTTGAATTGCTACTAGGGTCCAGGTTGGTGCTTCTCACACTGTGCCATGTGCAAGAGCTAAGAAGAGCTTGGTTGGATGCTTAATATTTACTGATGGCAATATGAAAAGCCCTCAAGTTGGAGGGAAAGTTAAAGGGTGAAAACCAAGGGCCGTGAAAGTGGTTTTGGTTCTGTTAGGTTTTGTTCTAGTTAAAGATGCTTGAAAATAATTTGATCTGAAATTCAGGAAAAAAATGTTTGGGTTTACTTGTTAAAATCCTGACTAAGATTTCTCTGCGTCATGTTGTAGGGAAGTCGATCTATTTGCAAAGAGGTCAGTTAATGCATGCAGACCTTAATGAACAAATATGTCTTTCCTCGTCTCCCAGGTGGCTTAAAACCCTGGCTAGGATTGAATTCCATTTCTGATTGATAGATGGCAGGTTTGTGTACTGGCTGATATTATGTATAGGTGTTTTATAGCTGTATCGCACTACTGACGTAGTTTCAGTGTTAGTTCTTGGTCCTATTCTATCCTTATAGTTGCCCTTTTCATTGCTCCAGATAACATATTTTGCTTTTAAATTATTTTCTGCATGTTTAGTCCGGTGGAGCTGTGTTATAATTAATACCTTTTTGAAACAGGTGGATTTGAAAAAGTTAAGTTTGAAAAAGGCTGCATTTTAAATCATTGTTGGTGATCCTATGCCAACTGAGTATCATTTTTAAGGAATTTATAAACATGGGGCCCATAAACTTATTTTTTCTCATTTGAGAACCTATTTCAGCGTAATTGGTTTCCTTGGTAATCCTATTTTATTTTATGCATTTAAAAGTTTATTCTGAGAAACATCCATGAGTTTTCACCAGCTTTCTATAGGTTTTCACCAGACTTTCTTAGGGGTCCATGACATGAGGTTAAAAAGCCCTGCTCTAAGGTGACACTGATGAAACTGGTGATACCTGAAAAAGCTCCATGTACTGTTTGCAGAGTATCCAATTCCATGTATGGAGGCTCTGTGGGCCTACCTCGACCTGGAGCTTATCATGTTGGTCTCTATCTGCCAGTCCCAAAATGCAAGCTTTCCTAATCCTTTTTTCACCTCAACATTTGGCAAATTATTGCAACCTAAATATTTAGGTAATAAATTGCTTGCATGACTCCTTTCAGCCTTGCATAACTAACGTCAGAGACCTTCATGTGTTGCTTCTCTGGTTTTCTCTGGTTTAGGCTAATCTATGACTTTCTTGAGGTTTGTCAGCCTACAGTGTAAATTCATTCACTTTTTGTGTGTCTAGTCTTTAGTGCAATTGTCAGCAAAGAGAGTTTCTACTTCATTGTATCTTCAGGCATGATTGTAAAATAGACTAAAAATGGATTGACTTTCCCTCATTGACTGTGTTATGAAATGGAAAGATTGATTTAGCTAGAGAAGAATTTATTAATATTCTAACTTTCGAGACTTAATTTTATAGATAATATTAAATATTATCTATTTAGCAGTGAATTTTTGATATAAAGATGTTTCATACTCTAGCAGATAATACAGTTTATCTTATAGCTCAGAGAACTTGTTTGTTAATTTTCCAAATTTACTCTGCAAAGATTTATCACTAATTGTTTGTGTAGCTCTTTATAGCTGCAAAGCACTTGAAAGTACATAATCTCAAGAAGTAGTCAGTACCATTATTTTTATTTTTCCCATTTTACAGATGAAACAGACTTGAAGTAACTTTTCTAAGACTGTACAACTAACTCTTAAGTGGCAGAGCCAGGACTTAGCTCTAAATCCAATTTGCTTTCTACTGTTTAATTTTTGCACAAGACCTATGATTTCATTGTAGGAAACTCCCTCCTCCAATGCAAATAAGCAGTTTCTCATCATCTTCTAGTCTTAGAGAGTTGCCTGGGGCACTGAGGGCTTGTGAATTGGCCTAAACCTATCCAGTATGTGGCAGAGGCAGGACTTGAACCCATGTTTGCCTGACTCAGCCTTACTACGTACTGTCATGCTATTTTTCCACCAACTTACTATGCTGCCACCTCTAAATTAGTACCATGGAGATAAGCAGTTATTAGAGCAATTCAGATGATGTGTAAATTTTGGTTTATTTTTGCCAAATTTAATATATACTTAAGTTGAACCTTTGTCTCTAGTGAAGGTCTTTGTGCTTTTCCTCTGACTACCACATAGAGATTGTGTTCACTTTACATTACTGCATTGCTGCCTAAAGAACCATGTTGTAATTTTAGAAGTGCAAAGTCCTGTCGGACAGTAGCTATTCCAGGGGAACTCAGATGATAATCTTGCCAGTGGTAGAAAGTGGCAGGCTATCCTGAGCAGCTTTGTGTTCTTAAAAATACTTGGTGAAGCTTTCTCAAATTCCAAGGCTTCTCTTCAGCAGAAAACACCTATATTGAAGTTAGGTCTGACATCATAAAAGAAAAGCCTGAACTAGAGCATATTTTCAATGCAATTTCAAATGTGTTATCTCCTGAAGAATTAATTGGAGTAAGGAAAGTCTATTGAGGCCTTTCAAGTAGATAGAATGTTACAGACTATTTCTGAAATGTTTATCATGTGATTTAGATATGGAAAAGGCCTTAGAAAGTTGTCTAGCTCCAGCTTATTACAGATGAAGTTAAGTCCCGAAGAGAGTGTGACCTTCCCAAAGTCACTGATTAGCAGAGTTAGAATTTGGACCCAGAGTTCATGTAAATGTAATGCTGTTATCATCATTGGTGGGAGAGGGAGATGGAGGGGATAAAAGGATCTGACTGAAGTGGGAGAGAGAGAGAGAGAGAGAGAGAGAGAGAGTGTGTGTGTGTGTGTGTGTGTGTGTAACATACCAGAGTTTTAAATTTCATTTAATCTTGTCAGATACCAATGCTCTTAAGAAACATTTTGTTTGAACCATGACTTTACAATAAACTCAAGGATTTTGCCTTGTCTAGAATTTCTATATCCAATACTGCTACGAAAAAAAAGCAAAAATAAAGAAACCTCTTAGAATAGTCTTTCTTAGCCTGCTTTTGTCACTGTTGTTGTTTTCTTGGGACTTATCAACATATCTGCTGTGATTTGGTTTGCAGCTTGGCAAAAAAGCAAGACCAGTAAATGGGGCATGGTTATTTTTAATATGCGGAAAGAAGATATAAATGATTTTTGTTTCTTCTTTTACTGGCCTAACTCTTAGATGCAACTGTGAATCCCATCTGGTACTATAAATGTCAAAGAACTTATTTTTTCATTATCAGAAGGAAACAAATAATGTAGATTTTTAAAGACATTTAAAATATTACTTTCTACTTTTAAAATTCTGACTGTGACAAATTTGGCAAGGACTAAGCTAAAACTTTTAACCTTTGTGCCTTGAATATATCAGAGCTGGAGAATATTCTGACTGTGTAAGTGAAGAAACTTATTTCAAGTTCTGTACAAAGAACCCTCTATAAACTACAGGTATAATTATCATTCGCCCACATAATATATTAAGATAGATTTACTTCTCTGATTTTTATTTTCTCTAGAAAATTATTAGTGACTTATTTCCTTCTTCATAAATCCAGTGGACTTTACTTATTTTTCATTCTCCTTGACTTCTCTGTGGCAACAGATACTGTTGACTGATCCACTCCTTGAAATTCTATCGTGTTTGAAAAAAAGAAAATAGGAGAACCAAGCAAACACAAAACCCCAGAAGTCAGGTGAGAAGAGAGTTTCAAAGAGGCGTAGGTTAGCTAGCTGTTTTGTTAGAGAGGTCAAGAAAACTGAGGACCGAGAAAAGCCTCTTGAGAGATACTGCAGAGAAGCAGTCAGATAGCAGGTAAGAGGTGGGCTTAGATCCTTGAGATTTGTGCTGTAGTTCTACTTTAGAAGTTTATTACTTGTGTGAAACTCCATAGCCTTTTTCTTTATCTACTAAGACCTCATCTAATTATATTAAAGTTGATGGAGAGAGTTGTCTAATTACAGATCTAGAGCATATTCTTGTTTCTCCTTTGCTAGTATTTTTTTTTCTTTCTAGATCTCTAAATTTCTGTCTTCTACCTTCTCATCTGCACTTTCATCCAGTATTTTCAACAGTCAGGAAGACAGTATACTTGAAGAGTTTAACATGATTTGGGGACCCCTAGGAACAAAATAGAATTTTTCTTTTCAAATTACTTCTCTCCTTAGAAATCAGTTCTTAACTGTCCCAGTGGTCAGTTATCATTTGTTTAGTCTCCCAGGTTAGAAACGTTGGAGGTACAGGATCATGGTTTTAGAGCTAGAACAGACTTTGAGTTGTCAGCTAGTCTTAACTCTTTTGTGTTACAAGTGAGAAAAACTTAATCCCAGAGAAGTAAGGTGAATTGCTGAAAGTCACACAATAATTAGTAGAACTGGAATATAAACCCATTTCAGTTTATTTCAGATCCAACACTTTCCTTTACGCTTCTTCCTACTTTGCTTTACACCACTTCTCTTTCATCCTTTGTATCCAACTTGTCATTAGTACTTCACTATTTCTTCCTTTTGGAAAGTGTCCAATTTAATCTTTATTCTCAGTGCTCCCATTCCAGACCAAATTCCTAGACTTTAAAAAGCAGGAAGGGGCCTTAGAAGACATCTATTCCAACATTCGTTTTACCTTCTGTGCATGTTATTGCAATAATCTTATGGCTCTCTTACCCAGCCTCCATTATGTCTATCCTATACATTACTTTCTGGTTAATCGTCCAGAAACGTTTTTCTTAATATTCTACCTGGCTAAAGAAGCATAGTGGAGTAGTGGGAAGGGTATTGGAATCAGGAACTTGCTTACTGTGTGACCATGGTTTCTTTATCTGTTAAATGAGGTGTTTGGATTAGGTAGTTTTTAATAACCTATGAGTTTGTGTATGAATCTATACTACCCTTTTTTTTGCTTTAATAACTATAATTTGGTACTGAGTTACCTAGCCAATCTTATTTTCTTCTAGTCTTTAACACATACATTTTTATTTAGCCTAGGTGGTTCTTCTCCCTTGTATGAGATATCTGAAATGCTCAACCTGTTGGGATTTTATTTACAATTGAGAAAGCTGAGATATAGAGAAGTTGAGGTTTTTTGCTTGAGATCATAAAAGCCAACTCAGAAACCAAACACTTTTTCTAGTTCATTATTGTAGGATCAGATTTAGAGCTGGAAGGGATCATAGAAGCTTTTGAGTCCAACTCCAGCTGCCTTGGTATGTGACAGGTGAATAGATTTGATGTGGATAAGTCATCACATTTGTGACAAAGACTGTAGGATGAGCCTACTTAAATTTGGGGCCAGTATTAATTTGTTTTGAGGCTAATGTAGTTAAAATTACTAATAGGCCTTTTGTACACTTAAGGTGACACTTGTAAATTATGAACACTTTACTGTTGTCAGATTGTGTAGATCTAAAACGTTAGTAGAGGATGAAATTATGTTGTTTGGGTCATAATTTCTAGCTGCTCCATTTCTTTTTTTCCCTTTGCGTTTGCCATTTAGGAAGAAGACATGCTTTTGCAACTCTTACTTGCAGTTCCATTTCAGATTGTTTACACTTGTATGGCCATTGCCTGATGAGACATGTTGATGACAGTCAAAAGATTTCAGAGATTATGACATTAGTTTTTCATGAAATATTTAACAATGACCACTGGCTGGTTTTCAGTTGAGATTATCTAGATTGATTAGATTGGTATAAATAAATTAATGGCAATGAGTCAACTACTATAGTTAAGACTAAGTCTGAGTTATTAAAGCTTTCTATGATTTCTGAGTTTAATATTGATTTGCTCCCTGTGCTAAAGTTGCTTAGCCATTTTGAATCTTTTAAAATTTAAAGGTGATAAATTGTGAAAATCTAGGCAATTCTGAAAGATACTATATAGACCTTCACTGTTTTCCCAAATAACTTGGTTTATCAGGCAGGCCTGAACTAGTTAGCTACTAGATGAGTGGCATCCACTTATGTGTGTGTGCCTCAGACTGTTTGATATATAAACATTTAATTTGGCAATGGTTGTTGAAGTTGTGTGGGAGTCAAGAATACTTTTATTTATGTTGGAATAAATTATATTTTAATCGTTACCTAATTACTAGCAATCTGGCATTTCCAAAACCTCATAAAATAGCAAATGTGTTTTAACCAGCTCTACACACTCCCAAATTTATTCTTATAAATGCTTACTGTTTTGATCTGAATCACTTGGGTGATAAGTGTAATATCACCTGATGTTATGTTTGAAACAAACCATACTTTTCACACTGTATAAATATTTATTTAATATAAGCTCCTTGAGAGTAGGGATTATTTCATTGTTTGTATCCTCCATGTCTAGCACAGTCTCTTGTGGACATAATATTTTTTGCTGAGTAATTTAGTAAACATTTTTTATTAAGGTTCTTATCACATGGTGATATGCAACAAACAGACAAGGTATTAAACTGATTCCTTTGGCACAGTGGATATAGTGCTTAGTCTGGAGTCAGGAAGACCTGAGTTTTAGATATAGCCTCAGATACTAGCTGTGTGACCCTTGGCAAGTCACTTAACCCTGTTTGCCTCAGTTCTTCATCTATAAAATGAACTGGAAAAGGAAGTGTCAAACCATTCCAGTGTCTTTGCCAAGAAAACCCCAAAAAGGGGTCATGAAGAAGAGTTGGACACAACTGAAAAAATGACTAAACACAAAAAGCTAGACATTGATGTTTTTACCTCTTGATAAATTAGTTATTGACATTTTATCAAATTAGAGATACTAATGCAGGAAGACAAATTTGACTATCATTATTGATCATTAGAATGAGAACTCATGATTGTAATGTGCTAGTAGCATTAAAGAGACATGCAAATTTAAGGAAATGTAGGAGGGAAAGCATGGAACAGATCATTTGGGCGAAGAAGTGAAAGCAGAAGCAGAATATTATTGGAGTATTTTATAGCTCATCTGGAAATCGAGAAGAAATTCTTGAGGAGCTTGAGAAATAACTCACAAGCCTATGGTAGTGTGCTATAGTAGGGATGAGGGACTTGAGCTATCTAGACCTCTCTTGTAGCTCTCCCTGCTTGAAGTAGAACAGCTAATTTTTTTTTATTTACCTTAGTTATAACTAATATCATGAGACAAGATATTGACGAGTTAGAACAGAGGTGTCAAACATGCTCACTTCAAATCCTCACCACTGCAGCCCAAACTAGAGTAAGATGTAATTGGGAAATATTTAACAAAATAAATAAAAATGCAATAAAACATAGACGACATTGCATTTGAAAACTAAGTTACTATGTGCCCTACAGGGAGCCTTATGTATGAATTATTGCTGCCCTCCTCCCTTCTATGTTTTTTTGATCCTACTGGGCTAGAATATTAAGCCAAATTCATTAAGAAGAAATTTAATAGGGGTTAATACAAAGAATTTTTCTTGGGTTCAGGAAAATTACTTTCATGAATATAAGATAAGGGAGTTAGGGATAGAGAGCAATTGAGACTAAGGGGTGGTTTAGTAAACTTGCAAATTCACTGTGAGTCACTAGTGTGATACAGTATTCTGGAAGGCAAATGTGATCTCAGCTTACATTCAAAGAAGTGGAGTACACTCCATACATAGTGGAGTAAGGAGGTGATGGCTTCACTATATTCTGTCTTGGTCAGACTGCTTTGGGAGTATAGTATTTGCTTTGGGGTGCTACCATTTAGGAGTTAGTATCTAATCTTTGATTTGATTTAATTCAGCATACAGGTAGGACTGATGGTACAATTGGAAAAAGCATTGGCTCTGGAGTCAGGACCTATGTTGAAATCTCAACTCAGACACTACCTATGATTTTGAGTAAGACCCTAATATCTCTAGGTGTTAGTGTTTACATCCATAAAATGAAAGAGTAGGACTAAATAACTTTCTTTGAACTCAGATCCAGAAGAACTATATCCTTAAGTACTAAAAGAGCTGGCAGATGGGATTGTTGAACCAATCTCATCTTCAGTTATTCATCTTTGAAAGATAATGGAGAATTAGAGAAATATTGAGAGATTAGAGAAGTGCAAATATCCTCATTTTCATGAAAGAAAAGAATGACAATCTATAGGCTGGTAAAACTTCCAGTTCCTCTCATAACTTCATAGTCCTGTTAAAGAGAGTGTTTGTAAATATTTGGTAAAGGAGTAGTTATTAGAACTAGCACAGTTTCATCAAAAACAGGTCATGCCAGACTGAACGTGTATGTATGTATATATTTGGGATCAAGGAAATGGTTGTAGGTATAGGTCTTAGATTTTGATAAAGAATTTAAGAATGTTTTCTTGAGCACCTATAATATAGTTAGGGCTATTTGGAATTGGGTTAATATTTAGACTCAGTTGTGATGGTTGGAAGGAAGTCTCCGGTGGATTGCCCTACAAATTTGTGCTTAGACCTGTGCTGTTTAACATTTTTGTTAGTGGTTTGGATAATCAATCGAGATTCAGAAGTCAAAAAAATCTTAAGAGGCTTCAGAAAATTATCTCAGAAATCACATCTGCAACTCTGTGTTTTTGCTGAGTCTCTTCACCTTTAATTTTTAAAATAATTCTTCCATTATGTAAATTATAACCTCCTTTTTTTCTTTTAGAGAAATAGTAAACTAAAAAAACTTGACCTTTGTAGTAAGTCAAAGATTATTAAAATGTTGTGAGATTAAAATCTTACTAGAAAAGTATAAAATTCAAGACTTATTTTATGGGTGAATATATCAAGTATACAGAGTTGCATGAGCTGGGCCAACAGGTTTTAGAAAATCAGTGGTCAAGTTAAAATTAGAGAATGAGCAAATGAAATAAACTCTTAAAGTTTATTGTTACTTTAATTTTAAGTGCAGTTTGGAGACTTTGGTATATAGATCTGTTCCCAAATGGATATGTCTACTTTGGATAGTAATACCGTTCCCATCAACTAATCCATTTCTTGTAGGAAATAAACCAGGTTGCTGTGCTCTTGATACTTACCATTTTAAAATTCTGCTGCTCTGATAGCATTTTTTTTCAATGATGAATGTTGATGGTTGTGCTAACAAGACAGCTGTAAGCAGGGCAGGGGTTACCATGGAGTTTAGTTGGCATGTATAGTTCATTCACAAAGGATCACTAACAGAGCCAGAAAAGACATAGTCTAACCTCCTCGTTCTGCTGGTGAGGAAAACTGTGACCCAACCAAATTGGTTTCCTGCCTCTTAGGAAATAAAAACATTTTAAAAGTAGTTATTATCAGCAGTTAATAGCTTTTGTTAGTTGTTAAAGTTTTTCACTTTCACTTGTGCTTCCTGTTTTCATTTTTAAAAGTAACTTTGGAAGTATCCCTGAAACATAGCGGTTTTGAAATTGTGGCATATTTGTCAAGTCTAGAATGAAAAACTTACCAATATTACTGTAATGGGACTTGACTATATTGTTTCTTAGTAAATGCCTTACATTCCTCTTCAATAAGATGCTTTCATATTTAAGTTGTAGGTTTTATTATGTTTGAGAAGAAGCAGTGTCCTTTAACGTGACCAGATATTGTCTGGTTGCTTATCATGTAGATGATAAAATGGGAGGTTTTGTACATACTTAACTCAGCCCCTTAGAGTTTCATCCTGAGCATTAGCCTCTTAGCCATCTCATCTTTGGAGTGGAGCCTAATAATGACTTATTTTTTAGAACTATATGAAAGTATGAAACAATTTTCTAAAAAAGTAAGAGCTTGAAGTGAAACTGTTAAAGAAAGATTATGTGTCAACTTAATACTAATGTTAGAGTAATGTTATTCTTTCCTTATTACCTTTTTCCCTGTTCTATTAATGTTAGCCCCTGTAGGGGTTCTGAGTTAGTTGCTTTAGATAGTGTCACAAATTATCACAGGATCCTGAAAGACTGTTAGTTATCAAGACTGTGTCTTCAAATTATCCCAGACCCTTTGCCTTTAGAGTGGCAGTGAATGGATTATGAACAAGTTTGAGAATGTTTTAGTGGCATCTGAAGCTTTGGGAAAAGGAGCAAGAGAAACTGATGGTGTCAGCTGAATTTGCCCAATACTTTCATTGTGAAAGATGAACTGTTTAATTTCCAAGATCTTAATTCCTTTCAAGGCATAACAGTAGTTTCAAATCACTGAGGTTGTCTTTTGAAATGGGGTACCAGTTAGGAGTGGAGCCAAGATTAATTCATAGAGTACAAAGTGTAACAAGTGGGGAGAAGATCAGATATATTTAAAAGTATTATAATGAAATGTTTAACAATTTTAAACGCAGTAGATGAAAATGATATATATTTTTTTGTATTTTTAGTAATGAATGTTATAACTATTGAAGATTATAAGAGCACATACTGGCCAAAATTGGATGGTGCCATAGATCAGCTTTTAACTCAGAGTCCTGGTGACTATATCCCTATATCATATGAACAGATATACAGGTAAGACCATCTATTTCTTGGTTCAATTGTAATTTAAATGTGACTTAATTTTTAATGCATATATGTAGGGTATTAGGTCAATTCCACAAACCACAAATTTATTTTCAGTACTCACCCAAAGGCTTTCTTGAAGGTCTTGAATTCTACTTCAGCTGAGGTTTCATCCTTCCCTTTTTTCCTAACCCTACTTTCTTCGCAGATATCATAGTTCCTCTCTCTAGATTTGAAGCTCTTTAAAATCTTAGTGCTGCTAGTGGCTGACTATAATTTTTCTGTTATGAGGAAGTTGGTTTTTTTCCAGCCTTTAAGGGTATAAGAGCCAGGTTCTTTATTCCCAGGTTTATAGGAATAGCCATTGTGAATATTGTTCTATTTGAAATGTGTGACATGTACATCTAATTAGCCTTGCACAGTCTTAGTGCAGGTACATATTAAAAAAACATGCTGCTATGTGCCAGGCTCTGTGCTAAGAGCTGGTGAAACAGAGACAAACAACAGGAGCTTTGTAGCCCTCAAGGATCTTATATTCTGATAGGAAAGATGACACACAGGTTGAGCTGAGAAAAGGGAAGTTTGTCCGAGTGTAATAATGCTACACACAAGACGTGGAGAGAGTTTGGGCAAGAATGAAGTGAAGCAGGCTAGCATCCTTCCTCAAATGGTGGTACTGATAGGGAGACACTGATGAGGAGGGGAAAGGACTCCAGAAGTGAAGTTCCTCTGGGTGGCGGTGTGTTGGACAAGGACAAAGAGTAGGAGTCCAGGGTGACTCTGGGTGAAAGTCGATTAGGCAGTAAACATTAATTGAGCACCTACTGTGTGCATGTGCTGAATTTTGCAGATACAAAAAAGGGGAAAAGACAGTCTCTGCCCTCAGGGAGCTCCCCATGAAGCCAAGTATTATAATTTGAATTTAATCACCTGCCAAGAATCTCAGTTCAATTGTGCTAGTCCAACACTAGCTACTCTCCAACATAACTTTGCTTCCAAACTCCTCTGTCAGTTCAACTTTAGAATCACCTTCTTATGTAGCTGACAAGGATAGTGGTCTGAAACTTTTCTCTTTTGGTCTATGTTCCTACTAATTACTTTCTGATTATATTCATTTCCCAAAGATTTGTTGTCTTTTACAAATATTATTTATCTTCTTCAGTTCATGAGACCCAGGCTAGGTCCCTTTTAATGTCTTTTATGTTCAATTCTCATGTGAAAGTAGGGAAGATTGTAATTCCTCATAGGAGTACCTAGCATAGTTGATATCAAGGCACTTTCCTAGCACATTATGCAGTCAGCTCCTAGTAGCTTCTAAGATTCTGGATGACTTGAGACAGAAAGGTTGCCTTATAGCCGTAGCTCATGTTGTATGATAAATTTAATTTAAAAACAAGATGGGTGATAAATTTGATAGGTACTTTTCACTTAGCAACTGCTTTACAGATATTAAAGAAAAGTAGTATCTAGTTTGTCTGGAAATCAGTCCCCTTCGGCCACCCCTCCCACCCCATTCAACCATCTAGAACGTTGCTAAGAACATAGGTATGAGTAAAAAAAGAACTCACAAACATAGCTTCCACAAGCTCATTCAGTTAAACAGATATTTACTAAGTAACAGTTTGCTATTTTTAAAGCAGTACAAAGATGAAAATCCAACATAGCCCCTTCCAACGAGGAACTTATATTAAGAAGTATATGACACGAACACATTAATAAACATACAAGTGCAGGACAGGCATATGCAGAACAGCATAAGAAATGCAAGTGGAGGGGCTCATTTATAGTTGAGGGATCAGGGAAAACTTCATGGTGGAGTGTGTGTCTGAGCCGGTCTTTACAGGGATGGAAGGATTTCAGCAACTGAAAATGAGGCATTTTAGGCATAGGGTGAAGCACACGTACAGATGAACTGGGGAATGGTGCATAATCCAATTTGATGCCTAGACTGTATAAAGGGATAGAGTGTGAAATAAGACCATAAATAGATTGGGTTCAAGTTATGGAGGGCTTTAAATTTCAGGCTGAGAAGTTTTGTTTTGATTGGCAATGGGGAACTCCCTAAAGGCTTTTGAGCTGAGGACTGAGGTGATCAGATTACTTTGTCAGGCAGTGGAGGATGGATTAGAGAAGTGAGTGGTGAGAGGAAAGGGAATGAAAAATTTACTCCATTTTCCTAAGATAATAAATAAGACCCTATATTAGGTTGAAGGCAGCTAAAGTAAAAGGAAAGAAATAACTGGGATAACGCTTGGTGAGGTTGAATTGAAAGTATTTGCCAACTGATTTTATGTAGGGTATTAAGAAGAGAAGGGGCAGATGATTCTGAGTTTTTAACCTTGCTTAGAATAATACTGTCATTATTAGGAAACTATAGAAATTGGGGTGGCCAGGCATTCAGTTTTGGAATAATGCAGTACTAGAAATTATGATTATGTATTTTTATGCCTATGAAAAGTTTGCTCTAGTTCTGTTGACCCTTCTCAACCATACTTGTTAAAGCTGCATATGGCCTGGTTTCCTGACTTTTTACAGTTGAGAAGCAGTAAATTAGAATGATGGGGTAATGAGGGTCATGGACAATAGGTATGGCTAGCAACTGTGATAAACTGACAGAAAAACTACAAAAAGACACAATTATTAATGTATAATAGTCATGAATTCAAATCCTGCCTTAGAAGCTTACTAGCTGTGTGACCCTGGGCAAGTCACTTAACCCCCGTTTTACCTCATTTCTTCGTTTGTAAAGTGAACTGGACAAAGAAATAGCAAACCATTCCAGTGTCTTTGCCAGGAAAACCCCAAATGGGGTCACCAAGAGTGGGACGTGACTGAAAGCCTCTTCTGTGCCGAACATTGCCTTCTCATGAACAGCTATACGTTTAATTTGTAAAGTCTAACTTTATAAGCTGCATGTTGGTTAAAGTGGTCTTTGGGGGGGAATGGATAATTAATTTTGGAGCAGTGATTCCTAGCATTTGTAATTACTTGTTTGAACTAAAGTGTATTTTTTCTTTGGAAACAAACATTTTAAGATCATGCTGTGTTCCAAGAGTTTGTAACTTAGAGGATTGCTATTATAATGGTTAAAATCCTCTACTGATCACAGATGCTGTTCTGGTACTCTTGAAAGGAGAAAGTAATCTCTTAGTGATAGTCAGAGATTTAGATTCCCTTGGAGTGCCTCTTCTTCCACCCCCCAATTTGGTTGTGCGCAATAGCCAACATTTTTACAAGTGTTAATATAACCTTAGATTTAGAAACATTTTGGGTATAAAGGTTGCTTGAGGGCAAAAGGCAAAAACCTATTAGGGGTCAATTTTTTAAGGTTTCAATTAATTTTCTTTTGGCTACAGTTAATTTGCATAGTTGCTTTAAGTTGCTGCAAGTGCCTCACTGTTAAAGTAGTTGTTTTGGTTTTTTTGCAGCTGTGTGTATAAATGTGTATGCCAGCAGCACTCCGAACAGATGTATAGTGATCTGATTAAAAAGATAACTAACCACTTAGAGAGAGTCTCAAAGGAGCTGCAGGTAAGGAATTGCCTCATCTTTTTTTCTTCCCTAACCTGTTGGAAATGGTATAGCATGCATTGTATAGCTTTAGGGAAGTATTCATGTAACAGTTCACTTGTACTTGTAATTCAGTGTAATTATCAAGGCTTTCAAAGTTTATTAAACCATATTAATTCTTAGTGTGAGTATGTGCTGTGAACTATAAATTGTGATGGTTTTTGTATTGAGTCTTTTCCTTTTCCTTTTGTGCCCCTCCTCCCCATAGTCCAAGTGTGTAATAAGACCTTAAATGATAGCATTTATTACTGTCTTTTTTTATTTAAAACAAAACCAAATCTAGGCAGCTAGGTGATAAAATTGATAGAGGGCTTGACCTAGATGTAGGAATACCTAAGTTTAAATCTAACCTCAGATACTTACTTAACCGTGTGCCCCAGGACAAAACACTTCATCTCTGCTTCTGTTTCCAGTAACACTTATCTCCCAGAGTTTTGGGAGGATCAAATGAGGTATTTACAAATCTTAAAGTTCTGTATAAATAGTTAGCTATTATTTTTAGCTAAAATTCCATACTTTATATTTAAGTTGTTTCCTCCTTTCAAGGAAAACAAATCAACAGAGTCCTAGTTTGGAAAATGTATTCTACACCTCTAGGGCAGCTAGGTGGCACAGTGGGTAGTGTCAGGCTGGAAGTCAGGAAGACTCATCATCTTGTGTTCAAATCTGGCCTCAGACAGTAGCTATGTGATCCTGGGCAATTCAAGCAACTTTCTGTTTATATTGGTTTCCTCATCTGAAAAATGAGGAATTTGTCCTACGGTTCTTCTAAGGTCCTTTCCAGCTCTAAAATCTATGATGCTACCATTTGTTTCCACTTCTTTGCTACAATCACAGTATTGTTACAACTCTTTTTTGTACACATGGTCCTTTATTTCCTTGGGGTATATGCTTAGTAGTGATAGTATGGGGTCAGAAGACTGACTACATTTCAGTGATTTCTTGGGTATGGTTCCAAATTGCTTTCCAGAATTGTTACCAGTTGGAAGTTTCACCAACAGTATGAGTTAGGCCTGACTTCCAAAGCTCTTCCAACATTTGGAGTTCTCTTTTTTTGTTCTCTTTGCCAGTCTGATGTTTATGTGGCAAAACCTTTGTTTTAAAATTTGAATTACCCTAGTGATTTGGAGCATTTTTATGTGGTTATTAATAGTTTACATTTTCACATTTGAAAATCTGGCTATTACATCCATTTTCCACTTATCCAATTGGGCATTTGTTATATTTATATATTTCTCTCAATTCCCTTTGTATCTTGCATTATCATACCTTTATCAGATATTTGTTGCAAAGATATTTTCTAGTTTACTTTCCTTCTAATTCCAATTGCATTAATTTTTTATGAAAGCCTTTTAATTTTATGAATACGGCGAAGTAAAATTGGCCATTTTATCTTTTGTGATCACCTCTAATTCCCTTCTCCAATTTTTTGTAATATGGACTTTTAGGTCATGTCTCCATTTGGAGTTTATTGTGATATATGGCAGCTTGGTGGTGCAGTGTGATTAGAGGTGACATGGTAGTGCAGTAGATAGAATCCTGGGCTTGGAATCGGGAAGATCATGTCTGTCCTCAGACACTTAATAGGTGGTTAGTGACTCTGGGCAAGTCTTTTAGCCTCTTTCTGCCTCAGTTTCTTTATTTGTAAAATGGGAATAATAGTATCACCTACCTCCCAGGGTTGTTATGAGGATCAACACAGAGCTTTACACCTAGTAGATGCTTAATAAATTCATCTTCCCTTCCTATGTCTCCCACCCCATCCTTCATGGCATTTTGAAAAAATTTAAGAAGTTCTGACTTGCCTTCTAGCTTTCAATATTTCCTGTATTTGGAAACAGTGAAAAACTTTACTCAAATGAAATAGGCTTTTTATTGATAAGCATGTATATACAACATCTCAGAGAGTAAGCTGGAGAAGGTACTTTACTGTGAGGAGTCCATCCAAACTCTGACATTATTTTACTGCTACCACAGTGAAGTTTTGAGTGTTAAAGAATCAGGTACTATTTTTTTCCAGTGCTAGTTGCACTGTAGTATAGTAATTTAGCTTTCAGAAAAGTCAGTTGTCCAGTAGTTTACTGCTGCATAACAATATTTAAACTTTGAAGGCTGGTGAGGAAGCAGTTCAGCACTTGAAGAGGAGTCAGTATACTGGAGCAGAAGTGTTATGTTGCATTTTTTTACATCAAAAAATCACACACAGGTGTGTGTGGTTGTGTACCAAGGTAGGACATGGCCAGTAGGAGGAGGTAGCTTACCCCAGGATTCTACAGGGTTTCTGCATTGTTGAAGGACTGTTCATTTTCTAGGGATCTGGGAGAGCTCACCTTCTGGGGAGCTCGTGGTGTGTATGTGGGGGGAGGGGGATGTTTGTATGTGGTGTTGAGTATCCTGTGACGATATTATTAACACCCTCTAAATTTCCCTTCCTAGCAAAACATGATCCACCCATTCTTGTTATGGCTCTGATTGGACCATTTCCATTCTCCTGATATCTCTAGGGACTTTATTTTTTAGGGAGGAGATAGCCTTACAGTTCTGTTATTCTTTATATTTACTCACCCAAATAGCCATTGTGGTCTTTAGTTACTTTTATATTAACTATAGAAGTGTATTTTTTTCTACAGCTTATTTAATATATTTTTCTCTTAGTTGTTTTGTACTATTTCTTACTTGATTGATGGAAATTCTGTTTATAACAGCTCTAAACTTAATTTTAATAAGAATGTTGGCTTTTATGTCTAGATACTTACCTTTTTCTTTTATTATAGTACCTATTTTTTACCCTTCTATAAACTCAATAAATTTGGTTCCTAGGAGAAATTTCTTAATATAATGGTCAAAATTACTAACCTTCTCAGTGTCAATGAAATTTTTAAAGAACGATAATATGCTTCTATGCTTCTTTGTGTAAAAAGTTGTAGTTGAAAACTGCTAGACAGAAAAGTAGTTGGACTTGCTTTCTTACAAAGTTTATTTGTAGAAAAGTAAAATTTCCTGCTTTATGGTTGTTTGTCACAGTAGGTGAATGCACACATATTTTGTTATGCCAGCTGTTGAATTTGAAATTTGCTAAATTCACTTTCAGACTACAGTGTGTCTCTGTGAATAGGTTTTAATATGTGTGTGTGTTTATCTATTTTATAAAGGCTTATTTTAAAAAGTTCTTACAGTTAGATGGCACTATAGTACCATATAGTCAAACTCCTCTGAGTGGTACCCTTTTGGAAGGATACATGTTCAAAAGGCTTTCTTTTCTTGCAAAGATTTTAGATTATAAATATCTCAGAATAACTTATTTGTGCTCTGTTCTTTAAATCAATGTAAGGACTTGATGGTTACTTATTCAGTAAACATTTGTTAAGACACTGATTATTTTTAGAATTATCATGTTCATTTTTACATTTTCCAAATTATTCACTTTGAAAATTCAATTTTAGATTATTTTCCATAAAGTTGAAAATTCTATAGCTAATGTTATTTTGGCTAGTATAGTCATATATGGAGTATTTGACCAGAAGTAAGGAGACTTGGGTTCTAATCCTGGCCTTTCCACTACTTGACTGTGTGACCCTTAATGCAAGATATTTATTTTATGGATCTCAGTTTTTGCCTCAGTAAAATGAGGTGGAGTTAACTAACCTTTAAGGTGCATTTTGGCTCTTAAAAATTCTACGCTTGAGTATTTAGTTAAGGAATGATCTTAATAGATTCACATTTATATAGTGCTTTCAGTTTTACAAAACACTTTGCTCACAATAAATTTGTGAGGTAGGTAGACCAAGTCGCAAACGAGAAAACTGACTCAGAGAGGTTCATCTGTTTTTGAAGCATCAAACAATAAGAGTTCAAACCCAGATATCATGATCTCACATTGAGCACTTTTTTGCTGTACTATAAGTTGACCTTTGAGTGATTAGTTTTGTATATTTACTAACCTTTCAGTTCTTTAAAAACTTAGACAGTTTGTTAATCAATATTATATGAAAGACCTTAAGGCAGTCTTTGTCTTCATTCTAGTGTCTATGTGTTCGTCTTCCCCTTCTCTCTATCTCTTCCCTGTCTCTGTTCCTCTCAGTTTATGTCTCTGTGGATGTTCTTTCCTGTCTCCACTCTCTTCCTCCTTTCCATGTTTATGAGAGCATATCAGGAGCTTTTTGTGGGGGGGAGGAAAAAGAAAGAAACCTTATTTTTGTAGTGAATTATTTGTAGCTCTGTTTCTTTGCTTTCAACCTTCTTATTCCAATATGAGTAAGAGGGTGAGATAAGAATTGCCATTGGATCTACAGTGTATCACCCCCTATCTGTGTCATCTAGAGCAGCACTTGGGCATTTTGGCATATAGGCTACATGAACTTTCTCATTCTTGCTCCCTAAAAATATTTTGTTGGAGAAAACTGAACATTGAAACATTAAGTGACATAGTCTTGAAATAGCACTCTTAAGATATTACCAGTTTTCCCAAGAATACGTTTCACATTTTCATTTTATAGACTTCTGCTAAACTACCACTTATGTATTCCATAACGTTATAATAAACAAGAACCTTTCTTTTTGTAAACTGAGAAATTGGAGTGAATAAGGAAAACTTTGCCATTCTTGTCCTGGGGAGGGTCATAACACACTGAAACTTTGTAAAAGATTTTAAAATCTGTTATCTGTTTAACTATTGAAGCTACTGCAAAGCCTAAATAAATAAGCAGTTGAAGTTAATTTTCAAGGTATATTGACTCACAGGCTCCTTGCTAGAATTTTTAAGATAGCATAATTATGTTTCTTGTTTATAACATTTCTTCATAAGTATCAAGTAAAATAAATAATTGTTGAATAGAACTTTTCAAAATCTTCCTTTTGCCAAAACTTAAAGCAGCTGTCTTAAGAAAATACTCAATTTGCTTGAGAAATCTATTTTATTGTGGCTATAGGAGACATTAGAGTAGGAATATCCATGATGGAGGTTTGTAAGAATTTCATATTCAGATTGGGAGTAATGAGTAAAAATGAAAAATATGATGTATTATTTATGAGTGTGCCTATTTACATCATCTTTGTTGCTTTGCTGTCAAAGATCTATTCCCTAGTCAGTGTTTCCATGTAGAAAATTTATTTTAAATTCACCCCAAACATAGCAAGCTGATGGTGATATGGCTGGTATTTGCAATCTAAATTAAAGTTAGAATAACTAAGCTATAAAACTACTGTTTAGGAAAATGAAACAAGGGCTTTTATTTTTTTGTTAATATATATATATTTTTAGAATATTTTCCACATTTATTGTGATCCATTTTCTAGTCTTGAAAATGTACAGTAATACCATATTAACATACAAGTGATAATTAAAAAGTATGCTTTCATATTTTTCAATGTATATTAATGTTTTATTAATATTCATAATGGTGAATCTGGAGTCATGGAGAAAAGGTGGAATTATGTTAATTGTACTGTTTAAGAAGGCAGTAAAGCATATATCTTAGATTTTTCCTTAAAATCAGTTTACATTAAACAAATTTTTGTGATAAAAGATAAAACTTTAGTTAGCTAGAAAATACAGTTATGTACATATGCTCTGTAGAAATTTCTTCCCCTCTTTGGTTGTATATGTACGCATAATATAAGATGTGTGGGCTAACAGTTGACCTCCTTTCTGAGGCTGATGTATCATTAAGTCTTTGCTGTTTGAGGACATGGATATATTTTCTTCTATAAAAGCAACTGTGGTGGCTTCAGACTCCGTAGAGTTCTTAATGTAGTGGGCTTGAGGGCATTTTCCTCTTGAGATAGCCTTTTAAAATTGAAGTAAAACAACCTAAAAATCTTGACTTCTTTTGTGGTATATGGTTGAAAAGTTTGGCAGCTGAACAGTTTTTTTCCCTCCACGTTGGAGAAATTATAGTAAACAAATTAATGGCTGCATTAGTGACATTTTAAATTAGACTTTGGTGAAAAGAGCAACACTTTTTCCCATATCATTCTAGTATTTTGCTATACTGTAATAATTCAGATTGTTGTTTGGCTTACACTTTATTACACAGTATTAGCTCTTGTATAGTAGATCATTGTTTTATTTCTCCTAATATTACATGTCTCAAGTGTTGTTATAGAATGTGTCCCTTGTTGCAAACAAGTTTTTGTAACCTGCTGCTGCCTGCCTACCATCAAGAAGTGTCATAAAAATTATGGTAGCTGTATCTGACTGGAAGAGGAGTGGTTGTCAGTAATTTCGTGAGAATGAGATAACAACTGGTATACAACTAGATAGAATGGTATAGTGGAACCCTCATGACATTAAAGGAAAAATGCTTCCAGTGAATTGGACAGATTCTCCTTGGAGAAGTTAAAGGAAAATAACAGAAAAAATTATAGCATATGTAAAGGCATAAAGGAGTTGTGAGGTCTCCATCCATCGGAGAAGGTGGCGTGGATGCCGTACCTACTGATAAGTCTCTGACATGTGACCTTTTGTATTATATAATCCTTTGAAATCATTTAGTTAACCAGAATATGGAATTTGATCCATTTATAATTATAATTAACAGCATTTAAGTAGCACCTATTATATGCTAGGTATAGGGTTAAACAAATATTATCCCATGATCCTTACAGCAACCTTAGCTGGTAGGTGCTTTTATTATCCCCATTTTACGGTTAAAGAAACTGATAGAAAGGTTAATAACTGACTTGCACAGTCATACAGCTCGTCATTTTCTGAGGACTTCTTTGAACTCAAATCTTCCTGCCTCCAAGTCTAATGCTTTATCCACCTGGCTGCCTTTTATATTTAATAATTGTTGTTTATATTCAGATTTGCATCAGTGCTTTTAGTATGGACAGTTATGAAAGTATCTACTTATGTGACAGTTGATGATCCTTTGGGAACTTTGGTGTTCTTTGAATCCCAGCTTTGCTGTTCACTGCCTGTGTGACGCTAGGCAAGTCACTTCAATTTCCTCTTTTGAGGAAGTTGTATTCAGTGACTTAAGATCCTTTCTAACCCCAGGTCTGTAATGCTGACTTGCTTATGTTGTTTTAGTCAGAGATAGCCATTTCATGAACTGCCTTTATTATAATGTGATTTCTTTTGAATGGTACCTCCTTAATTGCCTGCTTCATCTGCCTTCCTGGCTGCTGGAACAAATTGTTCTCATCTGCCCATTCCACCAGAGGAAGTCTTCACATGCTTGGGGTAGACACCTCCCTAACTCAAAAATGGGTTTGAGGCCCCTTGGTTATTCTCAACCTGGTTTGGCCCATCTGCTAAAATGGTTACCGAGGTGTGGCCACTGTGCATGCTGCAGCTTTTGAAGCCACAGGTGAGAGTTAGGTGGAACAGATGGACACCAAAGTTGGAATGAACCCTGAAAAGGGCTCAGCACCCATCACACAAAAGGTACTGGTCCTCCCTGAACACAAATAGGCTGATCCTTCACCTGGAAGATGGTCATCTACCTGAGGGTTAGTGTGGTTTCAGAAAGGGCCGAGGAACAGTTGATATGATGTATGCTGCCTGACAACTCCAGGAGAAATGCCAGGAGCAGAACAGAGGTCTGTATACAACATTTGTAGATTTGACCAAAGTCTTACTATTAATCAATGAGGGCTTATGGAAAATTATGTCAAAATTTGGTTGCCCAGAGAAGTTCATTAATATTGTATGTCAATTTCATGATGCCATGTTTGCCCATGTTCTGAATAATGGACAATGCTCTTGTGGCTTCCCAGTCACCAGTGGAGTGAAATAGGGCTGTGTGCTTACTCCCAATGCTTTTTACATGATATTTTCAGCCATGTTGTCAAATGCTTTCAGTGAGGATGAACACGGCATGAAGATCAGCTATGGCACTGATGATAAATTCTTCAATTTGGAAAGGCTGCAAGCCAAGATCAAAGGGGATGGAGTGTTGGTGCATGATTTTCTGTTTGCAGATGATTGTACACTCTGTGTAGCCTTTGAAGCTGAGATGCAACAAAGTGTGGATCAGTTCTCTGCTGCCTGTGCTGATTTTGGCCTGATAATTAACACCAAGAAAGCACAGGTGCTCCATCAACCACCACCCATAGATTACAACAGTGGAGAAGTTTTGAATGCTGTGGATAAATTCACTTATTGGTAGTGTACTTTTGAGGGACATACGCTTTGACAATGAGGTTGACATACACGTTGCCAGAGCTAGTTCAGTGTTTGGGAGGCTCCAAAGAAAATTTTGGGAGAGAAGAGGCATTAGACTGACTACCAAACTGAAGGTCTACAGAGCCATTGTGCTGACCTCATTGTTGTATGCCTGTGAAACATGGACAGTCTACCAGTGCCATGCCAGGAAACTGAATTGCTTCCATTTGAACTGTCTTAGGAAGATTCTGAGGATCACCTGGCAGGATAAGGTACCAGACACTGAAGTCCTTGCTCGAGCTGAGCTGCCAGGTATTCAAACTATGCTTCGGAGAGAGCAACTCTCATGGGCTGGCCATGTTGTTTGAATGCAAAATGATTATTTTATGGAGAACTTGCATGGGGCAGGTGATCACATGGTGGCCAAAAGGAAAGGTACAAAGACACTCTCAAAGTCTCTCTTTCAGGAACTTTGAATTTGACTGTGCCACATGGGAGACACTGGCACAGGACCCCCTCAGCGTGGTGTGCCCACATCAGAAAGGGTGCTGTGCTCTATGAGCACAGCAGAATTGAGACAGTAGGATGCACAAATTTGGAGTATCCAACACAAATATTCACACGGACTGTCTGTGCCCAACCTGTGGTAGAGCATTCCAAGCTGGTATTGGTCTGATCGGTCACAGTCAGACACACGGAAATTTCACTTTATCACAGTGTTGTCATTTTGGTCCTCTTCGAAGACAAAGGACAACAACCAATCGACTAACCAACCGATCTCCTTAATATACTATTTATATCTTTTTTGTTTGCCCTGTGTTACTGATTTTTATTTTGTATTAGAGGTGACTTCTGGTGAGGACCTCCTAATTCTTCTGTTGAAGGTTGAAGACTTTCTGATAGATTAATCATTTGCATACAAATTTCTCCTATGTCTTTTTCAGTCTTGTACTTAGTACGTTGGAGTTAGAAGGCCTGGCTTCTACCTCCATCTCTATTACTGCTAGTTTTCCTTTCACACTTGAAATTCCAACCACATTGTTCTATTTGTTGTCTTCTGAGTACATCCCTACTAGTCTTCCTATCTCTTTACCTTCCTGCTTCTGTGTTTTTCTTCACACCATTTCCTGTTGTTAGGACCCTATCTCTCTAAACTGCCTGTGAACATCTTATTTACCCTTCAAGACTTGTTTCATGTGTCACTTACTCCATGAAATTTTCCCTCAATATCTCTAATATTTACTGAGAACACTTAGGTTATGCTACCTTTAATGCATTTGCCAGACTTCAATTAGATAATTAAATAACATATTAGATAATGTACTTTTTAACCACATTTATTTGAATATATGACTCCCTACTAATTTATAAACTCCCTGAGGGCAAGGACTATGTTTTATCCTTAGGTTTCTCATGTAACAAATTATATGTAGATATAAGTAAGTACTTAAATGTATGTGAGTTTTATGTTAAAGGAGACCTCATAGTTTTAATTAGCTAGGTTATTCTTGAAATATTAACCAAGTTGAAAATTTTGAACTATTGAATGCAAACAAATTAGATAGCCCTCTACTTTTAAAAATGGTTTAGATATTCAGGTTGAATTCCAGAGTTTTAAAAATATAGCAACTTCAATTTAAATCTATTAATAAAAGAGTATCTGTTCTGCAAGAAGTAGCCAATAATAAGAAAGTCTTGTTGGTTGGCTTTTGTTAATCATTTTTAGCTTCTCTGCCATTGTCTCATCAAGCCTAGAAGAGACAGTTATGTTTATTAGTGTTTTGTTCAGATTTGCTACAGTAGTTCTCTGAAAATTTTGTAGGTTTTTGCTTGTAATGTAAAATGCGCAGTCAAAATACTGTATTAGTTTTGTAAGTTTATAGAAGGGTCCTGAAACTCCTTTTCACATGAAGACAGGTGTGTGTTTGAATGACTCCTTATTTGTTATACAGGATCGTAGACCAGTGAAAGACCTGGAGACAAGATCTGGTCCAGCTCTTTTTAAATAAGAATATGGATGGTGTAATTCAATTTTTAGTTTTCAGATGTGGTCTTAGGGATGATAGTGACATTATAATTGATTTCAAAATAATATATTAGGAAGTAAATATATGAATTGGATCTGTGATTTTTATTAGTATGGAAAACTCTCTATCAGAGTGGGTTAGCAACTGCTCTTCATCCTTTTTTCTAAGAGAGTGGCCTAGAGCACTGAGAGGTTTAATGACTTGGCCAGGGTCACACAGCCAGTATGTGTCAAAAAATAGAACTCTAGTTCAGTTTTATCTCCCTGCCACCATTCCCTGCCCCTGCCCCTCCCCCATTGAAAAACCAAGAAAACAAGACCTCTTAAAATATGTGTAGTCAAGAAAAAACAAATTCCTGCTTTAACTATGCCCCAAAATGATGCCTCAATCTGTACTGAATCCTCGAAGTAGATAGCATGTTTCATCATGAGTTTTTTAGAGTTTTGGTTCCTTGTGTTGATCAGAGTTCCTAAACCTTGTAGAGTTACTTGTCTTTACAGTATGTCCTTATTGCTTAAATTATTTTCCTGCTCATATTACTATATTAGTTTATACAAATTTTCCAGGTTTCTTTTAAACCATCCCCTTCATCATTTCTTACAGCAGAGTAGTGTTCCATCACATTCATATGTCATTAACTTATTGAGCCATTCCCCATTTGATGGGCACATTCTCAGTTTTTAGTTCTTTGCCACCATGAAAAGAGCTGCAGTGAAAATTTTTGTATATTAGAAACCTTTCCAAAATAATCAAGGGTGAAGGAAGAAGGAAAGTCTCTTATGACCATTACTGTTCAATCTAGTAGTAGACATGCTACCTATTTCTATAAAACAAGAAAAAGGAAATGGATCTTTTAGAAGGTATAGACCTACTTGTGCCACAGTTGAGTAGTTTTTGGAGCATAGTTCTAAATTGCTTTCCAGAGTGCCTGGAGCAGCTCACAAGTTCACCAATAGTGAACTTGTGTACCTTTTTTCTCACTCCTCCAGCATGTCATTTACCATTTAGTCAGTTTTGCCAATCTATGGGTGTGAAGGGGTACTTTAGAACTGTTTTAGCATTTTTCTAGTTATTAGTGATTTTAGGTCATGGTGATCAATAGCTTGAATTTCTTCTTGTGAAAACTACTTCTTTATATCAGTTTTCCACATATCTTAAAAATGAAACTTCTGTCAGAAATTTGGTGCAAAAATTTTTTCCTGTTTCCTGCTTATCTTCTCATTTCAGCTGCATTGAATAGTATTGGTTATAATGGACATTCTTATTTTACCACTGTTTCATAAAGGCCTCTAGCTTGTCCCTATTACATGTGCTAGCATTTGGTTGTAGATAGATGTTGCTTCTCATTTTAAGGAAAGCTCCATTTATTCCTGTGCTTTCTAGTGTTTTTAATAGCAATCTATATTGTGCCTTCGCTAAAGCTTTTTTCTGCATCTGTTAACATCATCACATAATTTTTGTTGTTTTTGTTCTGTATAGTTTTCTTTCTCTGTTTTGACTCCTTGATTTAGGTGTCAAGACCATATTTGTGTAATAGAAGATCAAAGGAACCCTTCCTCTTTTTCCCCAAACAATTTATGTAGTATTGGAATTAGTTGTTTTTCAAATGTCTAGTAGAATTCGTTTGTAAATCCATTTGGTCCTGTGATTTTTTTTCTTTGGGAGTTCATTACTTTCCCACTTACTCCCATTTTCCCTTTCCCTAACCTTTTTGCCTTGTTTCCTTATTGGGTAAAATATTTTTTGGTGTGTGTGTGTGTGTGTGTGTGTGTGTGTTTCAAATATTTCTCTTCTCCCCACTCCCTTCTTGTTGTGTTGCTTTCTACTTGTGTATCCATTCTTGTGTGATAATTTCCCCCATTCTTCCTCTCCTCGTCTTTCTTACCCTTTCTAGTTTTCTTTAAATATCATCAAAAAATAACAGAATCATTCCCAGGTCCTCTGTCTAATTAGATGATCTCTATGGTCACTGATGCTGATAGAGTTCTGAGGGGTTATGTATACCATCTCATAATAAAGGAACATAAAGAACAGTTTAACTTTAAGTCCTTTATGATTGTATGCTTATGTATAACTTTTTATACTTTTCTTGACTCCTCTGTCAGATTTTTTTTTACTCAGCTCTGGTGTTTTCATTAGGAATGCTTGGAAGCCCTCTTTTTTTTTTTTTAAGATGCATTTTTTTTCCTTTCTTCAGTGATTCTACTTGGTTTTGCAGAGTAAGTTATTTTTGCTTAGGCCTTAGACCTCATTTTCCAAGCTCTCTGCTCTTTTTGGTGATTTGTGATCAAATGATCTTGACCGTTACTCTTTGAGCGACTTGAATTTTTCTTTCTGGCTGCTTGCGGTATTTTTTCTTTGGCTTGTGAGCTCTGGTTTTTTCAACAATATCCCTGTTGTTTTTTTCCCCCCTCCCTGCTAGGAAGATTTTCTTTTAGGAGGTAACTAATGGATTCTTTGAATTTTGATGTTGCTCTGTAATTCTGCAACATAAAGAATTTCTGTATCCTGTGATTTACTGTTTTTACAAATGATCTCTTTTTAAGAATGTTCAGATTTAGCTATGTATATGTAGTTTATTTTCTACTAATAAGATTTTGATTAACATTAAGAAAATCATGAATTAAGTAAATTGAAATACTAGATTAATACAGTGTGATTTCTTAAAAATCAGTCCCTTGCTATGTTTTGTAAGTAATGAATTATACAAAGCAAAAAATATTCTCAGGTATTTTATAAAACAGCAGCTCTATATTGTACTGGTGATAATCCATAAGCTGCACTTATTTTCATGGTGAATCTTTTTATACATAATTACGAATACTGTAATCCTAGATCAACACATTATATTTTGTCTCACATCATTACTTAAAAAAAGTTTCCTAGAACAAAAATAAAAGCACTGCCTTTTGTTCTGAAATTAAATATTTCAGAAAATGGTACAAGATTAATTTTAAGCAATATTGGTTTTCATAATTGCACCCAATGGCCAAAAACAAGTAGCAAAATTTTAAACCAAATCAGAATGTGAAGATATAAAAATAAGTTCCTAAAATCTTTCTATAATAAAATTGTTGCCAATCTATACATAAAAGGAATCCCCACTATAATTTGTACAAGTGATGGTCTGACTTCTGTTTGATCACCGCCAAGGAGGGGAAACCCAGCACCTTTCAAGGCAAGCCATTCTCCTTTTGTATTGTTATAAAGTTTTCCCTGACATGAAGCCTGAAGTTGCCTCCCTGATATTCCTTGTTTGGGCCTAAGGGTCAAGTTAATTCCTTCTACAAAATGGTAGCGCTTCAGTGTAAATACAGCTATCTTATCCTCCCTGAGTCATTTTTTCTGTAAACTAAATATGCCTAGTTATTTCAACCAATTCCTATCATGGACTCAAGGATTTTTACCATCCTGATTGTCTTTCTCTGGACACTCCCTTTTATCAAAGTCCTTGTTAAGCTGTGATTCCTATAACTGAAAAGTAATCCCCTAGATGGTATCTGACAAGGGCAGAGATAGTGGAATTTCTACTTTCCTATTCCTGGAAGCTATGCAGCTCTTAAAGTAGCTGAAAATTCTATTAGGTTTTTTGTTTGTTTTTGTTTTTTGTCAACCTTATAATTTATTTTCCCAGAATGTGAGGTGCATTTCAGACCATACCTATATTTTTTCTTCTCTATCACACTCTAGGATAGAAAGATAACTAAGACAAATTGAGAAGATATTAGCTGATAAGCTTTTGGCACAGATAGAGCTCTAGCAGATGTTTGAATGATTGAAGTCTCCTATTTCTTAAATATATCATACCATTGTGCTGGGTACTCGATAATCATATCATTATATTTCAGTAACATAATCACTAGTTTCTCCCTCCTTTGACCTTTCCCTAAGTAATCTGCATCCTGGCTCCTAGATTTCCTCACGTTAGTATGCAATGCCCAATCCCAGGTTTTATGTAATCCTTTTTCTGTTGAATAAGGTCTATCTACCCAGAGCTTTTGTCAGCTATTATACATTTATTAAGCATTTACTGTGTGCTAGGCACTGTGCTAAACATTGGAGATACAAAAAAGGCAAAAGACAGTCCCTCCCTTTGAGAAACTCATGATCTAATTGGGGACACAATGTGCAAACAATGATGTACTATCAAGTTATATATAGGATGTAATCAACAGAGGGAAGCTACTGAAATAGAGAAGGATCTGGAAAGATTTCCTGTAGAAAGTGGGATTTTTGCTGGAACTTGAAGGAAAGCAGGAGATGGACATGAGGAAGGGGAGAGCATTCAGGCCACAGGGAATAATAGCCAGTAAAAATACCCAAGTCTAAGAAATGGAATATTTTGTTAAAGGAACAACAAGGAGACCAGTATAACTACATTGAAGGAGGGGATAAAGAGACTGGTGCTAGATTTTGAAGGGCCCTGAGCATTAAGTGAAGGATGTTTAATCTTTGAGGTGATAGGAAACCACTGGAGTTTATTGTTGAATAGGGAGATGGCATCGTTGGATCATTAGGGAAATCATTTTGGCAGAGGATGGGCCAAAGTGGAGAGATACTTGTAACATGAAAACCAACTAGGAGATTTCACTAGTCCAGGTGTGTGAAAAGTAAGACCTATATAACAGGGTGGTAGCAGTATTAAGAATAGAGGAGATTTATTTGAGAGATAAAAATCAACAGTCTTTGACAACAGATTGGATGTAGAGGAAGGGAGTGGGATAGTGAAGAGTCAAAGATGATACCTAATTGTAGGCCTGGGGGGACTAGAAACATAGTGGCACCCTTGACAGTAATTAGGAAAATTCTGAAGAGGGAAGGATTTAGGAGGAAAGATTATGAGTTCAGACCTGCTGAGTTTAAGATATCTATAGGATAACCAGTTTGAGATGTGTGATAGGGAGTTGGAGATGTGAGACTAGAGACCAGCTAAGAAATAGAGCTAGAAAAGTAGATGTGTCATCAGCATAGAGATAACCATTGAATCTGTGGGAACAGATGAGATCACTAAGTGAGATAGTATGGAGGGAGAAAAGAAGAGGGTCTTTCACAGAGCCCTGTGGAACACTTCAGATAAGTGGGCAATGGAGATATATAGATATAGATAGTGTTCATGTAGGTCGGAGGAGGACCAGGAGAGAGTAGTGTTACGAAAACCTAGAGAGGAGGTTATCAAGGAGAAGGGGGTGATCAACAGTGTCAGAGCCTTCAGAGAGGTCAAGGATGAGGATTGAGAAAAGGCCATTAGATCTAGCAGTTGAGATGATTAGTAACTTAGGAGAGAGCAGTTTCATTTGAATGAAAGAGGACAGAAGCTAGAGTGTAGAGAGTTGAGAATGAGAGCAGGGGAAGTGGAGGCATCTGTCGTGGATGGCCTTCTCAAGTTTAGCAACAAAATGCAGGAAAGAAGGATGGATGAATCAGATTAGTTTTTTGGGCATAGAGATATGTGGACATATTTGTGAACAGTAAGGAAGTAGGCAGGGAGAAATTGAAGAGAAGTGAGTGTGGGGACAATATAGGTGCAGTCTATTGGAGGAGACAGATGGAATGAGATCACTAAGTGCATATAGAGGTTTTTGCTGGGGTGAGAAGGGTCACTTCAGAGAGAGGGTAAAGGAGGAAGTAGTTTCAGAAGGCATCTTAGTAATGTGATATGTGGAGGAGAAGTGAATGAGTGTTAGGCAAATGGTTTCAATTTTTTCTCTAAAATAGTAGGCAAGGTTCTCATCTGAGAGGGTGAGCAGAGAGGGAGTCATGGGAGGTTTGAAGAGGGATGAAAAAGTTGGAAAGAGTCACTGTAGTGAGTGGGATAATTAATTAGGGAGATGGAAAAAAATTATTTAACATCAGTTAAGGCCCAGTTGAGATTATGTAGCATAAATCATGAATAAATGCATCAGGAGTCAGGAGGACCTGAGTTCAAATCTCACCTGAGACACTTGACACTCACTAGCTGTGTGACCTTGGGCAGGTCACTTAACCCCAGTTGCCTCATCCTGGGTCATCTCCAGTCATCCTGATGAATATCGTGGTCACTGAATTTAGATGGCTCTGGAGGAGAAGTGAGGCTGGTGACCTGCACAGCCCTCCCTCACTCAAAAAACAAAGTGAAGCACAAGTCATGTCATTATTTCTCTTATGGCATGGTCTTCTTCAGCAACGATAGACGAACACACAAACTATACAGTATCTAATTTAGAGAATATGTATAAGCAGTTTCAACTACCCTTTTTGGCTTTAAAGGTCTTTTGATTAGGTTTGCAAAACAAACTGGCAATTTTTTTTAATCCACCTTTGTTAGGCTGTCTCTGACCAGAAATCTGTCAGTGTTAATCTGTAAGCTAGATCTAGAAATTCAGATTCCATTCTCAGATATAACCATCTGTCAACCATTGACTTCCCAAATACAATTTTTTTCTGTATCTCTTGCTTTATCTTTTTCCCTTTTTTATGTAAATGGTATTTTATATTTCTAATTACACCTAATGATAGTTTTCAACATTTATTTTTTACAGGAGTTAGAGTTCCAAATTTTTCTCCCTCCTCTCTCCCTCCCCAAGATAGCAAGCAATCAAGTTTGTATCTCTTACTTTCAGCGGATGACACTGAGGAAGATAACAGTCTGTGCCCCATGAGCTTCAATTTCTTGGCTGAGATATCATAATCATTGGTAATACTTTAATTAATACGGCTGTGGTAGTGTCATTTGTGCCCCCGGAATCATCAGAAGTGGGTGTCTGTTTTGATAAGCCTTGGGAGGTTCTGTTATGTCTTAGATACCTGCTTCATGAAGAGAAATATCTTTTATTGTAATTTACTGAAACAAACAAATAGCTGTCTCAGTGTCTATGAGGAGGAAAATTACCAGCCACCACTCATCTCTTCTTGCTCTTCCTTTTAGTGAACGATCTCTCATCGGAAAGCATTGATGACTCTGTCATTTTTAGGACAAGCAGCTTTTATTCTTCAGAGCTTCCAGATCTCTCCTCTTCAGGAAGAATCTAAAATCTCTTTTTAAGCTTCAGTTTTACAGCTGTCTTTTTCCTTCCTTTTCTCCTCTTTGTAATATTCTTCCATTCTCCATCATTGAGAGAAGGGTCAGATCTCCCTTCCTTCCTTTCACATACTTTTTACCTCATTGAATCCCTCTTCTCTTAGGGAAACTTTCATTCTCCCTAACAACCTAGAACATAGAGAGCTTTTTTCAGACCGTTTAACTAGTCCAGGAGGGAGATAAGCCTACATTTAGAACACAGAATAGAAATATCAACTATGTGGTGGAAGTCATTGCACACTTTCCCCCATTCTCTCTTGGCTTGAGATTTTTTTCAACCCTTTATTATAGTTCAGTCCTAAGCACCTGGTTACAACTTAAGGACCTCACTCCAGTTTCTTTGTCTGAACTCCATAGTAAAGCTACTGCTTCCCCTTCAGTCTTTCTGCAGTCTATTGATTTTTAACAGTTTGACTCACCCATCTTGCTTTCAACTTCTGTAACCCTTCAGTCATTCTATTTTTACTTGCCTTTATCCTTATTAGCAATGCTAGGTGGTGCAGTATATATAGTGCTGGACATAGAGTTAGGAAGCTAAATTTAAATCTGGCTTCAGACACTTGAATAACTATGTGACCCTGGGCAAGTTCCTTGATTTCTTCATCAGCCTCAGTTTTCCTATCTATAAAATGGGGATAATAATAGAATATCTCCCAGGTTTGTTGTGAGGATGAAATGAGATAAAATTTGTAAAGCTCTTTGTAAACCTTATAGTGATTTTATATATATATATATATATATATATATATATATAAAGTTAGCTATTATTATTGTTGTCAACTCCTTTCCTATCCTTTTTTATCCTACCTCTTCAGGTTCTTTTCCTTATTCCCCCATTAACTCCTTAATTTTCTTCAGTCTTTTAACTGCCTCCTTAATTGTCTTTGATTTTATTTCTCTAGCAAAATACAAACATAATCTGAACCAGCATCTGGTTCTGGAAATTGTTCTTTAAATTTTTCCAAATTTCTGTTTCCTAAATTCAGCCTACTATACTGTTTGATTATTCTCCTCCAAGTCACCTACACAGTTTTCTTCTTTTCATTAAGATAAAGTTTTTTCTCTTTTCTTCAGCCTGTCTCCTACGGAAACTAGAAGTAAAATCAACAAAATAATTGAAAAATTCTGTGTGATAATTTTGGAATTTCAAGCTTGTCTTTATCTCCCTCTGAACTTTTTTCAGCTTTCTTTTAAACATTTTAAAAAGTTTCATTGATTTTCATGTTTTCTTTTATTAAAAAATAGTATTACTATAGTGCCCTCCTTTCACCTCCCCCCCAGAAAAAAAGTACCTAAGCTATCCAAGTTGTCTTCCTAAAGCACAGGTCTGACCACCTGTGTGCCACCTCCTTTCCCCTTTTTATAAATTCCATTGGCTCGCTGTTAAATTAGTATCAAATGTAAAATCCCATTTGCCTATAAAAACCTTTTATAACCTGGCCCATTCCTACCTTTTTAGTCTTCTGACTCCTTACTCCCTTCTGTTGTCTGTTCTTTGTCCTTGAAAAGGACCATGACATCAGGAAGGTGATGCCATGACTTGTAGAATTGGATTTAAGGGAGGGAGGGCTGTGCAAAGTCACCAGCCTCTCTTTTCTGAAGTCATCTGGGCCCAGTGTCAAGATATAAATCAGGACAACTGGAGATGACCCCAGATGCAGTGGGAGACCTTGGTCTTTTTAAGTTAATGTCTTTCCCACGTCTCAGTTTGACTGAGGCAACACCCATTTGGTGATTAAGGCCTGGTTATTGTCCTTTGTTCTCAAAGAGAACCAAAATGAGAGTCAAGTTACAGCGTGTCTAACTGTGACTGATCAGACTAATACGAGCTTGGAAAGTTCTACTACAGGTCAAGCACAAATAGTCCATGTAATCGTTTGGGATAGATTCTCTAAATTTTTGTATCTACTGTTTCTTTTGTGCTACTTCAGTTTTGCTTTGCTCATAGAGCACAGCACATTCTTGATGAGGGCATGCCATACTCAGTGGTTCTGTGCTAGTGTCTCCCATGTCATACAGTCAATTCCACAGCCCTTTATAAAAAAAAAAGTAATTTATTTATTTTTCACTTTTTAACATTCACTTCCACAAGAATTTGAATTTCAAATTTTCTCCCTATCTCTCCCCAACCCCCACCCCAGGACAACATGCACCCCATCCACCCCTTCCTCCAGTCTGTCCTCCTTTCTGTCACCCCCCCTCCTCTCCCATCTCCTTCCCTTCAATTTTCATGTAGGGCAAGATAGATTGCTATACCCCATGGTCCATACATATATTATTTCCCAGTTGCATGCAAAAACAATTTTTAATGTTCATTGTTAAAGCTTTGAGTTCCATTCTCTCTCCCTTCCTCCTTTCCCATCTGTCCTCATTGAGAAAGAAAGCAATTCAATACAGGTCATACATATGTAGCCATGCAAAACACTTCCATAATAGTTATTTTGTGAAAGACTAACCACATTTCCTTCTGTCCCTTCCTCCCCTCCATTTATTCCATTCTCTCCCTTGACCTGTCCTCCCACAGTAGTGTTTGCTATTATAGTATCTTCCCTCTCCTATCTCCTTCCCCCTTCCTGCAGGATAAAATAGATTTCCATATCCAATTGAGTGTGTGTAATTCCCTCCTTAAACTAAATTCTGTGAGAGTAAGGCTCAATTATTCCCTTTCATCTCCCCACTCTTCCCCTCCATTTTAAAAGTTCTTTCTTCTCCCTTTTATGTGAAATGATTTGCTACATTCTACCTCTCCCTTTCTCTTACTCCTAGTTTGGGCATTTTCCCAGCCAATTACTTGACTTTTGAGTCCTTTGTCAGGTGGAAGGTATACTACCCCAGGTTTCAGAGGTTTTGTGCAGCTGTTCTCTGAGATGTCTCTGGGGACCTGTAAGTTCTCAGTTTTTCCAAAGTGGCATAGTCAAGGGAGAGGTGTTTACTCCTTTTCTGGCTTGTGTCCTGGTCTGTGAGTAACCACAAACACTCTTTTTTGCTCTGGAACTGTGAGTAGGATTTCCTTTCCACAGCCACCATCAGCTCCGCCATAGCAGGGCTCTGTGCTGATGTGGCTCACGCTGGACTCTGCTCCACTTGGAGCCCGCTGCTATAGATCCTTCCTGTCAGCCTTCCAGGCTGTCTTGGGCTGGAAATCTATTTCACTCTGTCATTTTGTGGCTTCTGTTCTAGAACATGTTTAGAGTCATTTTTTTTTAATAGGTATTTTAAGGGCTTTGGGGGGAGAGCTTGAGGTCCTTGTTTCTACTCCACCATCTTGGCTCCACCCCAAATTCCACTTAAGAGAGACCTTGAGAGTGTCCTTGTATCACTTCTTCCTGCCACCTTGTGAATGCTTGTACCATGTGAGTTCTCCACTATTGGAGAACTGTAAAGACTTGTCTTTGGCAAGCATACATTTTTGTTCCCTGTAGTAGAATTTGAATGCTTGGCAGTTTAGTTTGAGAAAGGATCTCAGTGTCAGATAAGACCAGGCTAGGTAAAAAATGAGGCAAAGAATGGCCTCTTTTACCTGTTTAAAAAAAAAAATCAATCTGGGAGGGGAAGACCCTCAAAGTTTCTGGCCAAAACAGAAACCACTGCTATTTATACTCACTCTGAGCCTAAGCAGTGACCAAGTAGGGCTTGGGTTGGGACTTCCTATTGGCTGATCAATGAGAGCAAGAGTGATTTGGGTTTAAGGCATGGTTCTTAAGAAAGAACACTAACCTTAAGATATAGGTAGGTATGTTATCCTATGTGAATAGAGAGAGAGATAGAAGAAAGAAAAGTAGACCAGACCAAACCATGACAAGGGAGGGCTACGCGAAGTCACCAGCCTCACTCTCAAGATAGAGCTTACTCCCTTCTATATAGTTGATGTCCTCAGGACACTGGCCCTCCTATTCCATCCATTTTCACTGGCTGCAAAAGACCTTTATTGATCCTTATTAATGCTAGTACCTTTCTTGTGATACTCCCACCAGGTCCTGTATGTATCTTGTATGTACCTAGGCGTTTGCATATTGTCTGCCCCATTAGATTATGAGCTCATTGAGGACAGGAACTGTTTTTATCTTTGTGTGTATCACCGGTGTCTAACAGTGCCAGACATAGTCAGTGCTTAATCAGTGTTCTTGACTCCAAATTGTTATTTTTTTCTAGTTTTATAATAATAGTTTGAATGGCATGACAGCGGATTTGTAAATTAATTTAGGTAGTGTCATTTTTATTATATTGGTAAAGCCCAACCAGGCATGAACAGTTAATATTGCTCTGATTGTTTACTTTTGTAGAGTGTTTTATATTAATATAAATCCTGAGTGTGTCTTGGTAGGTGGAATCTCAAATATTTTGCATGTTCTTCATTTGTTTAGAATGGAACTTTTCTTTCTGTCTCTTGCTTCTGGGTTTTGTTGGTAATATAAAGAAAGATTGGTGATTTGGTGGATTTATTTTATATCTTGCTTTTCTGAAGTTAGGAATTGTTGCTGTTAATTTTTGTTTGAATCTCTAGTGTTCCAAAGTTAAGCCATTATCATCTGTAAAAATTGATATTTTTTTTACTCTGCCATTGTTTGTTTCCTCAAATTCTTTTTCTTGTTTTGTTACTATAGTTTGTATTTCTAAACTGCATCAAATTATAGTAGTGGGCTGAACTTTATTTTATTGCTGATCATCTTATTAGAAAAGCTTTTACCTAGATATCATTTACCTTGTTAAAGGTCCATTTATTCCTATAATTTTAAGTGTTTTTTAACAGAAGTGGGTGTTTTATCAAAAGCATTTTCTGCTTTTAATTATATAATCATATGGTTTTTATTGTTTTTTAGACAGCTAGGTGGCGCAGTGGATAGAGTGCTGGACCTGGAGTCAGGAAGACGTGAGTTCAAATCCAGCCTCAGACACTTACTAGCTGTGTGACCCTGGGCAAGTCACTTAATTGCTGTCTGCCTCAGTTTCCTCATCTGTAAAATGGGGATAATAATAGCACTTACTTCCCAGGGTTATTATGAGACTCAAATGAGT